>NT_165979.1:4016462-4139623 GCF_000143365.1 Chaetomium globosum CBS 148.51
GCGTCGGGTTTTGCTGCTGCTGGGTGAGGTGGAGAAGAAGATGGCGAGCCGACGACGGGGTAGGTGGATGCGTCGGCCGTGTAGACGTTGAAGGTCAGGCCTGGGTCGTTCGGGCCGCTGATGTGGCCGGGGATGGGGACGGTTTTGTCCGAGGGGATGGAGGAGTCCGAGGGGCCCTCGATGGCGAGCTGGGCGCAGCCGACGTAGAACTGGGCGTCGGTCTTGTCGTTGGTGACGTTTTGCAGGGTGATGATCTCGTGCCGCGCGAGGTAGGAGCCTGTGGGCAGGCCGGATGGTAGGTTGATGCTGAGCAGGCCGTTGTTGGCGATGAGCTTCTCCGTCGCCCACTTGCCCGCTTTGGTGTCGAAGCCCTCGTCCCAGATCTTGAACCAACCTTTTCCGGCGGCCGAGTCGGATTGCATGTCGGAAACTTGTTTGAGGTAGATGGCCATGGGCCCGACATGGGACGGGTCGATGGACCCGGGCTGCGCGGCGTCGGCCCACTCGCGAAACTCGAGGGTCAGCTTGGCGCCGGCCGGGGCCGGGCACGAGAACGCCACGGCGTTTTGCCCATCCCGTCCTAGAAATTCGTGTTAGATCGTGAGAAGAACATGGTAGGAAAGGGCCCGTGACTTACCACAAGCCATGTCTTCAGAGTCGAGCCCGCCTGCAAGAGGGTGGGTGGCAAGATTGCCCTCCTTCGCCATACGGATGCAGGTGCCATCACCCTGGTTTACATCGTTGATAAAAAGCGTGGTGAATGCAGTATGCGCTGCTGAAAAGGGGGCGAAACTGGTTGCCAGACCGAGCGCGAAAAGAAAAGGGGAGTGCATCGTGGATCACAGATCGCACCGGCCAGCCCTTGAAAAAAGGAAGAAAGCAATAAAATGTCCCTGTCGGTTTAAACGAAGGAATAACCTTCCGCCAGGGAAGATTTTACGTTTTCTTTTCGAGGCAAACGAAAGCGAAGGAATGGGTATCCGAAGGGGGCGTTCCACGAAGGGATCCCAAGGAGTGGCTAGAATTTAAAGCTGATGAAACTGGAAGAGAGGTCGTGTGGAGCCCTGCAAGCCGAGGTCAGCCAGGGCAAATAGAGTTCAGACTGAACATTGCCTCCGGTCTCTTATATGAGAAGAGCAGTCAGTCGTAAAAGGCGGCCTGGATACAGGAGGCCGGTTCCAAGCAGCCGGAATAGAAACAGAAGGGAGGTAATGAAAGGGGCGGAGATTCTCACTTGGAGAGCAAACAGCCAAATAGGCACTCCTTGATTGAAGTCCCAAACCGAAACAAGCCAATTTACAAGAGGAAACAAAACTGATCAGTCGCAAAAATAAAGTATGTTTCCAACTCCATACTTCCCCCTGGCGACACACCCTGCCAGGGGTTGCGCCGACTTTCATCATCTGTGCCGCATTCCCCAGATCTCACCCAGAAAAATCGGTATGTCTGAGTGGCCCAGGAAGTAACAGACGACAGCACCCGCCCAGTTTGCCCTGCATGTTGCGGTTTGAGATAGAGGAATTTGCCGTTCGCTGCGTGTAACATATCACAAAGGGGGCTTGACATCGGTCGGCGCGACCTCCCCCTTTGGCCCGGCCGGACCCGACTCTGCAACTCGAGGAGATGGACTCAGGGGTGCTATGCAGGTGGATCATCATCGACCGCACCGAGTCTCGGGTGGTTTGCCGCTTACCGCCTCACACTTGCGCGCGCAACGTGAGGGCGGCGGTTAGAGAGCGAGTCAGGGGCTTCGGCGTTTGTCAACAACTGATTTTGTTTGAAACGAAACAATTTGCTGCCAATTGCCGAGAGGTGTTATGCAAGACATCTGACAGGTAATAACTTTAGTGGCACGGCATGGCTATCATTAGCTCAGATACTGAAATTTGAAAAATACGGACATGAACCCGATTGCCGTTATCATGGTACCGCTGGTGAGTTCGTCATGTTTTGATATTGCTCAAGGCGGCCAACTGCCAAGCTTCATGTTTCTTAACAAAGCAAAGCAAAGCAAAGCAAAACGGGCAGTGAGTAAAACCGACTTGTTGGGATCGAAGCCCTTCGCAAAGACATTCAAAAGGCGCATTGGGCCCCGAACCACTCACTATTTACCCAGCCTCGCACGATCCAGATCACAATGGGACAGCCCACGACTAAGACTGTGCTAGCGAGAGACATTGGCGCGATGGTCGAGCAGAACTACCGCGCCCACGCGACTCAACAGAACCAGGTAACCAGATGAAGGAATGGAGGAGTGGAGAGGGTTTTATTGCGTTAGTCTGGCACCAAGCCAACCCAAGGAGATGCACCCGGACCGCCTGGTCGATATCTGCGAAACTGCCAGGGTCACCAATATTACGCCGTTGAATGCAGCTGGCGACTATCCGCCCGGTGAGATGTCGTACATGTTTGGTGGATTTGATACATTATATGGTACACATTCGTCGCTTCGTGGGTATCTATTTTCGGTTCATTTCTTTTTACTCGTTGATCTTGGCCAGAATCCTGTGAGGGGTCGTGTTAGTCCCGGGCTGCTCCTCGTACAACGGTACGGTGTAGAAAGACTTACTCGCTGTCCCGGAAGAGGTGGTACTCCTCCTCGCCAACCTTGACGGGCGAGCCGCCGTACTGCACGCCGTGTTAGCGCCCTTGCCGCAACCGCCGTATCTTCCTGAGAATATCCGCTGTATCCGCATGCATACCTGAGGAATGAGAACCTTGTCGCCGGCGTTGACGCCCATGGGGACGCGCTTGCCGTCACGGTCGAGGGCGCCGGGGCCGACGGCGAGCACCTTAGCCTCGTTGAGTTCTTTGACGCTCGACTCGGGAAGGAAGATGCCGCTGGCGGTCTTAGCCTCGGCCTTGACACGCTGCACGAGCACGCGGTCGAGGAGCGGGACGAGCGCCTTAATGCTGCGGAGCGAGGTGGCCTGCGACGGATGAAGGTCAGTCAGTGTCTCTGTGGTCGGTTGGATGGAGGCGGGTTCTCGCGGCATTAAATGGGTTTCGGACACTCTGCACTGTCGAACCGAGAGCTCCCGCGAGAGCTCCTGGCAGCGTCATCGAGTAGCGGGGAGGGGTCCACTCACCATTGTGAAAGAGTTGGGCGTTGACTGAGGGGTACAGCTGAATGTATTGCGTTGGTTCGAGGAAGTGATGAGTCTGGCGAGAGAAAAATCGGGAGAGTATGCGGGCAGGTGAGGAAGCTCCGTTTTCAATCGGTAAGAAAGCGGATCACGATCCGAAGAGCTTCCAGGAACATCTAGAATATCGCCAAATTTTTACTGGGTCCCGGACGCCCGGCGCCAATTGGCTCTCGGAGTGCTTTTCCCCCACAGCCGTGGTGTTTTAGGGAGTGTGATTGGTTGAACAAAGCCGTGTTGGATTGGAACGCCGGACAACCACCTCAGCCGCCCATCAGCGACACCACAAACCGAACCGTTGTGATAGGTCGTAAGAGGGGAGAGAGTTATGGGATGAGAGACTTTAGAGAGCCATCTTAGAGGGGTGATGGCTAACTAGGTTCGAAACAAGAAAATCATCACGCTACCTCTTGGTGGAATGCCTTGTTGCAAACGACGATTCGGGGCGTCCTGGCAACGTGCGAAATTCAGGGGCAAAAATAGAGGGGTTGATGCCCGGGCAACAATGGAGACATGAGTGCAGTTCCTATTCACAATAAGACGCTACTCGTCTTATGTAGCTTACGGACATAGCTGTTTTCCAAAACACTTATACGCTAGCTTCGGTCGACGGAAGGCGGGATATCGCGAGGAATTAACTCAATTCTCTTGCTTTACTGTCATTCTCTAACGACGCCAATCCTCAATATCCATTGTATCTCGCTACCCCAAGATGCCATTCCCAAAACTATGCTAAACTGCCCCCAAAATATTACGGCAACCTCTGCATGCCCCGACGGAGGATCCCAATCTATATGCGCCTGCCCAGAACTCACGCCTAATCCCACCATAGATGCCAACGCTCTAGACAAAATCATCAAATGAGGACCGCCCACTATCCCCAAGCTGCCATATCCTGCAGGGTATAATAACAAGCATAATAACGACCCTGATACCGACCATCGGCTTCTCTCCGTTGATTCGCCCTCCTGCACCGCCTCTAAGTTTTCCCTAAGACTTGGCAGGCGTCGCAGGCGGCTCCAACACATGCTTGTGGTCGTCAGCATTCACCACATGCCCGCCCTCCTGTCGGCATATGACCGTGTCCGCCACCCACGGGTCGTCCAATATGTCGGCCATGGTGGCTCGCTTCTTGGGATCCAGCTCCAGCATCCGCCCGATGATGTGCCTGCTCTCCCGAGGGAGCAGACGGAGGATGCGCCACGGGCCCCGGATTACCTCCTTCTTTTCCCCGGACGGGTTCTGCGAGCTGCCTTCGTTGCCGGCAGCCGATGCCGTAGTTAAAGGCCGCTCAACCTTGCTCGACTCCTCGCGATTCACTGCCTTGTTAGCGTCGTTACGAAGGGCTTGCGGGTCAAAGTCGCGAGCCGGGATGTCGTTTAACGCTGAGGTAGAACTCGCAGGCGGGAGGAGGAGCTTCTTAGGGTCGTGGCCGGGCGTCGGGTCCGCGGCGAAGAGCTTGAACGAGTTGTCGGACAACCTGGGGAGCTTCCACGGGAACCGTCTAAGGGTCATGCAACAGTAGATGATCGCTAACGACCAGATATCGACCGCTTGTGGGTCGTATTTCTTTTCGTCGTACACTTCGGGTGCGAGGTACGGATCGGAGCCAACGATGCCTGTGTTACTGTCAGTTCCGCTTTTCCGCCGACGCTTCGAGTGACCAACTCACCAGTTGCAGGTACGATACTGGTTTCAAACGGGTATTTAAACACATGGGCACTCCCGAAATCAATAATCTTCATAATACCGTGTTCGCTGACAACCACATTGTCGAGTTTGAGATCGCGGTGCGCCAAACCCATGCTGTGGAGGTACGTGACACCGCTGAGAATCTGCAAGAAACAGCAGCTGACTTCCTCCCGGGACATTTTGCCTGTCATGACGATGGCAAAGAGATCGAACGGGGCGTACTCCATCACCTCGTACCACTTGCCCTTCTCCTGAACGATATCGAGCGTTTCGATGATGTTCCCATGATGCAGCGAAGAGCCCATGCAGTACTCGGCCGTCAGTTTCTTCACGTACTCGCGCTCTGTTTCATACGAGTGCCGCGGCCGGAACTCCTTAACGGCAAAGACGACACCGTCTTCAGGACGCTTCATCAGCCTCACCGAACCACCCGCCCCGGCGCCCAGCACTCTCCCAAGCTTTCCATATTTGGCAGAGAGGCCATGGTCGTCTCCGAAGGGAATCTGCGCTGATTTGGAACTCGGTGGTGTCTTGCCGCCGGACCGAATGGACGATGCTGGCGATGCCGTCCGTTTCGCCTTGTTGCTGGGGCCTAGTTTGAAGAAGCGTTTTAGATCGGCCATCGAGCTGTTCCTACTATGGACAAGACTTTCGTCCGATTGCCGTTTCTCGCCCAACGCCCTCGGCAGACTAAGGGTCGACGAGCTGGGTGAAGCACCTGGTTTCTTCTTCCGGGAGAATATGAAGCGTGAATCAATACCCTTCTGTGCTTGCCGCTTACTCGCAGCGTATGGATCATCCGAGTCTCCCGGTGGTGGGGCTTGGCGAGAATAAAACAGCGAGGCGGCTGCCGCTCGCGAGGGACTACTATCGCGTGACGGCGGCACCGAGCTGGCAGGCGAGTTCGAACCGCTTCCAGCGCCAACCGAAAATAAACCTCTCCGGTGGCTGCCGAGCGTTGCTTGTGTGCTTTCTCTACCGTCGGAAGTCGCGGGTCTCCGCGAGGTTCGTTCACGGTCCGCCGACATGTGGTGCGGAACCGCCAATCGAGATGAACCGGCCGACAGCGGCTCATGGGTCGAGTCTTGAGGGGTGATGACATCAGGTGCCCGACCTAGCCGCTCGCGGTCGCCAACAGGCTCTCGTTTTAACCCACCTTCGGTGGTGTCTGTCCCAGCTGGTGTAAGAGGTGGCGAGTGAATATCCGCGCTTCGTCGGCTAGCGCCCAGGCGCGGCGAGCCATGGGCAGTCGAGCTTCGAGTTGGTTGCCGGCTCGGTTCCCGGGACTCTTCATCACGAGAAATGGTCTAGAAACAATTGTCAGTTGGATATCATTGGCGGGATCGAATGTGGTCGGCGCAGCTGAAACGGGTCGCCGGCTTCAAAAAAGAACAAAGGACAAGCCAAATGCAATCCCAATGCGACCAACCACCCGAGACACAGCAAACCAAGATGCCCACCGTCATCACCGCTGACGAAAGGGCCGATTGCGGACGTTGCGTGGTGAAATACGTACCCTTGAAGGCGGTAACGAAACCGGTTCGTATGAAAATATGTTCATTCTGCGCTCCTGAAGCGGGCAGGTCCTCAACCGGTCGGAAAGCTGGCGGATGTCCTCAGAAGTCACCTGGCCGGGGTTCCCAAGAGGGTTACCGTTGGCCAGTGGTAGACTTGTTGAAGTGGCATTATCGGGCGCAATCTCTTCAATGGTAGATTTGAACCGGACTTGTGATTGTTGGTTGTTTTGGTCATCTGTTGCGACCCCGGCAGAGTCTGAATTTGGTAGTTAGCATTAGCAGCAAGGTTTGCGATCGCTTCAGTCAAACGGGTCCGGTGGCGGTTGGCGCCAGACTTCTTTCTGTCTGCGACCGGCGAGGGGTAGCGCTTTTTCTTACCCTTTGTTCGGAGCTCCCAATCTTGGGGATTCGTCGCCATCTTGACCACCAGGGGCTCGAACGAAGCCGTAATCGATGGTGCCTTCGCGAAGGTAAAGCGGTGACGGGCGCACGTACGGATCGTGTAGAATGCAAACAGCAAGAAAAAAAAAACAGCACCTGGTCTGAAAGATGACGGCTGCACCTTGGGCAGCGTGCAAACGAAGCCGCTCCGACGTGGTGGGGCTTAGCTACTTGGCAGGTACATCATGCAGGGCGTTGGCGGGCCGAATGTTGGCTGAAATCTGCGGGAGGCGCGGGTACCGTGAAGGGCCGCTGTGGGAGACCCAGGCCGGGTCCGGCCTTCGTCAGCACTGGGGTTCCTGGAGACGGTTATTTCCGGGTCCCCTGGCTGGCAGGCTTTTCCTGCGGTATTGTCTTAAATCACAATCACACAATGACTCGCGGCAAGACCTCAGGCATCGGACGCAGTTTGACGGCATTGATACGCGTTTGAGCCAAAAGAGGGGTTCTTCGGAGGGGCCCAGCCGTGTTGTCTCCGAGGATCCCGGAAGGCTGAAGGCGGAATCTCAGTGGGTTCCATCCATTTATTCCATCAACCCGTTGATGAGATTGGTGGCCCGACATCGGGAAACTCGCTTTCAAAACGAGCCAGGCGTGCACGTGCAACTCGAGGCGACGACTGATAAAGATGCATCTGTGATTCGGCTGCATCTGCGGTGCAGGTTCGGCCTTCGGCATACCCAGAAAAGCCGGGTCGACCGGACCACGCAATCAATTCGCCAAGCCCCGCCCGCCGTGACGGATGGCACCCAAGACCCGGTCCACACTGCCGTTCTTGCGCCGGCCGGGTGGAGGACTGAGAGGACCTTTTCGGTCCCTCCACCGCAAAGCCACGCGCAAGACATGTTTCATGTGATACGGTGCATGATTCCGGCCTGACTGGGCTAGTGACAGCAGAATCTATCGCGGGAAGCAGGTCCCGTGTAACACGCCAGCAACGGCTCAACACTTCAGTGTGCCCTTATGTGCCCTCCGATCCATAGACCAATATGGTACAGATTTAATGTACAGAGATAAGAGGAGCGTTGTCCCCTCCCAGCATGCTCGCATCACCGGAAAATGCGCCTCGCCAAAACCGCTCTAGAAACAACCGTAACGCCCTGTGCTCCATCCCAGTCTTGTATGCCACCGGACCTTCATGGGATGACCGCAATTCCAATGGATTTCGACTGGTAAATGATAGACCGGCAGATACCTTCAAGGGACAGACCGGAGAGTCGGAGCTCGGACTGCTTGATCTTTGCGATTTCGTAGATGTGCTTGAGGCTGAGGGTCCCCACGATTTCCTTCCCTGGGTTGCTCGCCCCTTTCCTCTTGCCCTTCTTGCCCGTCGGCGCCTCGGCCGCGTTGAGCAGAAGCCATGATGTCTGCGGTGTCCGAACCTCGAAATGGAATGTCCTGTCTCCCCTAACCGTAACCCGGACAGGCATTGGGGTGCCGGCGATCAAGTGCTGCGTTCTAGCATTGAACTCCTGCAAAGACGCATCAGCCAACTAGAAACATACCCTCCCCCTATGGTGTCTTTCTAACCTTGCAGAAGTCCATTGACTTGATACCCTTGCTACCCAGCGCCGGACCGACGGGTGGACTCGGGCTTGCTTGGCCGGCGCCGACGATGATCTTGACCACCTGATCAGCAACGGACCGTGCCTTCGACATCTTGTCAACCGTAGGCGCAGGTTTCGGAAATTGGCCGCGTAAAGAGTGAAAAGAAATCGGGATCCGCCACAGGGGCTTGAATCAGGTCGTGTCTGGGTCGCTGTCGGTCTACCTCCACCGGGAAGCTCCCAAAAATTTCGGAGCTTTGCGAGAATGGCCGGCACCAGCCACAGTTGGCCAAGTGCCGCGAAATCAGCCACAAGTATCCGTCTCGGCAAAGTCGGGGTCAAACAAAATGTCCGTGCGCTGGTTGACAGCCTGGTGACGTCCAAATGGGACAGGGGTTTGTTAGCGGCAAGCTCCTCCCGCCTTCGGGCAGCGTTTTCGAGGGGTCCCTCGACAGCGGTGAATGGCTCTCCCCAAGTCTTATCTAAAACAACCCTCACGTTCACTGAAAAACCTAGTGGCTCCCTCTCTGTCCCTTTTTGACGACGGCCTCTTGATCCCTCAACACCGATCCTACGAAACCGACATCATGTTCAAGTGGGCGCAGCAGCAGTAAGAATACAGACGTCGTGAACCCCACCTTCGTTGTCGTCGTCTAACCTGGCATTCCTACAGGCTGGCCAACGTCGCCGGCACGCAGGAGCCCATCTATGGCGCCTCTGCCATCAAGTCGGTCGCTGAGGAGGCCGAGACAACGCCTTACTCAGAGCTCACCAGGGACGACCTAAAATGGCAGGCAATGGAGTCCACCAGCGTCGAAACCCAGACCTTCTACTTCATGTCCGACAGTGGGCAGCTCGCTTTTGCCCAGGTCATTTATAGCAACGTGGCGTACGTTTCCCGTGCTGCCCGCTCAGGCTCCATGCGCTGACCTTTCAAGCGGCATCCGCACTACCTGCCAGTTCAACTGCAAAGTCTTCAGCCTCGACGGGTCGAAACCCCACCTCTGGTCCACGACGCAGTTGAGCAACCACGACTTCAGCGAAGACCGGACCGGTTTCTACGCCGATGATTGCGCTGTAGAGCTCTCGGAAGACGGAACAACATATACAATCAAGTCGATGAACGACGACAAGGCCATTGTGAACCTAACCGTCAAGCGGACGGCCCCAGGTTTCAAGGCGGGAAAGACCGGCAACACGCTTTTTGGCACCGACCTGTCCAACCCTTGGGGGTCTATGCGCCACATCTTTTGGCCGAGGTGCACTGCTGAGGGAACGGTCACGACCAAGGAGGGCCCCATCGACTTCAAGGGCAAGGCGTTCTTCTCCTATGCGCTCCAGGGCATGAAGCCTCACCATGCCGCGGCCAAATGGAACTTTTGCAATTTCCAGGGCCCAAAGTACTCAGCCATCCTAATGCAGTTTACCACCCCGCCGTCGTATGCTTCGACCGTGGTAAATGTGGGTGTCATTGCCAAGGATGGGGAGATCATCGTTGGCGGTTGCAAGAGCAACGTCACCCACATTCAAACCAAGAGTGACAGTGAGAACGACTGGCCAGAGCCGACGACCATCAAGTACACATGGGCGGGGACAACCAAGGATGGCAAGCCTGTGGAGGCCTTTATCGAAGGCGGCCTTGAAGAGAAACTCGACAGGATAGATGTCATGGCCGAGGTTCCTGGTTTCGTAAAGAAAATCGTGGCCGGAGCCGCAGGCACGAAGCCGTACATCTACCAGGTTAGTCGTCCCTGGAAAACTCATTGATCCCCTGCCTAACATCGCATAGTACTCGCCACAAAAGACGAAGCTGTCGCTAAAGCTCAAGATTGGGGACGAGGAATTTTCCGAGGAAGGCTTCGTGTTCAGTGAAGCAACCTTTATTTCTGAATAGACATCTACCCTAGTCGGGTAGCAGGGCTTTGGGTACAATGTCTGGCAAACAAGTGCCAGGACTGGCGTTGGGATGGGACCGTTAGAGACTGGACATTCGTTGTGTGGTTAATACACGTTGCACAGAAGCTGAACCGAGGGCATGGGGATGGCCTAAGCGCGAGAGATGGTCTGTTGAATACGTAATAATAAAATCCCTAGTAACTCAAGGGACTCAACAGCTGCACTAATATAATTGCCAATGTTCGAAAACGTACGAATCACGTATATTCCTCTACCACCCCCTCGCATACGAGTAGCACAATCCCATTTTCATTTTTATTCTTCGATTATAGAACTTCTTTGTCGTCGCTCAATGTAATTAACTGAGCTAAAAAGCGAAACAAGCCGGAAACGCTCAGAATAAGAAAACTGGAAGGTGCCGTTGGGAGTTCTGAGGCCAACCAACCACTGCAAGCCCCACTTTGCATACAAGGGCGCGCGACACCTTCCCGGTTTGTTTTTCCAGAGAACTTACATTCGACTCAACACCCGAGTTCCATTCACGAGCACAGAGTACCTTACTTGCTCGGAATCGACTAAAAAAATGCCGCCAACCGTCCCGCAGCGCGGAGGCCCGAGTGGGCTGAAGCGAAGCGTCGCCGGGAAGACCGTCATGAAGACAGGCGCAAAGCGCCACCGGTATGTTGTACAAACCTTCTACCGCATTCAGCTCATCGTAAAACCAACCTGCTAACCTGGCTTTTCGTGTCACAGGAAAATCATCAAGGATTGCATCCGCGGGATCACCAAGCCCGCGATTCGGTAAGTCTCTGGCAGCTATGGAGGCAGGAAGTGGGCCGGCATCGCTATCCTATCGAGTCTATTGCAAACATCTTGAGATTTCACGCACATATTTGGGGGGTTTGGGACCCGATCGACTTGAGATAGCATATCATTGTCTTTTATTATTTTATTATTGACATTATTCCACTTCTTCGTTTCCCTCTTTGTTCCTTGGATGGGGTTCAGCGCTGGTATTGTTCTTCTGAAATTCTTGTTATTATTTACTTCAACGTCACAAGGTGTTTTGGATAAAAAGCATGATCGCTAACGATAACAGTCGCATGGCTCGGCGCGGTGGCGTCAAGCGTATCTCAGCCACTATCTACGATGAAGCGCGCCATGCACTGAAAATCTTCCTTGCGACGGTATGCTTCAGCGGCTCTCCTCAGGTCTTCCTGTATCCTTAGTACCGGAGTACTAATGCATCAATAGGTTATACGCGACGTCGTCACTTATACGGAGTACCGTAACGCGAAAACGGTGACGGTTAACGACGTGAGTGAAGCAAAGCAATGGGCAGACTCCTGACCATAACTGACTGGACTTCAGGTCATCTTTGCCCTCCGCCGCATTGGCCGGCCTATTTACGGGTTTGATCCCGACACTTACAGCGCTAAAAAGAACTCAGTGGCCGTTCAGAAAGATTCTCGCGACTAACCACAAAATCCGGCCTTTTCCTTCTCTCTCAGTGCTTCAACTAGTTATGGCTGTCAGCCGTTTTCTCTGTTTCTATTGGGATTTGGGATCGGGAATCTTGGGGAAATGATAAGCCTAGCTGTTTGTTTTCTTTTTCTACGGCCGGAGTACGGACGGGATGGAGATATATACGGCATAATGTCGCGAGCTGGTTTATCCAGGACGGATCCCAATCAGCGGACGGAATGCTGGGTGGTGTTGTGACGAAAGCTCGGTAATAACTAACTGAGATCCTGTGTCAAAGTGCGGGTTTAAATTCTGTTTCGCAAGGTGAGCTTCTGATCCGGTGGCAGGTGATGAAACAGCAGCAAAACCAAGGTATCATTGAGCGAATGTCTATGTGGTATCTTAAAGGAGAACCGGTTGAAGATCCGCCCCCCAGAGTATCGCCCCCCAATCCATCGCCAAACCAACGCCGTGCTATCCATACCAAGCCAAACTAGGAAAAAGCCAATCGCTTCCATATGCTGTCGCATGCCAAGGGAACCCTCGTCGATATCCAAAAGTGCTCGAACCCTTCTCCAAACAAGCCCCAAGCGCTCCCTACCTCCTCCGCCCGTCCCGCTCTCCGATCACCCTCTCTAGCGCGCGCGCGGCCCGCATCTCCCCCTTCCTAAACGGGCTGTTAAACATCTCCGGCAGCACCATGATGCTGTTGGCATGCTCCTTCACAAATCCCACCTCGGCATCCTTGCCGCACCGCTCTCGTGCCACACGCACCGCCTCGCGGAGCAGGTCCCCGCCCAGGCCCTTGCCCCGGTACCGCAGCCTGGTCGTCCAGGCGCGGATCACGCCCCGCCCGCCCTTGAGCTTGAAGCTGTTCTGCCTGCTGTGCGCCTTTCGCCGGCCACCGCCGCCCCCGCCGCCGCCGCCGTTGTTCCCGTCCGACGAGGGCGACGGCCGCTCCAGCCGGAGGACCAGCGCGCCGACGACGTCGGGCCCGTACCGCGTGCCGAAGACTAGGTCCTCCTCGTCGCCGTCGCGCCCGGCCGTGAGGAAGTCCCAGGACAGCGCCTCGGCGGCGCGCAGGTAGCCCGAGGTGACGAAGCGGATGGCCGTGAGGTAGGTCATGATGGCGCCGCTGGCCAGCATGAGGGTGGTGCCGAGGTCGTGCTGCGAGTTCTGCGTCCAGGCATAGCGGTAGATACCCGCCAGCACGGCGAGGAGGGCCGCGAGCGGCAGCGGGTGGAACACGAGGTGGAAGGCGGCGAGCTGGCGCTGCTGGGCGATGCTGTCGGCTACTAGCTTGAGGGCGGCCGCTTTGTCCTCGCGGGAGGTTAGGAGTTCGAGGGAGAGCGGGGGGATGTTGTCGTTGAGAGCTGCTTGTGCGGGGTTGGTCCCGAGGGGGGACGGCGAGACGGGCGGGAGGGTTTGCGGTGTGTACGGCCCAAGAGTGGGCGTCGAAACGTTGGACATTGTGGAGTCCAGGAGGACGAGGTTGGCGCGGAGGAAGGTTAAAAATGCTGGCCGAGAGATGTCAACACAAGCTCTAAAGTTTAAGCTCGCTCGATGTAACTTGATGTAACGGTGGGTTGTTTGCGTTTATATTGCCCCCCCACAACCCTCTGGTGGTGCCTGTTCAATACAGTTCTCGGGTTTTAAAACAAGACCACCACCTCTTCGGAGTTCAAAGCTCACATGTAGATGGTGGAGGTTGGTGAAAGAAAGGGCAAAAAAAGGAAGAGAAAATAAAACACTAAAGCTTACCAGCACTTGTTTTCAGGCCAGGTACGGCATTGATCCTGTCAACAAGGGTGTTCGATTGACAGGTGCTCAGATTGAGCTCGGTGATGGCACCCACGTGCCGAGAGCTCGCCATGGCACAGGTCCAGGCTCGGTCCAAAATCAACTAAGCACTTGCAAGCGAAATGCCGAACCAGCCGCAACTGCATGGGTTGCAATACCGCCGCTGTGGGTTTGAATCTTCAAGCATTCCCTCATTGAGCTGAAGATTCAACAGCTCAGAGATTGGGGGGATGCGAGTGGTGTTAAAGGACGAAGATGAAACGCTGGGGTGCGAAGAGATGCGAAGAGGTGCTGGAAGCGGAGGCGGCAGAAACAGGCCTGCAAGATCGGGGCATGTCCATCGGGAGATGCCCTTATAGGAGGATGATAAGCACAAGCGGCTCGCAATATGACGACAGCACCCTTGGTGATGTGCATGCAGGAGCGGTTCATAACCCCCAATAGATAGCAACCGTTGCAGATCCTATATACCTCTTGCAACGCCTCATCCCCCCGCGCGCGCTCAGACAACCATCTCGAACTGCGGGGTTGCTCGTTTTGTTTGGTGGGCTGCATGTTGGGGATCAAGGGATGACCTGATAAGGTCGGGACACATGAAGAATCGATTCTTTGGTTAGGACTGCAAGGCCAATGGGGGATCCGATGCAGCACGAAGGTCTGCGTGACCCCATCACCAAGCACCCCACCACCGTCGCAAGCCCCTCACCCTGAAACAGCTCAAACCAGCCCAGTGGGTTTGCCTGCACGCTCGCAACAACAGTGACGACCCCGCCCGCCCGGGGGATTCGTCTTACGACCAAGGAAAGAAGGCGAGATCGACAAGAAGAATTATTACTTCAGCATAACTCTCGCAGTAATAAGCCGCCTTTTCTAGGCCATGGTGCCTGTTGTCAGCCCTGGACGGCCATGCCTGTGTGTTTTACGCCCAAGAAGGACCTGGGCAAGGGACTTTGGATGAAAGGAAGAAAACCGCTGACTATAACGTAATCTATCACCTTCTGGGACACACCACCTTGTGGGACACTTTTCTGCCCCACACCCCACCATGTCGACTTCGGACGCACCTCACAACACAAAAGAGAGTCTATTCGGAATGCATTCTACATAATTCGAGCCCTTATTTACAAGGGCATTTTCTGGCGTTGTGCTCGATTGAGCCACAAACACTGCACTTCGGCTGCGCACGCTTTCGTGCCTTTGGCGCAGTCGTGTCCGATGGCCCCACCTCTCCTTCTTCGACCTCTCGACGAGCTTCCTGGCTTCCTTGACCCTTCTGACGAGCATTCTGGGAGGCCTCGATGTGTGTCATCCCTTCTCCAATCGTCATAGTCCCTCCTGTTTGAATGAAAGCTCGGCGTGCCCGCTTTCTCTTTTGTCGACCATTTTCAGCTCGAAGTCGCGAGTTCTCTTCCTGCAAAAGAGTAGCATTGTGCATCGCCATCTGGCAGCCCTTGATGATTTTCTGAAGCGCCTGATCTGTTGGGCTTATCTCTCTCTGGTGTTTCCTTTGGAGAGAGTCAAGTTCGACGATGTTTCCTGGCGTTTTGAGAGGCAGACTTGGCGGTTGGATAGGGGTAGGAGGGGGACTCAGTGTCCGTATCCTGGTTTGTAGCCGACAAAGAACCTGAGTTGGATCGAAAGGCAAGAGCCCTGCAGCTCTAAAGCCGCTTGCGATGTTCTTTGTATTGAATGTCTTTTTCCGAGCTTCGAGAAACAGTTCGAGGAATCGCGGTTTGTCAATGTGATGAACCCCGAGTGCTATCTTCGCTTTGACAAGGTCGCCGTACGTCCGCTTAAGCACAGCGAAACAGCTAACGTCAAGGGGCTGGAGGTAGTGCGACGAGTGCGAAGGCATACACTCTGTAAGGATCCGATGCTCAGTACAGAATTTGTCGAATGCAGGCGTCGAATGGCTTCCATGACCATCGAGAATGAGAAGCCGATATCGATCAACAGTCCGGTTTCGCGTCTGTGGCTCGAAGACTTCTCGAAGCCACGCAAAGGTAAGCTCATCGGTTGTCCAGCCGTTATCGCTGACTCCAATCCGCCACGTCTTTGGCAGTGCTGAGCTGTCGTACCATGACGAGATGTGGACTTTTCCTTCGAAGATGATCATTGGATCAACACTCCAACCTGTCGCGTTGATGCACTCAATGACAGTTGTCCACTCTCGATTTCCCGGCTGGATAACAACAGGTCGATTCCGTCGGTCAGATCGAGTGACCACTTTAGACGTGCTTGCAACACCCATCTGGAAACCAATTTCGTCAAAGTTGTAGATGTCGCTGTCAAGAACACCGTATTCGTTGATGGTCCTTTGCACTCGTGCAAACCACGCTGAAATCTTCTCTGGATCCTCGCCTAAGGCCCGTTGATAGTCGTACTTTCTAGAATACTTCGTCTCCAGATGGGGATGCCGATGAAGAAGCCGCTGGACCCAGTTCTCACCAACAGTCATTGCCGGGACCGGGGTGGATGTAAGAGACGCGTCGAGTAGAGTGAAGCCTCCACGCTCGCGGAGAAGAAGGTCAGCCATCTGTCGGATGTAACCGATCGTCGGCGACATCCCACGGTCGTCCAATGACTCGATCCATTGAATCAAGGCTGCTTCTTCAGTTGGGCGTAGCTTTCGGTTCTTGACTTGAGCTTCTTGACGCGTACCGCCCCCCTTGACGCGTCTGTGGAGAGTGGACTTCGGTACACCAAACGCATCCGCAGCGTTGCGAATGATTTTGATTTGGCCTGAACGTAAGGCCTCGAGTGCTAATTGGATTCTATCTTCGTGCTGTAGAGGCTTTGGCATTTTGCCGGGCACAATGGCGTAGTGGAGTGCGTCCGAAGTCGACGTGGTGGGGTGTGGGGCAGAAAGCTGTCCCACAAGGTGGTGTGTCCCAGAAGGTGATGGATTACGTTACGGCAAGGGAAGAAAAGTTGTCGATCCCAGTTGCAGGCAAAGCCCCGGAACCAGCTAGGAGGAGATAGGTGAATAAATGGTTGCTTACACAGTTAAGGGGCTAAATAGGAAGTCAATCAGTCGAATACATTGAGACAACGTCGATTCTGATCAGACATCGACGGTGGGGTGCCCGGTTCGAGATCATCCATAGCTCAGATGCGCAGGGGCCACACCGACCGACCCAGGCGAGACTTCATGGTGTTGCAAACATTGACCCTGGTTTGGGGGCGGCGCAGGAGGATGGCAAACACTGGCGCCCGTGTTTCATCTCGCATGCACTGGGCACACCCGCCAGGGTGGTGCAAGTGAGTCAGAGAGTCGCAAACTGGCACAACTGGCTGGACTGGGTCACCACAGAAGCGGCAATCGCCATCGTCCACCCTCCGAGTGGACCTCCGCTTGGCTACGAATGGAGTTTGAGGGATCGAACATCGCGCTGAATCGGCAAACTACGGCCTGTAAAGTATTTCTTTACGCACCAGGATTTGCGGCGTTGCTCGCCTCATCGAGGCGTTGCTTCCATTGCTTACTTGTTAGGGAAGATCTTGTGTCCTTGACTATCTACGAATAAATGTCCAGAATCAAACCATGGAAGCTGTTGGAGAGAGCACAATGACTCTGCGGAACAAAACGGAGGTGTGCAAGGGCTGCTGAGTCACGCCCGAAAGATTCCGACGCAACTCAATGCCAAGCACCCAGCTGGCCCAGACACGAATGAACTTCCGCCCCTCCAACAGGTCGAAAGTCCTTGTTATTCAGGATCTCGTTTTTCTCACCCTTGGCTAAGCCCCGGAGGCACGGGAATGACTGGAGAATGGCAGTTTCTGCTTGTCAGGTTTTGTTGTTAGACCGGACGAGACCGGCCGAACCCGGGCCTTAAGATTTTCGAATGCCTGTCTTGCCCGATTGCTGATCTCGGTTCCTTTTGTGTGGCTCATTCTAGGAAGTTTCCAACAGCTTGATATAAAAAGACCCCAGGCACATTCCTAGAGACGCCTGATTTTACGTTGATATCAAACCACACACCATAACTCGCTAAACACCACACAACTGTACCCACATACGTAACTAGTTACTTTGTTCACACTCATCCCAATGATCTCCTTTGAGGCAAGCAAGAAGATCTGCTCGCCCAAACAAGCAGCGCAGCTAAGCCGCGCCGTGGCACCCTTCTTCTATCAAGCCCATGCTGTGGGGCTTGGCTATCCTGCCACGGTTCGTCTTGCTGCAATCACTCGCCAGTCCCGGATTTCTCTCCAGCCCACTCCTTCCGGCAAACGAAGCTTCTCGACGACAAGTGTGAACCAGCTCCGAGATGTCTTCCCCGCCAAGGACACGCCGTTCATACGCAAGACACCGCCAGCATGGGAACACCCAGGCTACACCGAGGAGGAGATGTTAGCAGTCGTGCCTGGTCACAGGTCGCCCGAGACTGTGGGCGATTGGGTTGCGTGGAAGCTAGTCCGCTTGGCCCGGTAGGTGTTGCGAGCTCTAAACAAGCAAGGAAGTCTCGCTAACGACAAGCACAGGTGGGCGACTGATATTGCCACGGGTATCGGACGGGAGCAGCAGGTCGATATGAAGAACCCGACCACCGCTGTAGCGGCAGAGAAGCCGTTGACAGAGGCCCAATGGGTACGAAACCACACTATTATCCATGTTTGTGCCTGATGCGGCTTGAGGGGGTGGTTAAGGGTCAAATGTGCTCACAAGCGTGGCCAGTTGCAGTCCTTCACCTCGAAAGCCACCCCCAGCCCACGCCTTGTCCTCTTTAGGCCATTGAGGTGATAGCAGCCTGTTTGAAGGGAAATGTGCTAACTTTCATTTACTAGCTCGTGAGAGTCATCTTTCTAGAATCAATTGCGGGCGTCCCCGGAATGGTTGGGGGCATGTTGCGCCACCTCCACTCTCTTCGCCGCCTCAAGAGAGATAACGGTTGGATCGAGACCCTCTTGGAGGAATCATTCAACGAGAGAATGCACTTGATGACCCTGATGAAGATGGCTGAAGTTGGGTGGTTCATGAAGACGATGATCCTCGGGGCACAGGGCGTCTTCTTCAACGCCATGTTTCTGAGCTACCTGGTCTCGCCAAAGATCACCCACCGGTTTGTGGGCTATCTGGAGGAGGAAGCGGTGCACACTTATACTCGCTTGCTCCGCGAGATCGAACAAGGTGACCTACCAAAGTGGTCCGACCCAGCCTTTCAGATCCCGGAGATCGCGATCACCTACTGGCGCATGCCCGAGGGGAAGCGGACGATGAAGGACCTCATTCTTTACATCAGGGCCGACGAAGCCGTCCACCGTGGAGTCAACCATACATTGAGCAATCTGAAGCAGAAAGAGGATCCGAACCCCTTTGTTTCCGAGTACCGAGTCGGCGAAGAAAAGCACAAACCCAAGGCAGCCTTGAAGCCGGCCGGGTACGAGCGACGTGATGTTATTGGCTGAAGTCGCTCTCTGGAGGGGGGGGAAGCTGGATGGTAACATTTACTTTCGGATACACTTGGGTTTGCTTGGGCGTTCATGGTTTAGAGCGGACTGGTTGATGGCGTTGGGGCTAGATAGACGATATACCCTCTTCTCTCTGTAAAAGTAAGGTACGGGCGTAAGAAAACAAGACTTGCTAGATGCCTAGCAAGCATGCAATATAACGCTGGATTCAGCGAACCTCTCCTCAGACGTCTGTCCTGGTCAAAATGGTCCCCGCACTGACTCTGCTGAGTGCCGAATCGTTAGTTATCGATCACCAAAACGAAACCTTCCATGCAGTTATCGCATGGACCTACCAGGCCCGTCCAGTCAGGCACGCACCGAACTCGATGCCAAGAAATTAACTCAGACGTGCAGTAGGGCTGCAGCAAGTCCAATTGCTGTCTCACCGTTTGGGCGCGTTCGTTGGGCATGATGCAGGTAAAATACCCACTGTCAGGGCATTGTCGCACAAGAGTCGGGCAATCGACAATGGAATCAACCGGGCGTTCTTAGATGAAGGCGATCAGTAGGATTTCTGACGCTGTGGGCCCGGCTTGTTGATCAGGACTGTGTAAGACCAGTCTCGCCAGCGTATGCCTCTCCGGGAAGACAGCCGTTGACAGTGCGGGTTCCGTCATCTCCATTCCATTGCCTTGTTTTAGCATTCCAATTTCATGTCTCACTCATCAATTATGCCGTGTTTTTCGCTCTCTTCAGAGCGGATATGACACACCTTCATCGCCGTGCTCCTTGACTTAGAAGCAAGTCGGACGTCAATCTTGTTGCCTTCGATAGCGGCTTCAGGGCGCATCTGCCCTTCTGCACCGAGAACAGCCCTTGTTTGAATGCCCGCAGTTGACGCTCCGCCTCGACTCAGCTTGTGGCCCCAGCGATACTCGGTCAGAGGCTGCTTGGAAGCAGGCCAGGCATTTGACAATGTCGATGCCCAACAAAGCGCACTGACAAAAGGGCGCGTCGCTCATACCTGGTTCAAGGGAACGTTGTGAGACACAGGGTACTCAAACACAGCAGGCGAACCCTGTAGTGTAGGAAGACCAGAGGCGAGGATTATCTCGGTCAAAGCCTCATAGCAGAGCGCTTGTCAAATATAGACGGCGCGCTAGCACAGTCGCAGCAAACAAGGTGTGAGGTTGGTGGAGAGTTTGACCCCTTCCGGCGACCAGCACAATTAGGAGAACCGAAGGGCTTGAAGAGTTCCGTTTAAGGAAGCTGTGAGACTGCTTGAGGCTAGCCGAGAACGATTCGCTGCCGGTGCCCCACTCGGCTTGGCGCCTGCCGCTCACTGAGTGGGGCCCGCACACCCGGCCCCTCCAAGCTTGGTGTCTCCATCCTCATTCAGGAGAGGAGAAAGAGACGGCGGCTACGAAACGTCAGATTGCGAACCACCGCCTCTCCCACGGCCGCGCACAGTTCGACGTTCGCAGCCCTATTCGGACGATCCAACCATCGTATTTTCGACAGGGAATGAGCTGCCAGCGAAGCATCTGCACGCTTGTAACAGCCGGAATCCCAGGCGCGTCGTCGTCGCAGCACAGCCTCACAGCACTGCCACTGCCACCGGAAGGCTGATCGCACCTTGTCCACCAGTCTGCCTCGCCTTGCTGCTAAAGACAGCAACAATCACGTACCTTCGTACCACGCAGGACCTAATCGCAACGGTCCGGTACCGACCCATGGACCAACAGCATTCCCATGCCCGCGGGCGTTCGCTCTCGGCGACGTCTACCGGTGGGGGTATAAGGAATGCCCACTCGCCGTCGCCTGCTCCTTTCCCTAATCCGAACGAAGAAGCAGCCTCGTCCATCGGTCTCGGCGTCAACCTCGTCGACCCAGCTCTCCAACAGTTTGCCGTGACCCAGCCCGACTTCTCGACATATGACGCGAATGCCGGCAGCTTCATGAGCAACCAGCAACCTGCCCCGCAGTCCTTCTCTCAGCCAGGCCTCACGAACCCCTCTGCCGTAACGACGTTCGACTTGACTCAAGACTTTAGCGGTCAAGTCAAGGCCGAGACTTCCCCCTTCGGCCCACCCAGCCCCGGAAGTTTCCCGTCACAGTCTCAACAGCAGCAGCAACCCGGCCTCCTCGCGCCGACCTTCGGTGACGGCGACTTTACCATTTTCCCGCCTACCGCGGGCGAGCCACAGTTCAACACCCCACTTTTTAGCAACGACGGTCAGCAACAGCTTTCCGTTCCAGAACCCAACATGATGGCTCAGGCAAACCATACACCGACCCCCCCTCACCTCCTCAACCCCGACCCGCAGCAGCCGGGCTCCGCGAATCATTCCCCCCGCTTCAACCAGCATCAGTTTTCCTCCCCGCCTGGGAGGCACTCTAGGAATGTTTCTCTCGGCCCCGAGGCGGCACTCCTGCCGGGGCAGCTGGACTGGACTCACGCGGGGCCTCAGTTTCAAGGACACAGGCGCAGCGCTTCCGAGTACTCGGAGGTCTCCTCGGCTGCGCCCTCTCCCAACCTCGTTAGCTCAGACACCTTTGAACACCTAGACCATCACCACTCCCCGATGCAACGGCCCCAAGACGCCGCGCTATATCAGGAGTTACACGGGATAGGCAGCTTTAGTATCTCGGACCCTGGCACTCACAGCCCAAGTCACGGTGGCGCAAGGAGCCCATCCCATAGTCCTGCCATATCGCCTCGTATACTTCCCCAGCAGCTACCTGATATGGGCCAGCAGGGAAGCTTCTTGCTACCGAACCAGAACAACGGCTTTGGTCCATCCTCGTACATGCACGATCCCCAGGAAGCGTTCCCTCAGCTCCAGGAGACGCCCGAGATGCAACAGGGAATGCCTGCCCCACCTTCCATCAACATTGACTTTGCGCCAACTGCTGTTCGGAGCGGTTTCGAGCAACCAAAGAGCCTTGATATAGATTCGCTTACGCCGCCAGAGCGAGGTACGTAAATCGGTTTCCGCGCGGTCTTGGCAACTCGTGGAACTAACCTCATCTTCAATAGGGCGCCAAAGGGTGCAACGACCCCGCGCTGTCACGGACCCTTACAACAGCAGCGCCGCGCTGTTGGGGACCCACCGCAGTGTTTCGGCGTCCGGGGGTCTCTCCCCCGATGCCGCCGCCGGCGCGCGGCCCGAAACATCCCGCTCACTTTCCCCTCTTGACCGCGGAGGCAGTACGGCGGCGAGCAGGAGGCGCCAATCCACTTCGGCCGTCCCGAATAATGTCATGGCGCTCCGTCTCGTCGATCCCGATTATAACGGCGGAGCCCAAGGGGAAGGTGGCGGAGGGAGCGCAAAGCGCGTGCAGAAACACCCGGCGACGTTCCAGTGTACCCTCTGCCCGAAACGGTTCACCCGAGCCTATAATCTACGCTCACACCTTCGGACACATACCGATGAGCGGCCGTTCGTGTGCACCGTCTGTGGCAAGGCATTCGCGCGGCAGCATGACCGAAAACGGCACGAAGGCCTTCACTCTGGTGAAAAGAAGTTCGTTTGCAAGGGAGAGCTCAAACGGGGTGGGCAGTGGGGTTGTGGCCGGAGGTTTGCCCGCGCCGATGCGCTTGGCCGTCATTTCCGGTCTGAGGCGGGCCGTATCTGCATTAAGCCGCTCCTCGACGAGGAGATATCTGAGCGGATGAGGCAGTGGGATGAGGATCAAAGACAGCAAGCTCAGCAAGCCATGGCTCAGGGTCTCGTCATGCAGCCGCAGGGCATGATGATGCCGCCTGGTATGGACCCCAACACCGGCGGCTACCCGATAGACGCCAGCGGCAATTATGCGCTACCGCAGGCGTTGCTGGCGCAGTATCCTGCTCTGGCGCAAATGAATTGGTCGGGCGCCGACATGGGCGGCGGTGGCAGCGGCATCGAGGACGAGCTGAGTGGCAGAAGCAGCTTCGACGCGAGTGACTACGACGGCGAGGACGATGGCGGTTATGTCAGCGGGCCCGGCACCGGCTTCGGTCAGGGTGGGATGCAAGAAAACTTCGGCGAAATGGGCTACGCCAGTGACTACGGCGGGCGCTGATGTTCTTTTCTGATGGCCGCTTTCTTGTCTTTTCTTCCCCATTTCTCTTTCTTCTTGGGCCTTTGGGCACCGTGCAGCGACCAGATTTCCTGGGTGCACTTTTGCATACGGAGGATCTTCTTCCCATTGTATGATGTTCATACGCTTTATACCTCTCTTGGTTTATACCTGTTTGCTAGGTGTGTGGCTTTAGTCTGGATGTGGATGGGGTTGTTGTTGATGACATTGATGATTCGGTTGGTATTTTATTCTCATGACGGTAGATAGGAGGTCAACGTATTGGGGACAGGCTTTGGACAATTTAGGAGGGCCGTCATCACGGCCCTGCCTCCGGATTCGAACTTTTGTAGACTGGATCGCGATGGTTAGACATAAATAAAGCCAGCGTTCGGCATTTCTTGTCGCTTTTCGGCTGCCATACACATGTATGCACATGTTATAAAGTGCGGCCCAGCTTCGAAAATCTTCTTGCAGGTGTCCGATGGGCTGGCCCGGCCAGCGCGCCGGAACCTGAAGAGCTCCGTATCCGAGCGGAACGTCGGCTCGGAACCTATTTCACAAGTTCAAACTGCACGGGTTGCATTTGTCAGCTCCCCGCTCAGGTACGAACCGACGATATAACCATGCCATCTTAGTTCGGGGCGATTGAAGCTCCCTCATCAAAGGTTTCGGGGAGCGAGCACTACCTGTGGAGTGATGAGGAAGTTCGAATCAGGCCGAACGAACCAACCGGCAACTAAGTTACTCGGTGACCATCCCTCGACAACGTTGATCCCAACACTATACCAAGACACTCAATTACTAATCTATCCGTTCGTCGGACACATGATAACCGTATACGACCAAATGTGGCGTATTGCGTGACGAGCGGGTCGCTGTGATGGAGAGCGGGGATGGTTAAGCCAAGTCGCCTACGAGGTACTCGCCTTCGGCTTTAGGTTGAGCCTGCAGTGTAAAGCGGGCCGGTCACACCTTATCTCCTACGTACACTACAGTGTTGACATCATGGAGTGGGGTCTATAGTCCCTCGGAGGGTATAAAGGGAGGGTGCCTGTCCCATTGTTGGCCTCTACTGCTGGCCGGAGTCTCGACCACGTCCTCGATCCCATCTGCCAACGAAACAACGACAACTCCACGGACCTGCCCGTCACTAACAAAAGCATAGCCGTAATTGCGCCATGGCACCCCCTTCGCAGATCAATGCGGTGGTGATCATCAAACCCGGAACGGCTGAGGTCAAGACGGTACCCCTCCCAGAGCTTCCGGATGACTACATTCTCGTCCGCACCACGGCTGTGGCTCTCAACCCAACCGACTGGAAGCACATCGAAAGAGATGCAGATGCCGTGGGGGCCCGTGTAGGCTGTGATTACGCCGGCATCGTCGAGCAGGTCGGACCGAAGGTAAACAAGCCGTTTGCCAAGGGCGACCGTATCTGCGGTATCGCTCACGGTGCCAACTCGCTGCGGCTCGACAGCGGTGCTTTTGGGGACTACATCATCGTCAAAGGCGACTTGCAAATCAAGATCCCTGACAATCTCAGCAACGAGGAGGCCGCCACGCTGGGCGTCGCCATCAGCACAGTGGTAAGTTACCCCTGAGAAACCTCCAACCGAAACAACAAACCTATCCAGACAGCTAACCCCCTCCCAAGGGTCAAGGTCTCTATCAGGCCCTCCAGCTCCCCCTCCCGGGCACCCCCGAAGCCGCCTCTCCCAGCAACCCACCCACCGAGATCCTCATCTACGGCGGCAGCACCGCCACGGGGCTGGTCGGCATCCAGTTCGCCAAGCTATCGGGGTACCGCGTGGCGACGACGTGCTCGCCATCCAACTTCGAGTACGTCAAGGCGCTGGGGGCGGACGCGGCGTTCGACTACCGGTCGCCCACCGTCGTGGACGACATCAAGGCGTGGAGCCGCGACCCGGACGCGCTGACCCTGGCCTGGGACTGCATCGCCATTGACGGCGCCGCGGAGATCTGCGCCGCGGTGCTGAGCCGCTCCCGTTCGAGCCACTACCGCGCGCTGCTGAGCGTTGAGGATGAGGCGATCACGGCGGTGAATGAGAAGGTGGATAATGGGGCGACGCTGGGGTATACGATTCTGGGGGAGGAGATTAAAAAGGGGGGGAGGGATATCCCGGCGATTCCGGAGGATTATGAGTTTGGGAAGAAGTTCTGGGAGGTGTCGAGTGGGTTGTTGGCCGAGGGGAAGATTAAGCCTGCTAGGACGGATGTCAACCGCGGTGGGAAGGGCTTGGAGGGTGTGTTGGTGGGGTTGGAGGAGCTGAAGGCAGGGAAGGTCAGTGGCGTCAAGTTGGTGTATACTCTCTGAGCGGATCGTCGTCATAAGCGGCGGTAGAGAGGATGAGAAGAACAGGTGTGCCTGAAATGTATTTAGATCGCAAGCCATCAGACTCGGAGTGGTAGATTTGAATGAGAGCATAGGCTGTGGTTGAAGGGTATATCATGATGAATAATACATGGAACAGCACAAGTGAGAGAAACAAAAGTTCTGACAAACACATAGACCCTGCCCCCTGCCACGACTAAGGCCCTACGGGCTCAGACTAGGCATTGCCGCTTTGCTCTCCGCTCGGCTGCATGAGGTTTTTCACCACCTGCTCCAGAAGTTCCTGATGGGCACTCGAGAACCGCATCTTGACAAACGGTTTCACCAGGGCGCCACACTCGATGCTGGAAATATCGACCAGCTCGTAATCTCCGCTGTCGGGCCCCACGACCAGCCCAGGGCCGTCCGTAACCTCTCCTCGCCGTCTGACTTCGTAGCTGCTCCGCACCGTAACACCGCCCTGAGCGTGGGCGCAGCACCGGACGCCGTGCTCAAATCTCTGGAACGCGCACGGGATGGCCACCTCTTTAGTCGCCCAGGACCCGACGCCCGGGATGATGGGCACACGGTCGTAGACGACGTAGGCTTGTAGTTCCTGGCCGTCCTTGGGGAAAAAGGGGTCGTTCGCCACCTCATCCGGTTCCACAGGGCGCCGTTCGTATCGGTCAAGGTAGGGGTTTGGCTTGATCAGGGCTTCGTAGGTTTGGAGGGATGCGAGAACGGCGGCTGGTGGAAGCGAAGCCGGGATGGGCACCCGAGTGATAACGATGAAAGGCTCCGGCGGTGACATGATAATAGCTGGTGTGCGATTGTAATTGGCGATGATGTGACGGATCTTCCGGTGTAGAGGAATACAATGCTTGGCTCCGGAATATAAAGCTCAATGGGAGCTTGGGCGTCTTTGTCCAGGCGGCTTTGTTCTTTTTGCTCAGCTAGTGCCTTGATGAGTTGGGTCGGGTCGGGCCGGGTCAACGAGTGAAGAAAACTCGGGGCAGGTAGAAAAGCAGGGTTGAAACGTTGGGTGCGTGAAGTAACCTAGAAGGTCGAGTGTTTGACGGCAGTGGTTATCAGTGCGCTCACTACCAGCATGGAATGATGGAATGGAAGGTGCACGAGCAGCAAACGTGAGTTGGGGGATATCAGATGTGTGCACCAGAGTCAAATCCCCAAAAGTAGCATCTCATGTCATCAGGGGCATCCAGGCCAATGTTAGGACTGTTTGCTTCACGAGATGCCTCACTTTGGGACACGGGTGATATAAGACAGGATGTGGGAAGGCAGGTCCGTCCAATGTTTGGGGTGATGATGCCCTGGGATTGCCCCAATGGGCGCCCGGAGAGCGGGGCAAAAGACGGAACATCGAAGCCGTGCGCTGCTTCCCTCTTCACCAATCCTTCTACGACGAAAAGTTGAGCCCACGCTATGGCTGGCCGGAAACACACGGAGTCATCTGAAACAAGCTGCTGCTAATCGCGGCGTGGCTGAGAGGCACGAATACATGCTAAGTTGTCGACGTCTTTTCTTCCCCTTTCCTCGGCACTCGGGTCCCACCCGGCGGCGTCGAGTGCCTTCTTCCTTCATGCACACGCCCCCGCTGCAAGATGCCGACTGGGTCGCCAAAGACGCGTCAATGGGAGAAAAATTGCGCAGTTGAGCGGAGGGTTCTGGCCAGTCGCGTGTTGTTGTCTCGAAAACAACTTTATGGCGGTGAGGAAGCAGCACGCTCGTGGCATGCAAGCCAGAAACCACTTCAGCCCCGTTTGGGCGCCGACCGACCCCACCACGACCCCTGGTGGGGCAACTTAGAAGCTGGTGAAGACGCAACCTCCTCCGAACGAGCCTCGCAACAGACCACCTCAACTTGGTGGACCCTCAAACATACGAAATATCGGCCTCGGCATTGTGTTTAGGAATGGCTCAGGAACTCCGAAAGTGGGGCTTTTCGATGAAGCCAACATTATTAGCAGTGACGCAGCTTGCCGCAACCTCCCGCACTTTGGCCTACGGCAACAGTTCGTTCTCGCCCTGCGATGGCATTTTCACAGAAGGCCAGAAACAAACCACGACACCGTTACCCCTGCTGCACTTAGCACTGCCTGCACCTCTAACTCAACCTGGTTCGAGCAGATAACCAGTTGTACTTGTAGTCGACACCTTGTTGCGGGCGCGTGGCTGCCCAGTTTGCGACGTAGCAGTACCCGCTCCACCATACTCGAAGACGATTCGCGGAAGCAATACCCTGTTCTGCAGCTTCATACCAAATCGGGCCGCAGATGACAGTCATGGCCACGACGTCCGACATATCCTGTCGCCGGATGAGGTGCCAGCGAGATCATGAACTACCACTGCGTGGCCGGGGCAACCACCATCGTTGTTATGCCCGGGCTCTCCGCGCTGCTTCTTTCGTTAAGTGTTGCAAACCTCACTCTGCTCTCAAGGGGATCTATCGGGCGCGAACGCGGAAATAGGTCAGATAACGTTTACACAATAGACGAGATAACCGCTTTCCCAGGACCTTTACAATCCCGTGGCAGTTGCTCCTCCCTCGTGACCCAACGCACGTCCAGAGGGTGTGGAAGGGGGCCGCAGAAGTGTTGCAACGAGCCGGCTGTGGGGTAAGGCTGTCTAAGTGGAACTTACCCGGCGTGGATAAGGGTGAATGAAGTCTCATCCACAACAACGCCGCTCTCCATTTCAGCGAATATCCGGGCGTAAGAGCATGGAATACGCTGAAGATAATCTTATGTTGTGCTCGACGATACCATCCGGCCAGGGAATACCAGCAACATGGAGGATACTTGTGTCGGGAAAGTCTCCACATCACAGGCGCCCAAGTTCGGGACTGAGACGGACGGTACGTCCCATTCAGGATTGGATCCCCCATCCATCCCTGCAGCCGGCCAGCCAATGGAAACCCCTGGGCCCAGCCATCCACAAAAGTTTCTCGTCGCTGGGGGTGGTGACAGGGAGACAGGGACGCGAGCTTGCCGGTCTTTACCCCACATGACACACTCAGGAAGTGGGATGGCGGCAGGGATGAGGAGGGCGGGAAGCCTCGCGGTGAGGGATGGTTCTGAAGTGCCATCCGTCCGTCATCAAGCAACTCTTCCCTTAAGCAGCTCTCCACATCTATCTCGCATTTGTACGTGCGAAGTCGAGCACCGGTCATCCATCGGGACCCCTGCAGTGTTTCCGCCCGCTGCCGTCCCGCTGTCCCTGCTTGCAGGTCGCCAGGGAGGGGAGTGTGTGTGTCCGGCAGGGTGCTGTGTATTCTCGGCCGTGCATGAATGCCTCATTAGGTGACCTCCGCCTTTCTGTTTGACCATCGGGCCCTCGGCCACTCATGCGGCAGCTTTCTTTTTCACCTTCACCTGCTCTAGCTGCTCGAGGCAGCGGCAGCCGATTTGAATAGGACACACATCGGCGGTGTGGTCGCACGACACGGCCAGCCTTGAAACAACACGCCAATCCCCATCCGCCCGGTGCGTGTCTTGCCGGATCTTGCCCGACCATTGGTCCCAGTCACGCAGCCGTCTGCGGTGGCCGACGAATCTTTTCTGCAGCAAGGAGACAGTGTTCCCGAAAAGGGGCGCCATCTGATGAAGCGGTTTAAAAGATTTTGAGAAAAATCTTTCAGTGCTGCAGCAAACCGACGCAGCATCTACTTGGGTTCCGGCGGCGCTCCCTGGAGGAAGACAGGCATCGCGCGCGAACTTGGGAACGCCTGGCCTCACCTAGGGCTTCGTTCACCGCGGTCCAGTACATACATAACCGTGTTCGATTCACATCTGCCGGCTTTCAACCGCCAGAAGACTGCAGCACTACATGTGTGTTTGACAAGAGCTGGCTGGCCTTCCATCAATCCGTTCGACTACCGCGATGGCCACCCCCGAGATTTCAAATTTGTTCGAAACTCGGCCGGGCCGTTATGTTCATGGCTTTTTTGTAGCCAAGGGCTCGACGAGGAGGACTGGGTGGGAGGAGTGCGCCAGACGGCTCTCGGATAAGGCTAGTTTGGAAACAAGACTGAGCCTCATTGCGCAGAGTTGGGTTAAGCTATGCGCTCACCTCAAGGTAAGGATGGGGTGGTTTTCATGTCAAGCGCATTCGATTTTTTCTCTACTCCGGATTTCAAGCGTCTAGTCGCGACCAAGAACCAGCCAACACTGTTAGGTTCTAGTCAAGGCTCAGTCTCGGGGGAGACTCCACGACCGGGGCGAGTGAACGTGGACGAAAGATTTTTGTAAAGCTTCTATCCTCAGGACTGACAAATTCAACGCAGGCTGTGCAACCCCTAACCCGTGGCACCTCGGCCATCCCTGCGATCTCCCCGCAATGGGCTCGCCTTGCGCCCTTCGATGAGGAGGACCTCGACTCACCGTTCGAGACTCTCGCCGACCCAACCGACACTGGCGCATGCGCGTGTAGACGCCAGCCCCCGTCAAACAACCTTCCCAGCGTCGGGTCGGCGCCTATCGCGCATAGCCCGGATAGAAGACGCCGGAAGGGTGGCCTTCTCAACAACCCGTCGACCGGCCTTCGGATTGATTTTACAAGCGAGGAGGGCTTTCGACAGAATGCCAAGAAAAATAAGAAGAATAATGCGGCGAAAGCCAACAACAACAATAGCAACAAGAACAACAACGCGGACAATGGGGCGAAGAAGGAGGAAGACGCTGGCGAGACAAATAACGGCGACGCTAGCGGAAATGCCCCAGGCGGAGACGCTGGCGGTGGTGACGGGGGTGGAGGCGACGATAAGAAGGATGACGACAAGAAGGAGGAGGTAAAAGAGGAAGAGGCAAAAGAGGAGGCAAAAGAGGAGGCAAAAGAGGAGGCAAAAGAGGAGGAGAAGGAGGAAGAGAAAAAGGAGGAGGAGAAGAAGGAGGAAACCGAACCGATCGATGACTGGGGAGAGTTCACCGGGGCCAGCAAGAAGAAGAAGAAGAAAAAGGGTGCTGCTGTTATTGAACCTCCGCCTGTGCCGGACCCTCCAGCTGTGGTGGAAGAGAAGGCGGCGGATCCTGCGCCGCCCGCTGTCGAATCCGGACCGGGTGGCTTCCAGTCCTTCTCTGACATTAAGTTGGACGACAAACGCACTGCCGACGCTCAACCAAGCACCACCGGGACCAAATCTTCACCGTTTGGTGGGTGGGCCCCCACGAGTTTCCTCTCCAGTTGGGGGTTGGCCGGTTCGAGGTCTTCCGTTAAGGCCAAGGATTCAGTCGAAGATGTTACCTCGGATACCAAAACCAGTAAACCCCAAAAGGACGACAGTCCCAGCTTCTCCTTCAGTGCCACCGCCAACAAAGCGGGCGGGAACGGCCAGGAGATGAAACCTACCGACAACGAAGCCAACGACCTTGCTTTCTCCACGACGAAGACGAAGACGAAGAAGAAAAAGAAGGCGAGCGTCTGGGATGATCCAGAACCCGAGCCAGAACCCGCTGTTGAAGCCCCCGCCCCTGCTCCGGATCCGCCTGACGTGCTAGAAGAGGTTGACGGATTCTCCATATCGAGCAAGAAAAGCAAGAGCAAAAAAGAGCCTTCGATCGCCGAGGAAACCAACATCGAAGGCTTCAAAGGCTCTGACAGTGCATGGGAATTCTGGGGTGCTAAAAAGAAGACGAAACCTCCCGTTTTTCTTGACGAACCGAAGCCTTCCGAGCCAGAACCCGACCCCCAATTAGACCCTCCAGCAGGCCCCAAGACGACCGGCAGCGATGGTGCTGACAACGGCGCAGACCCTGAATGGGATTGGGGCGGTACCACGACCACGAAGAAGTCCAAGAAAAACAAAGGTAAGGTTGGAATTGCTGACGAGCCTCCCAAGGACCCCGAGCCGGAACCGATCCCAGAACCCGATCCTGCGCCAGATGGCACGGGTGACGACTTTTGGGGTAGCATTGGTACGAAGAAGAGCAAGAAGAAGAGTAAAATTTCGGAACCCGAACCGAAAATAGAACGGCAGCCTACCCCTGAACCGGAGCCTATCTGGGGTTTAAGCAAAAAGGACAAGAAGAGCAAGAAGAAGGCCGCCGCGGAGCCTGATCCGCCCAAGGCCCCAGAGCCTGAACCGGAGCCCGAGCCCGAGCCCGAGCCCGAGCCCGAGCCCGAACCAGAGACAGAGCCCGTGCCAGAGCCCGAACCTGAACCCGAACCCGAGCCTGAACCGGAGCCCGTGACGAAGTCATCGAAGAAAGAATCGAAGAAAGGGGAATCGAAGAAGGAGAAGAAAAAGAAGAGCAAGAAAAGCGATCCTGACCCCGAGCCCGAACCCGAGCCCAAGCCGGCGCCTGAGCCCGAAGCTGCACCCGAGCCAGAACCGGAACCGGCACCGGCACCAGAGCCCGATGAGCCAGCGGATGATGGTTTCTGGGGATTCTCGTCTAAGGAGAAGAAAAAGAAAAGTAAAAAGGAATCACAACCCGGCCCGGCGCCCGTCAAGGAGCCAGAGCCGGACCCGGCAGTAGCGCCCGAGAAGTCAACTGAAAGTTTCTGGGGGCTCGGTTCTAAGGAGAAGAAAAAGAAGAGTAAAAAAGAACCGCAGCCTGACCCAGAGCCAGAGCCAGAGCCAGAGCCAGAGCTAGAACCAGAGCCAGAGCCAGAGCCAGAGCCAGAACCAGAGCCAGAACCCGAAAAAGAGGAGAGCGACCCGTGGGGCTTGTCGACCTCAAAGAAAGAGAAGAAGAAGAAGAAGGGCATAGCCTCCGACCCAGACCCGGCGAAGAAACCAGAGGATGACTTCTTCGCCTTGATTAGTTCCTCGAAAAAGGACAAAAAGAAGAAAAAGGGGGAGGTTGTACAAGCGCCCGAGACGCCAGCGCCCGAGCCTCAAGCGCCCGAAACCAATGACAAAGATCTCATCGATATCGACAAACCGGCAGAATTGGACAAGACCGGTGGCTTTTTTAGTTCCTGGCTCACCGGGGGCGGGGGGGCGAAGGGCGCGGCGGATGAGAACCCGGCCGGGGAAGATGATGCTTGGGGATGGGGTACTGGTTCAAAAAAGGGTATGCAACACAGCACGGTTGTGGTCAACGCCTCTATGATTTTTGAACTACACTAACGCATGCATCTGCAGGGGACAAGAAGACCGAGGAGGAAGACGAGCAAGCCAGGATAGAAGAAGAGGAGAAAGCCCGGATAGAGGAAGAGGAGCGGCAGCAAAAAGAGGCTGAAGAGCAAGCCGCCAGGGACGTCGAGGATTCTGAGGCGGCTAGGGAGGAGGAGGAACTGGCAGCACTCAAGAGCAAGAAGAAAAAGAAGAAGGCCGACCGAGACGAAATCGACCGACTGACAGCTAGCATTAGGAGGCGGGCTGACGACAGAGCCGCACGTGAGGCCGAGCAGGCCGAGCAGGCTGAGCAGGAGAGGCAGAGAAAGGAAGAGGAGGATCTGGCTGCTCAGGAGGCTGCGGATAATGCGAACCGTGATGCGGAAGAGGCGGCCGAAAGGGAACGTCTGGAAGCAGAAGAAGCTGCGGCGGCAGCGGCAGCCGCGGAAGCCGAAGCCGAAGCCGAAGCGGTTGCAGCAGCAGAAGCGGCGGCGGAGGCAGCAGCAGCAGAAGCGGCGGCGGAGGCAGCAGCAGCAGAAGCGGCGGCGGAGGCAGCTGCAGCAGAAGCGGCAGAAGCGGCAGCAGCCGAAGCGGCGGTGGAAAAAGCAGCGGCGGAAAAAGCCGCGGCCGCAGCCGCAGTAGCCGCTGCAGAGGCCGAGGCAGCGTCTTCGAAAAAATCCAAGAAGACTAAGACTAAGGGTAAAGAGAAGGAGAAGGAAAAGGAGAAGGAAAAGGAGAAGGAAAAAATAAAAGAAAAGGAAAAAGAAAAGGAGAAGGAGAAGAAGGGGAAGAGCAAAGGCAAGGAAAAAGACAAAGGAAAAGAGAAGGGCAAAGCTGACGAGGACGACGAGTTTGGGGACGTCGATCTCACACCGGAACAGGTGGAGGAATTGTTGGCTGGTGACACCAAAGAGGCAGGCGGGGAGGAGGAGGAAAAGCAGACCATCTCGAGGGACGAGCCGGCTCCTGCGCCTGCGCCTGCTGACAACGCCTTCAGCTTTTGGGGGGCTGCCAAGAAGGGGACATCCAAGATCACAGCGCGGCTGAACCCGTGGCTCCCAGAGCCTGAACCTGAACCTGAGCCAGAGCCAGAGCCTGAGTCTGAGCCTGAGGCAGAGGATACCCCTCCCCAGGCAGACGTCCGGGAAATTGCGCATGCTGAGTCATCTGCCCGTCTGGGACCTATCGCCGCCGCCGCGATTGGGGCTGCCGCGACCGAGGTGTGGGATGACCCCGTCCCGGTCAAGTCGAGCAGGCCCAAGAAGGCTGTCGGCGGAAAGATCGCAGACCGCCTGCGCGCCTTTCAGGTAATTGACGACGAGCCTGAAGAAGACGAGCACCCCCAAGAAGACGAGCACCCAGAGGACGACGAGCCAGAAGACGCCGAGCCAGAAGACGTCGAGCCAGAAGACGCCGAGCCAATTGAGCCGCCATCTCCGCCCCCGCCACCACCGCCCCCGCCTGCTCCTGTCGCGGTGCCCGTGTCGCTGCCAAAAGAGAAGAAGAAAAGCTCCAAGAAGAGCAAGAGCAAAAACAAGGAGCAGGTCATCGACGTCGACACTTCCGCGTCTTACCCACCCCCTCCACCTCCGCCACCTCCCTTTATCCCTCCCCCGCCCAACTCCGGCTTGCCCGGTAGCTTCCCACTGAGCGAAGAGGAACATCACAACGACAACTACGGCTACCGTCGCCGCCACGACTACGGCCACGATGAAGATGAGATAGTCCAAGTTGTTGACATGTCAGCCCCAAAGAGGAGCAAAAAGTCCAAGAGGGCCAAGGCTTCCCCTGAATTCATCGACCTTCCTCCACCGCCGCCGGCGGTTCCTGATCCACCGTCTCCCGCAGTTCCCGATTCACCACCGATGATGACACCAGCTACAGTCCGCATGGCTAAAAAGGAGCGGCCCAGGGTCAATCGTGAGGGCTCGTCATCGTGGAATGCATGGACGGCGGCTCCAGATAAGGATCCGAAGCCCCCCTCTAGGCCGAGGCCGGAGAGGGAGCCCAGTTCCAGAAAAAGGTCATCCGCGGAGAAGGCCGAGAAAGTCGAGAAGCCACCATCGCGAGGCTCCGGCTCAGAGGGGACAGATAAGCCAAGGGCCAGAGACCACCCGGCACGGTTCGCTAGCGTTTTCGCGAGTACTCCGCCACTGTCCCGCCCGATTTCTAACCGGGAAAAGCGCTCCAGCAAGCCGAGTTCACGCAGGCACTCAATCGACATAGACGGCGGCCTGGCGAGCCCGCCTCCGGAGGAGATGTCAGCTAAAGCCGCCAAGGTTCTCGGTGTTGGCACCGGTCCCGGCCTTTCGCGGTCGGGTAGCAGGCGAAGCAGGAAGGAAGAGGACGATGACATTGTGGTGGTTGGCGCCGACGATATCATACCTGGTCCCGACAGAGCTGAACGCAGAAGGCAAAGGGTAAGTCGAGTTCTTTCATCACAACGGACTTCCTACGAGGAACAGAAAGCTAACGCCGCCCCGCGCCAGCAATATTCACGAGAGGATGACGTTGTCATGGTGGATGCGGCCGATGCGGCACCGCGGTCCCCCCTGAAACGTTCCAACTCGACTGCCAAAAAGTCAGCCTTCTCGTCCTTGTTCGGGGGCGTCTTTAAAGGAGATAAAGCAGATCCGCGTATAGAGCCGCGCGCCGAACCCCGTCGCCGTGGTACCTATCCCACCACAGACGAAGAAGGAGGTAGGCGCGGCGGCGAGGAGACCGACGCGGAGCGAGAGGCTCGCCGCGCTGCTCGCCGCAACCGCCGGGCCGAGAAAGAAGCCGCAGAGCGGGCTGCGGTAGAACAAGCCGCCGAGGAGGCCCGCCGCGCTAAGGACGAGGCCCGTCGCGACCGACGCAAGAGACAAGTGGATGACGACGAGGTTCGTCGACAGGAAGAGAAAGAGGCCCGCCGCGCCGAGAGACGGGCGCAGCGTGCACAGGAGGATGCTGAGCGCCAGGCTGCCGAACTTAAAGAAGCCGAGCGCGCCGAGCGCAGACGGCGGCGCGCCGAGATGGACGCGGCTGAGGTGGAGGCGGATGCCCGCCGTGCCGCTAAACATCATGAACGTCGCCGCAGTTACCAACCCGAGGAGTCCAGTTACGATGACGACGAAGAACGCCGCCGTCGCCGGGAAGCCCGCCGCGCAGCGAAGGAAGGAAGGGAGCGCGAGGAACGACCGTCCCGGCGCAGGCCCGAGGTACCCGAGCATCCAGTCTACCCCGGAGCATCTCGCGAGAATAACGGTGCCTCCTGGCCGCACTCGGGCACGTCGTCCTGGGTCAAAGAGCACTCCGACGCCCCACCACCTCCGCCCAACGGCGAAGCCGCAGCGCCCCCTCCGGCGCCCGAGCCCGAAATGGTCGACGACGACGAAGAGGCACGTCGGGAAGCCCGCCGAGCAAGACGCCAAGCCAAGTATGCCGAGGCGGCGGCGGGCATGACCCAGGAAGAGTATGACGAGGACAGGCGGCGGAGGAAACGGCGGGAGGAGAGGGAGCGGGACAAGTACCGCGACAGGGAAAGGGGTGCGGATGGCTACAGGGATAGGGAGAGGGAGAGGGACTTACAGGGACAACAGGGATGTCAGGGATATCAGGGACAGGGAGCGGCGCCCCTGTCTCGGATGGCAGCGACGGTCGGCGGGAACAGCCGACGAAATTCTGCCATGTTCATGGATGCCACGCCAAGAAGCTCCTGGTGGAAGAGGTTAACGGGAGGTGGATGAGTGATGACGATGATGGGTTTCATGGTTTCATGAGTGATGTTTCGGATAATGTTGGGTGGTTCGGTGCCGAAAGTTCCTTATGTCTCTGTCAGTTTCGTGTCGAGGGGGGGGGGGGGAGGGTTGCATATATGGTGGATGCAGGAGCATGGGTCGGTTGTCCTTTTAGTTTGATATCCCCTGCATCACGGCGGCGCTGGGTTGGGCGCTATGGTTGCCTGCTGGGATTTCTGGTCGACCTTGCCTGCCTTGCCTGCTATGGGGTTACTCTACCGTACTATCTTGTTTCTTTGAATTCAGTTATGATTGTTTTTAAGTCAGTTAGGCAAACATCACTGTTTGTTGTCTTATCCCAGGGTATTGTCTTATTCTATGGTGTTACCTTCTTGTCATTGAGTAGTTAAATCACCTTTGTCAACTGCTACTACGCTTCATCACATCTCTCTGATGTGTGAATAAGAAGAGAACTCTGTATGTATACTCATCCCTTCCTGGTTATGTACCTTTCGTTTTTGGGATGCTTACTACCCAATGATCACAAACCCTAGCTTTGGTCCCAACCTTGATACGAGTCTGCGGATAGCCGTTCTAGCGACCAACAACTCTTGCTCTTGGGGCTTTCATCTGCAGTCACCCTTCCTGCCCGCACCTTCCTGGCCTCCGCTGCCACCAAATAGTGACCCAAGCCTACATAGCGGCCAGTCTCGATCGGTCCGCACACACACACAAAGTCGGCCATGGTGCAGCGGCAGCAAGTTGGAGTAGAGTAGTAGTTAACTCGTCGCCCTTCCAAGGCGAAAACCCGGGTGCAGATCCCGGCTCCAGCAAGATCGGATTGTGGTAGAGGCGGTTATTTTTTGTCTTTATTGCTTCTTTTTATTATTCGCCTTCACTCATCAGCTAAACAATTATCTTCCACTGCTCATGACACCCAATTCTTCGTTCACTTTTCTTAAATTTTGCACCATAACGAGGCAAACCACGTAACAATACTGTCACCACTATCCATTGGCACCGAAACAGGGTTAGCAAAGGCAGCGTTGAAATGTGTCAATTGCTAGACCAGCATACTAGTTAGATAGTGGGTAGTTACACCTCACCATTAACCCCTGCGGAACAAGCCGCCATTTCCTTTTCTTTTGCCTTCAGATTCCGGACCCGCCTTTGCTCCCGCCAACGAGGTCCCCTGACAGTCAACACCCACAACACAGGCGAAAAGACAACAAGCACAAGCGCCCAGAAGGTATAGGTCCAGCCCCTCCCTAATGCCCTGAGCATGGATTCGATGACGGCTGTACCAGCTGCGCCAAACAGGCACCGCACCAGGTTATTCGCCGCTATGGCTGTTGCTGGGGCCTCCGGGTACAGATCGACCAGCAAGGTGTTAAGGATACCGAACGATCCCGTAACGCAGAGACCGATGACAAAGAGTAAGACAAGGGGGCCGGGCAGGGCGGCCCCGGCATTCAGAACCCAGCCGTAGCAGATGACTGCCGCAATGCCCGTGGACAACATGGGGAAGACGGGGAAAAGCCGGGCCTTCTCGATGGGGAAATTCCGTAGGTCGTCGCCCCGCTTGTAGTCGATTGTGAACCCGATCTTGTGGGCTATCCTGCGGTAGTTGGTGTCGAGGATGTAGCCCTGTAAAACGGCCGCCAGGCAACAACCCAAACCGTATGGCAGATAGCACAGCCCAATTTGTAAGTCGGTGAGGTGGTAAATGTCTGCAAACTCTGTGGACAAGGTAGCAGCAATGAGGATGAACACGAGATAAATCATGGTGTTGTAGGAGAGAAGGAGGGCTAAGTCCTTCTGAAGCACCACCCTCAGGGTATTGAGAGGGTTGGGAAAGCGCAGCTCCCTTTTAGGAGCGCCCGCCAAAGCATCCGCATCTTGTGGACTGCCCCGACGACGAAGGAAGTCGACGACGGTCCTGTTCCACCCTTGTGCAGGTACAGAGCCGTTCCCCACTACTTTTCTGCACGTCTCTGGCACCGCCAAGGTGTATGGTATGAGCCACACCGCAGAGTAGATGAGGCAGAACCAGAAGATGGCTCTCCAGCCCAGATATTCGGCCAGAATCCCACCGAGTACCGGGCTGAGCGCGGGTCCAACGTTGATACCCGCCCCGACGATGCCCATGTACTTTCCCCTTTCCGCGCTCACCGCAACGTCGGCCACCACGGCAAAGCACAACGACAGAGTCCCACTACTTCCAGCGCTCTGGAGCATACGCAGCACCAGCAGAGCCGCGTAATTGTTCTGAAGAGCAAGGCCAAGGTTGGCAAAGACATAGACGGAGAAGGAGATGATGAAAGCAGGCCTCCTCCCGGCCATGTCGCCGAAATCGCCGACGATCGTGGGAGCAATGGCCTGGAAGATCATGTACGTCGTCAGGGTCAAGTTGATGAGGTTGACCGACACGCCAAGATCGTCGGAAATGGAATTCAAGGCTGGGAAGTAGATGTTGGCTGTCATGGGCGAGACAAAGCTCGCACAGGCGGCCATGGCGATGATCCATCGTTTCGTTGGCTTTGAGAAAACGCTGTAGTCTGGGCCACTCGACGCTGGGTGGAGGGGCTCGGGGTCTGGTATGGTTGTGCTGCTCGTGCCTGATAGCTCGTTTCCGACGGTGCCACTGCCGGGAGTCCTATCTTCGATAGATAGGGGTGTTGGACGGCTTTCCGCCGGCTCGCCTAGGCTACTACCCTCTTGCTTCTCTCTTGACGAATCCTCATGAGAACCCATGATAATAAGTGTGATCGGGTTGAGGTCAGGACTGGTTTCTCACACCTTGTGGTTGGGAGGGTAGTGAGCAACAAGAGAAGCAGCCGAGACATCGCACCATCGTCCGTCTGCCTGAACAAACCAACGAGGACAACAACCTGCACCTGTGTGCTGGCGGGACCAACAGGAGAAACTGCACCATTTCAAGTACCACCCATGACACGCCCGAGTTGAGAAGTTCTTTTATTCCCGAGCAAACCGCGAGGAGCGTGGGGAATAAGCGGGACCTAATGGAAACAGGAACAGGGCCATGGTCACCGGGACATTTGTCGATTGGTACTAACAGCGTCGGCGTCATTGCGGTATCGGCCCCGGATGCATGAAATGCTCGGCTTCTTGCTCGGCGGCCGGGGCCGATACCGAGAATGACCCCCTGACAAGGGACACTGAGAATTGACCCAAATTGCTGCCATTGGATCAAGACTCGCAGGTTTAACGGGGAGAGATGGGACGACCTAGAAATCGTATAGGGACCTAGCTACGTGCGTAAAATCGGAGGCCATATAAACAGCTCAATGCACCGTGGGAGTCGAAAGTAGAAATCATCACGATATCTGTTTATTCGCGGCGGTTGGTGGATGTCGAAGGATGATGAATGAAGTGAGTGTCAAACAGGGTTTACAATTGGGTGGGTACCGGATGTCTCACCCCGGGCCTGGAAGTAACTGCCACAGGCTGTCCGCCACAAGCGGCCCGGCACTAGCCACTGAGTTGTCCAGTTCCGTCATCGACAATTAGACACGTTCGCTTCACAACTTCCACTTCGACCGGCTAACCCCAAGAATGGTACCGGCATGGCCGACCTGACAACGGCGTTCAACGCCCTCCTTAAGGGCCATGAGGCGCCTCCTACAAAGTCGTTTGGCATTGATACGGCCGACGAGTTTCTCAAGGAGGCGTATCGGATAGTACGTCCTCCTTGTTGGCTCAATGCTCCTTAATGCAGTCCGACTGACTGACATCCCGCGCCTCAGAACTCCCTCATCGCACGATTGCATTCCGAACTCCGCAATTTGCGTCAGGCGTACCTCTCGACTGCTCCTGCGCGCAAAACACACTTGCGGACCGCCGCATCCCGCTCTGCGCCTTCGCAGCATGCCGCTCTTACGGACCGAGACCGCGAGGAGATCGACGCCAATGCAAAGATGACCATCCGCGACCTCAATGCCCGTATTCGCGCTCTCGAAGATGCCGAGCAGCTCCGTCAAAATACCGAAACCGCCCTGCTCCGGAAACGATTGTCTCGCGGCTTCGGCGCTCTGGGGTCTTGGGCGGCCGGGGACGGGGCACGCAGTGAGCAAGCTACCCTCGAGGCCGCCGCTCGCCAGCTTGGAGCCCACAGAGAAAGTGTAATCTTGTTCTTGCGGGCGAGGCTGCAGGAGACAGCGCGGACACAGCAGCGCATGATGGAGACTCGCTTGACTAGGGAGATGGAGAAGAACAGGAGCGTCCTGGCGAAGGCTAGGGGGCCAGTCATGCCCATGGGGTTATACGGCGCCGCGAATCACGGCGCAGGGGAACTGCCAGCCGGAGCAATCTCGAATGGCACGGGGTTGTCGGTACAAGAAGAGGAAGAGAGGAAGAAGCCAGTGACGGACAACCTCACAGACGACCAGAAGCAACTATTTGAGAAGGGCAACCAGGACATGCTGAAGCATCTCGAGGGCACATTGGATAAAGTCAGGTCGGTTACATCCACTCGTGGCGCGTCACCCGCACATTGCTCTAACCTTGGGACAGGACGGCCGAGAGCTCTCTCATTGAGATTGCCGAACTCCAGAACATGCTCGTCAATAACCTCACTGCACAGTCGGCCCACATTGACCAGCTGGTTGCCGATTCGTTCGAGACCACCGAGGGCATCGGCAAAGGGAACAAAGAATTGAAGAAGAGCGTGGGCAAGGCTAGCCCGGCCCGCTACACCTTTTTTGCCGCGGCAGGATTATGCACCGTACTCGTTCTGTGGGATTTGGTCATATAGCGGACAATGTGTCTGTGTGCTTTCAAAGTGTCGGGGTGACCGTCGTGAATTTCCGCTTGAGATACCCCCTGAAGGAGCAAAGTTACTTGTCGTTTTGCAATCATCAGATAAGAATGGGAGATATGTGACTTGATGTGGAAAAGCGATTCGAGTTAGGGCCCTCTGTCATGTTCCTGGGATAACAAGACCCAAGGACCATCAATGTGGCTCGGCATGGTATTCAGAAAGTTTTACTGCTAGTTAGGCAGTTAGTTACATTTCACAAATGATTCACGGCAGACCCCTGTTTACTCTGTACGTGCATATGGAAATCATTTACGGCAACGCTGGGCCTGTGCTCTGTATTGTACGTTACCCCTAATTCGGCAGGTTGTAACGAGCTGGTCACTGTGTGGGGCAGGCATGAAATCCTGGAACCCGCAGCTCTTCCAAGATCGGACTCAAACCCGAGCGTCCTCGCACGGTGCCACCCTTCAGTGCGAGCTTCCCAAACGCGACCAGGGGCCGATCCCTTAACAAGGCATGGGGCTCCGTTACAGATCCTTCCAGTTGCTGCCTCCACCCCTTAACGCAGCAAGGTACCCGCTGCCTCCCGTTGCATCCGTTCCGCGCCAGGGTCGCAATTATACAGAGATTCGCTAAAGGCAAACTGGAGTTCCGCCCAACATTGGTTCCCCAGTCAGCAAATCGTAAACATTCATTCTTTTTATCCAGTCTCCTTTGTGCCGTGTGGATCCTGCCACCACATGCAGCTACCACGCGTTCGAAGAATCTCCTCCGACCCTGACTGCCACTCCCAACTCACGGACGACAAATGGACCGAGACGCGCCTGCGGGCCCGGCAGAGCCGGTCCGGCCCCAGGCTCCGGAGGGCAGCGCTGAACCCGCACAGGGCGGGGGCGACCGGGTGCTCGTCCTCTCCCCGGGGGTGACATTGACCCTCGGCCGGGATGCTCTGCTCATGTCTGGTATGGCGTCTGTGACAGATGAGCCGATTGCCATTGTTCAAAGCTAATGCTCACGTGTCCCTCCCTATGCAGGCCAACTCGCCACCAAATCTAGCCGTTCGTGTATACCATGTGCCGGGGCCCCAGGTGAGAACCTAAGGATGCCTAGTATGAGTTCTCGCTTCGCCGGCTGTTGCTGATACCGCACGCAGGGGCCAGTGGCACACCCGGCAGCATACCGTATTACAACATCCTTTGGGCAGAAGTCACTGGCGACCACAGGTGGCTCCTGATTGACTATGCAGGCCAGACGGGCCCGCATTCTCTCGAAGTTCGCAGTGCCAAGTTTGCCATCCCGGAGCTTGTTGCTGAGCAGACGCCCGCCGGCGTGGGCGACCAAGTGGCACCGTGGGTTGGCCGGCTTCTGGACCGCGCCTACGAAGGCTCAGCTCGCCGTAAGCGCGCCTGGGTGTTGGTAAACCCCCATGCTGGCCCCGGTGGTGCTGAGAAGATCTGGGAAAAAGAGGTGAAGCCCATCTTGGAAGCGGCCCGTATGCCCATCACCGCCGTGCGCACCGCCTACTCCGGTGAGGCCGTGACCCTAGCCCGCGACTTGAACATTGAGGATTATGACATTGCTATTCCCTGTTCGGGGGACGGCCTGCCACATGAAGTGTTCAACGGCCTCGCAAAGCGCCCGGATGCCCGCCGCGCGCTGTCCAAGATCGCCGTTTGCCATATCCCCTGCGGTTCCGGCAACGCCATGAGCTGCAATCTGTACGGTACCTACCGGCCAGCCCTGGCGGCCCTGGCTATTGTCAAGGGCGTACCGACGCCGCTGGACTTGGTCAGTGTCACTCACGGGGGCCAGCGCACCATTAGCTTCCTCAGCCAAGCCGTGGGGTTGATTGCAGAAGTTGATCTAGGGACTGAGAATATGCGGTGGATGGGTGCGACCCGCTTTACGGTCGGCTTTCTCATGTTAGCTCTACAGAAAAAGACGTACCCGTGCGATATTGCCGTCAAGGTCGAGATCGGTCATAAGGATGACGTCAAGAAACACTACCGGCAACAGGTTGCACTGAGGGAGGCTAAGGCCTCTAAGAAGGCTGACAAGCAATCCGAGATCTCGCCTCCTGCCCCTAGCGCTGCCGTCGACGATGGTGATATGGGACTTCCGCCTTTAAGATACGGCACTTCTGTGGACAAACTACCCGAAGGGTGGGAGCTCATCCCTCATGAAAAGCTCGGTAGTTTCTATTGTGGTAATGTAAGTTCTTCTTGGCCGGCGATGGCCAGCACTTCTCCTACCCTCCCACCCCTTCTTCATCTAGCTCTATCTAACGAAGACCTAGATGGCTTACATGGCACCCGACGCCAATTTCTTCCCAGCGGCTCTCTCAAACGACGGCCTAATGGACTTGATCACGAATGATGGCGATATCCCGCTCTTCAAATCCGTTGGCATGCAGCTGGGCGTCGAGTCCGGCCACTTTTTCGACAACCCCCTCGTATCTTATCGCAAGATCTCAGCGTATCGCATCATCCCGCGGAACCAGGAAAGGGGTTATATCAGCATTGATGGCGAGGCCATCAGCTTTGGGTCCTTCCAGGCCGAGATCCACCCGGGCCTCGGTATGACTCTATCCAAGAAATGCTATATGGCGAAGCGCCCGGTCCTCTCAATTGGGATACCGAGGCCTACTAGGACGAGCGGCTTTTGGCCTAACCCTCTTGTTAGGTATGTTGTGGGACCCACTGTTTCTTATCCGGTGCCTGGTGATACAGGCCACGGGATGTTTAGTTTGCCTGCCGTAGTGTACCATGTATTTATACCCCCTGAAAGCCGAGCGTGGGCGGTCTCATTTGTCCTTTTTCAGGCGGGCCTTTAGAAGGCGAGCGGCATTTGCGACGAGAGAAAACTACGCTTGAAGCATTTGGGGTGGGATCTAAATTGGGACCTTCTCCGTATTTGGCGCACACACTCGGTTAGGACGTATCATAGACCATCTATATTTGGTATGATGGGTTGGGTGTTTTTGTATCTCAAGCACGGATACTTCGCTAGTCCGGGCCAAATAGGCCAAACTAGTCGGGGAATCAAATATGCGCACAGTCTGTCCCGCTCAACGCCTTTCCTAGTCATCAAAACCGCCCCAATCGCCGCCATCGCCCTCGGCGTCCTCTGTACCATCGTCTACCTGCGCCTCGGATTCCGGTTTCCTGTTCCCGGGAAGACGCTCATCAGCCAACGACTCCTTTGACCTAACCCGCACAGCCGGACTGGTCGTCGCATCCTCTAGCGCATCGATCTGATCTGAGATTCTCTGGATGATCTGCCCCGCGTCCTTGTCATCCTCCTCCAGCAAGCCCGCCTTCTCCGCCCTCGTCAACCCAAATATCGAGAACGTGTAACCTTAGTCCTGCCGGAGGATCTTCTGCTCTATTTGGGCGCCATCCTCCTCTTTCGACGTCGGCAATCTGTTCTATCCGCGCCTCCTCTTCGAGCGCAAGCGGCCACTCTCCCAACAACACCACCAAGTCGTCCACTTTACTCGCATCCCAGTCGGAACCCTCTTTATTCCCCTTCTTCTTACTCCCCTCACTCCCGCTCCCCTTCCTCATCCACTTAAACCCCGCCCCAACGACCCGCCTAACGAGGAGCAGAAACTTCTCCATGCGCAGCACATCGATGCTAGTCCACTCGCGCGCCATGGTCGCCCAGAAGCCGCGCATCCAGGGCACGACGGCCTCGCGCGGGAGGACATAGATGAGGTCGGCCAGCTCGCTGCAGAGGTTCTGCTGGGGGATGGCGCGGTCGCACATCCACAGCGCGTAGAAGAGGCCCTTCCACAGCTTGAGCACGTCGAGCGGGGTGAGCGCGGACGCGACCTGGCGCGCGGAGAGGAAGGCGTGGAGGGAGGCGAGCGCCGAGGTGCGGATTTTGCGGTCTGAGGGCAGAGGTATCCGGTGTTAGTGGTTTTTCTTCATCGTGGCGACGGGGGGAGCGGCGGGGCACAACGGACCGCTCGAGGCGAGGTTCTTGATGAACGGCATGCTCCGTTCTTGGGACGCCATTGTGATTGCGCGGTTTCGGGCCCTTTCTGTCCAATACCGCAGATTCCTAATCAATTCGGGGTCTTAATGTGAAAGATGTGGTGGTATTCGAGGTTCTGAGCTTGAGAGGCCCTTGTCTTCGTCAATGAGATTGCATGCGCTGCTGAAATTCTGTCCGCCCGGCAGAAAAGACCCCCACCAATGTGGCGCGTTTGTCATGCTGGCTGAGGTGGCTTAGCGCTGGATGGCCGTTTCGGTTTCGGAGTTCTACGGCAATACCAAAGATAGTCCATAACCAACTGGTCCGAGAGAAACCCGAAGGACGCCGTATACATGTTACAGCCTTCGCAGTGCAGTGATACACACCCACACGCAGTCGACATGGATTCATTGCGACTTCCTTTGATTCGACCGTTAGGGAAAGGGAGTTGGACAGCGAAAGACCTCTTCGGCAAGGAAACTTTCAGAAAAGCCTTGGCATGCTGTCAGACACAGCAGCACCGAAGTTTCCATGCATCTCGTGCCCCTGACATCACGTAATTCCAGAGGGCATGGCACATCCAGCTTTTCCTCCTGACCTGTGTTAGCAGCAGATCATCTCCGCAACCATGGTCCACCACTCCAGCTACCCCAGAGCCCAGACATGGTCGGGGTGGTCTGACGCTCAGCTTCCCCGGTGTGCCGCAGAAGAAAGTTGCCTCGGCGTGGCTCGGTGCCCTCGGGCTTCACATGCACCCTGACGGCTATCAATTGAGCTCATGGCCCTGTTTTATCGAGTACAAACAAGCTAGGCTCCCACCTTTAACTCGCTTCTTCCAAAAAAAAAAAAAAAAAAAGAGACTTAGCAGGTTCTCGGAATATAACATCGATACCATTATTATATATTATTTGCTGTCTTACCCTGTGGTAACAAGATCCCTCTCGAACGCCGACTCCAGTTACACAAGAGGCTCGACGTTAGCCTAATCCGCAAGCACCACCATCAGACGACTCGTGCATGAATCGCGCAGCCCCTGGAATTCGGATCCCGTCATTTGTCGCCCTACGCTCGAAGCAACGGCCGCAGGCTCGCTAGTTAGCTAATTGTTAACTAATCACCGCAAGTGAGCGTTTTGTCTGTCCGCTGTCGGCTGTCGGACGACGGGTTGTGCTGCCTGTTCGGTCACTGGAGCGGTTACGGTGTTACTGTGCAGGGATAGAAGGAACGAGACCGGAAGAAGTCCCCAAAAGCCAGGCATTGAAAATGGCGTCCAAATCACCGCGCCGCACCACACCTCCCTTTTCATCGACCCTTCACTCCTCTCCCATCTCTCGGCTCCAGAGCATAGCAAACCACATGTCGCCGTCATCAATAACCAGCTTCCCCGCCGAGGCGGTCCCTCAGGCCCCCGAGGACCCCCTCTTTGGGTTGATGAGGGCTTATAAGGCTGATACGAGCCCGGACAAGGTTGATCTGGTACGTCAGCGCCCACATCGCACACCCCACTGTTCGTTTGCATTTTCGCGGAGCTGGGCTAACTTGTACGTCCTAGGGAATCGGCGCGTACCGCGATGACAACGCAAAACCCTGGGTTCTCCCCGTGGTCAAGAAGGTGCGCGACTTCCCTAATTGCTACCCATCCCGTCCCACCCGAAGAAGTTAAAAAAAAAAAAAAAAAACCCCAAGATTCCTCCAGCGGCCTTCGGCGGCTTGGGCCTGTGCAAATTACAGCCACTCGGCGCGTCTATCGTCAATTTACCCGCCCCGCCATCTCCAACTTCCAGAGCACATCGTGCCCCTCCCCCGCACAAATTGCCAAGCAAGCAAGCAACCAGCAAGCTAACAAGCACCCCCTGAACTCTAGGCCGATGAGATTTTGCGCAACGACCCAGAAGCCAACCACGAATACCTCCCAATCGCGGGCTTGGCGGCGCTGACTAGCAAAGCGGCCGAACTGCTGCTTGGAAAATCCGCCCCCGCCATCGCCGAGAAGCGCGCGGCATCGGTACAGACCATCTCCGGAACTGGCGCCGTGCACCTGGGAGCTCTCTTCTTGGCCAGGTTCTACAAGAGCCAGGGCGCCAACCGCACCGTCTACGTCAGCAACCCGACATGGGCAAACCACCACCAAATCTTCACCAATGTCGGCCTGCCGATTGCCACCTACCCTTACTTCAGCAAGGAGACCAAGGGGCTGGACTTTGATGGGATGAAGGCGACGCTTGAGCAGGCCCCAGATGGCAGCATCGTCCTGCTGCACGCCTGCGCGCACAACCCGACGGGCGTCGACCCGACCCCAGAAGCAGTGGGAGCGAGCTCCGCCCGCGCCTGTTGAAGGCCAAGAAAGCACTTCCCATTCTTCGACACAGGCCTAACAAGAGCATGCGCCTCAGGCGACCTTGAACCGGGACGCCGGCGCCATCCGTCTCTTCGTCGAGCAGGGCTTCGAGCTAGACATCGCGCAGTCCTTCGCCAAGAACTTCGGCCTCTACGGTCAACGCGCCGGCTGCTTCCACTACGTAGCGGCGCCGGCGGCTGACGCCGTCGAGACCACGACGCGCGAGGCCTCGCAGCTGGCCATCCTGCAGCGTTCCGAGATCAGCAACCCGCCCATCTACGGCGCGCGCATCGCTTCCATCGTCCTCAATGACCCCGCGCTGTTCGCCGAGTGGCAGGAGAAACTCCGCACCATGTCGGGCCGCATCATTGACATGCGCAAGAAGCTCCGGACCAAGCTCGAGGACTTGAAAATTTACGCCAGTAGACCACATCACCGACCAGATCGGCATGTTCAGCTTCACGGGGTCAGCGAGCCCCAGGTCCTCAAGCTGCGGACTGATTTCCACATCTACATGACGAAGAACGAGCGGATCAGCATGGCGTATTTGAACTCGAGGAATGTCGCCTACGTCGCCACAGCTGTGGATAAGGTGGTTCGGGAAGCCCAGTAGCTGGGATAATATCCGCTGCCGGTGTGTAGGAACCACGAGTCGAAAGCGGCTGGGAGACGGCCATTAGGACTACGGTGTAAGTGAGAATAGGTTCAAAAGTCTTCTCTTCCTTAGGCTTTCCATGGTCTTTTTCAAGGTTTCACGGCTATTTAGAGGCGAATCCAGCTCAACCTAGGCTTCATCGCGTGCCACCACCATGCCTGGTATGGGCATAGCTTGGGGAATGTGTATCCAAACAAATTGTGGTTATCAGGGGTGGTATGCCCTGCGTAATACCCTCTGCCCATCCAGTAACCGAGTAGAATTACCGGAAAGTTGATGGACAAGGGAGCCAAAGGGAATTTTTCCACGCAACTACTACTCCTGGCCATGCTACCCATCTAGTGGACCGTGCTGTTTCTTCTACCAAACCCTCCTTTTTTTTTTCTCCGAAAACAACATGATGCCATGACACCGACCCCTTAGCCCCTAACGGTAAACACCGAGAAACCGCCGAAGAACCGCTGTGGAACGGCAGACAGCTCGCAACCATTCGCCTCAGCTGATGGCCAGGGCGCAACAAGCTGGATGATAAAGCCTAAGCCCCAGGCACAGTAGCGAGCTCGGATTCGATGACTTCCTTCGCCTTGGGTGCCAGCGAATCGACGGCGCCCTCCAATGCCTTCCGCAGCCGAGCCGCCTGTTCTGAGACCTTGGGGTGATCCTTGTCAAGGGCAAGCGACGCCTTAAGGCAGCGCAAAGCCGGAAGGTATTTGTCTGGGAGCAAGCATTAGCAGACGCAGAGGGAGAAAAGGGCGGCCAAAACAGAGTTGACTTACTCCTGCGGATGTAGACCTCGAAACCGGCGATTTGGCCTTCAATGTTCTTCGGGCTGAACTGCAGCAAGTGCAGGAGAAACTTCATGGCGTCACCCAGAGGATCAGTTGTAGCGGCGAGCTTCACACCGTTCGGGTCCTCATCCTTCTTCTTCACCTCCTCGCCATCCTTGTTCTTCTGGGCACCGCCCTTATTAGGGTCCTGCTTGGCAGCCTTCTCAGCGGCCTCTCTCTCGGCCTTCTGGGCCTCTTTTCTGGCTTTCTTTGCTGCCTTCTTCTTTTCTGCGGCGGCGTCTTCACCATTTGTATGGCTGCCTTCCACACCGTTCGCTCCATTCTGTGGTTTGTCGTACATCGACAGGTAGAGGTTGACAGCGTCCAGAGCTGCCCGGAAGTAAAAAGGGTGCTCTCGTAGTTGGTCCTCCCAGCGAACGAGGTCAATGTATGCCCTGATCTGCCCCTTTCGGAGGGAGAAACTATGAAAGTCGAACTGATCCTCCTGCCAGATGTCGAAAATGTTGAAAATGGTGTGATAACGCTTGAGGGCCAGGCCGATATCGCCCCGCCGCTGCCACGCCTCACCGTCCTCGGTCAAAAACCAGATGCACTGCATGTCGGTCAAATCGACCAGGGGCCCTCCGACAGTCTCGGCCCGCGTGAACAAGCCCATTGTTGCCAATGCCTTCTCGTTCTCGTCGTTCCGTAGCTGGTACTTTGCGGCCTTGGAGTTGATGTAGCGATCTCTGGTGTCTAGAGAGCGGGCATGGTCCATCGCTTCGGCAGCCTTTGCGATCTCGCCCTGGTGTTTGAATATCCTGGCCTTCGTCATGTGGAAATCGACGTTCTTGGGGTCCAACTCGATGGCCTTTTCGACATATTCAGTGGCCTTGGAGAGGTCTCGTGACATGAAATAATTGTAGTGTTGCCCCAAAAAGTAGAGAGCCGCCCCCTCGCCCTTGGAGCTATCGCCATTCGCGGACGAGTTGCCGCGGTGCTCTTCCAAGTACTCCTCAGCCAAGATAGGCAAGGTCTCCTTTTTGAAGTTGTCCGAGTACAAATGCTTTAAGTTGGCGAAAGTTGAGGGAACCCCCTTGTCGAACATCAGAGTCAAGTACGCCTTGGCGGCTACGCGAAAGCTGTCGCCTACAGAAACAGTTAGCAATATCGTTCAGCGACCCAAGAATGTTCTCCATACCAGACAAGAAATCTAAAGGCAGGCGCTTCGCAGCATCGCAGCGAGGGCTTTTGGCGGCATACTCGTCATACACGGCCTTCAGAGCGGTTTCGTCATCCGCAGCGATACCGAGGGCGTCAACCAAGCCCTTGTAGTAGTCCGGGTGTTCGGAGTTCCTATCAAGCAACGCTCGGTATGCCTTTGCGGCATCCTCTTTCCGGCCCAGTTCAGCCAGGTAGCGGGCCCGAAGCTCCATTACGGCCAGTCGGTCAAGGCAGGCCTTGCATTCCGCCTCCAAGTGTTCCAAGGCCCGTTCAAAATCCCCCATTTCGGCAATGATCGAATTCTTGTACAGAAGTGCCTCCGAATTTTCAAGGTCGGTTCTCAGGGGCGCGGCCGTGACAGATTTCTCATAGGTGCTAAGAATATTCTCGGCCTGTTGAAGATTGCCATCTAGGTGGTATGCGATGGCAAGGGCTGTCCAGTTCTGGCGAAGTTGGGGTCTCGCCTTCAGCATCACCAATCTGCTCTGTATGTAGCCTGGGTAATCGCGCATCTGCACCTGGAGAACGGCTAGATCGCGTTGGATCTGGTGCGAATCGGGCTCGAGCTTCAGAGCGAATTTGTAGGCCTTGATGGCCTCGTCGAAGTTCTTGTTGGTGCGGTAGAGAATGCCGTAGACATGCCAGCAGATGTACGACTTCATGTCAATCGTTAGAGCATCCTTGGCTAGCCCAAAAGCCTCCTCTGTCTTGCCCTGAGCGTTGAGAATCAATGCCTTCATCGACATTGTATCTCCATGCTTCGGGTTCTTCTTCAAGATCTGTTCGGCAGCCTTCAAGCCGCGCTTGTATTGCTTGTCCTCATAATGGCGGATAACGGTACGGAAGAGGTTGGCCTCTCTCGTACTGAGTGTTTGCGGCATCGGGTCGGAATTGCGGGGTTGTGAGTGCGCAGAAGGGACCTCGAAGAGGCGACGGATACGGAACGAGGGAGCGTTGAAAATGCGATGAAAATTTTGAGGGAATCGAGTGTAGGTTGAATTCGGCGGTAGCCGTTGTGTCGCGGCGCTGATGTCAGAGTTGGAAGCTAGGGCTGCAACAGGTCGGAGACGCAGAAGCTGTGGTGTTGTGGTGGGCTGTGGGGTGAAGCCCTGCCTGCGGATGCAGATGTGGGCAGTAGGAGGTTGAGAGATTGTAGGTGTCCGGCCCTAATCCGTCAACCAGCTTATTTAGCGGAGAATACACACGCAATGTTCCTGTCGTTACCGTACACGGTGTTGTGGTCAAGTCGACGGTGGTGTTGCACTTGGTTTGCAGATGACGGGAGTGGATTGGGGTTGGATTCCATGGAGGCTTGGCAGGACAGAGCAATCAGCCCCACCATTTGGCCGGCCTCGGGGCACCTCGGGAGGAGCCCACATCCGCCACAAACCTCAAGGTCCGGGCCGGCTTGGCGTGCCGGCAGGGCGCATCAAGCATATGGAAGGCCGAGTATAAGATTGGAGATGGCTCTTCAGCGAAACTATATTTACAATATGTATGTAGCAAGAGATTAATAATCCGGAACAAGTTCGTGATAGGGCTTCTCCCTCGCTAGGTACTCGCATCGTACACATCGACAGCAAATTCGTCGTGGGGCGTCTTGAAATGCCGGTGCACGCCACCTCAGCGGCCCCCTTCTGACACTCCCCTCGCCCTCCGCCAGTTCTCTAGCGCTTGCTCCCGGCCCACGTGCGTCGAGTCGCCACACCTTCGTTGAATTATGTCCCATGTCCTGGACCGGACAATATTTTCTATCCCCATTTCTTGTCGTAGAATGAGGGATAGATGCTCGGTTCGGGGTTCCCGTGGGAAGAAACGTGCTGAGTAGGGGTCGAGTCTCTCGTCAATCACGCGCTCTCGGTTCTTCTCATTCTCCGCCTCCCTCAGCGCCCGGTCCGGTTCGTCAGGGTCTGGACTCGTAGCAACCACGGAGCAGTAGCTGAGAACATCGGATCTAGCTTGCCATGACGGAAAAAGAACCTTGTCTTTGAACGCATTGCACGCTTCCGCATCAATCTGATGCGAGAGGGGCCGCGGGCCAAGTCGCGACGTTGATGTTGGGTCGAATCCCGCCTTGGCCGGCATCTCCAGGGCATTTAAGTTTTGGTTTATGGTGTCATCGATGGAGCTTCGCGATAGCCGGAGAAAGTCTACAGCAAGACACAGTCAGCTAAATATCAGCACAATGCTCGGGTGATGAGCCCAAAGGCCGGGGTTGGGGTTCCATACCTCGGAGAGCAGACGTCGAGAAGCAAAGCTGAGGTGTTAGCGATGGTAAAGAGGAAGGCTGGGTCATGACGCCAGAACCTGAGTGCTTTGCGGCCTTTGCTGTTGTTACGGCGTCTCCCAACCGAGTCGCCGAATTTATCCACAAAATGCCCGCCACCGTGTCGAATTTTAGGATCACTTCCCAGATATGTAAAAAGGGGTTTGTCCGCTCTGCGCAGTACGACCCTCGCCTTTCACTAGAATTCGCTGGGGCAGTTGTCAGGCTAAGTTTACCTCCGTATGTGAAGATTGGACTCCAAGACAGTGGCGTCATTCTTCGCTGGATGGATGGATGGAATTTATTTCGCCCGGAGGCACTGGGCCTATAGGGCCTTAGCACGCTAACTACATCCGGATCAAATCGTTTTGCCTTTAACTCGTACAAGCCCCCTACTTTCTTGTCATTCTTCGCTTCGCCTAGTTATTCCCAAGGGAGCAAACAAGCCGGGTCACGTGGCAGCGGTACACCATGGATTGTGCATGATGTTTATCTCCGCAACACAAAGCTGCAATACTTCAACTCAACACAGGTCGTGACCAGAGCAGAATGTGTGTGTGTAATGATCAGAACTTGAGCCGCTAAATATTGGACAAGCAATTAGTCGCTTGATGCCCATGGTTAGAAAGCTCTCTTCCTTGGTGCGGAGGCAGGTCGGCCACAGACAACATCTCAAGACGTATAATCGGAGCAAGCCACTCCCCTGCGGCTGAGGCGCCAATCCATACCCCGATCGTTACATACCTATAGACCGAAGATCATGCTAAACGGATGGAATTCAGAGTAGACATTGGCTCAAGAACGACGAGCTAGACGGCCGACGTTCAAAAAAGCTCATAGGGAAAGAGTAGGTGTTGAAGTCGGACAGTCGAAAAATGGACCTCAGTGAGGGTGGGAGAAGCCAGGGTGTCTTCTGACGAACCAGCAATCGAGTGGTTAGGCTCAGGCACCAAACTCTGTGTCATCAGCGGCCACACGGGTGTGCACGGCCGACGGCAAGACGCTTCGGCAATGCTCGGGAGCGTCAGATCCATGTCTTCACTCATCGGGCAGTGCTGGCTTGACAACCAAATGCTTTGGGCGCAGAGAGAGCCTCATGAGTGTTGAACTGTTCAACTCAACGGCATCGGACACGGTACAAACGAAAGCTACGTCGGCCACACTACGGCGAAGGATGCTGTCAAACGCATGCGCCGAGAAGGCTGCTTGGCGTTGTCGTGTTGCAGGAGGGGCCGGCCCGCAAAGCCGGATCGGCCAAACCTGGGTCCCACCGCAGTCCCCTGCAAAGCTGCCCAGGAATATTGTGTCCGGTTTCCAGATCTCGACGATTGCTCCGAGTTGCTTCTGGTGCATACATGCCTGGGCTCCGCCCGTGCGTGCGGTGAGCAGAGGTTCCAGAAGGCCAGGGAGCGTCGCATCGTCGGTTCAGCAAAGCAAGCCACCCTTCATTCCAAAGTTCGATTCCCGTCGCCTATGCACGAGACTGAAATGGGACGACGAAGCGCGCCTTGGCGGGCCTCAACCTAACATGGAGGGAGATCCCCGAGCAGCCAGAGTTGCGATGGCTGGGCAGCCATTAAAGCCTAAACTGCCACATGGAAATCAGCCAAAACCGAGCAATTTGTCCGATAGCCCTAAACCCTGGATGAACGAGCGGGAACCGCTTCCATCCCGCGTTGCAATTCCTTGGGCGCTTCCCATCCGCCGGGGAACGGCGTCGTGGATGGAAAACGAGGATAAATGGCCGCCGGTGATGCGGCCCTCGCTCAGCGGAGGCAGCTCAGGGGTGCAAAGCCTCTGATCTGTGCACTTGTGCCGCATAACTAACAGGGGGCTGAAGAGTGTTGGGTGTGCCCATCGTCAGGACTCTATGTAACGTTGAATACCAGGTACAACCTGCGGAAACAGATTGCATCTTGCACCGACAAGCCTCCCTGCAGAACTGAGGCGCAGCTATGTTGTTGGACCGCGGCGACCATAACAGGGCCGTCTGTGGAGGTTGCCGCCGTTCGACGGCCGGTCCGGTTGTACGTGAAGTGGGGGAGGTAACAGCGGCGATGGTCGCCGCCGCACCCCACCATCAAACCCAGCGTGTTTGTCCATCGGCGGTGGTCGGGCAAATCAACCGCCGCGGCCTTGCCGCCAACGAGGTGTGCGTGCCCCTCTGTTTCATGCTCAGCTCGCCGTCTGGGCCAGAAGGGGACAAAGGGCGAGCTTGGGTACTTGGGCACGCGATCTGGGCGACCAGCCTCACGGCCATGGCAAACAACAAACCGGGGGATGGGCGTTAGATCGGGGCTTTTCTCTCGGGCATAAGCGATACTGCAAGTCAACCTGTTTCATCTGGGTTAAACGGATCATGGCACAAACGGGGGCTAGGGAAAATCCTGGTCATCTTGCAGGTCAAATCTCGGAGCATCTGTCTCCAAGCCTTCCTATGGGCCATCCACGGACCGGTCAAGATGGCGATCGGGAGTGACTGGCCGGGCGGACCGGCGCTTGTGATCGATACCAGGTCCGCGCGGCACTTGACAGACGACCCAAGCCGCCCACCCCCATGATAAGCGAACTCTTTAACGAGCTGCTGCTGCGTGGAGGGAGCCGCCTCCGAGTCGACAAGTCCAAAAGCATCACAACGTGCCGACACTCGTCGAAGGTGACAAACCAATCGGTGAAAGGGAGCAAGACCCGTCTCTTATGGGGACCCCAGGCGCTTCCGATGACCTCGGGGCCGACCCCGTTGGTTGACTACTCCAGGAAATTGCTAGAGACGACGACTGGTGGAAGTACTAGTTGGCCCACGAAACAAGGAGCGCGGAGTGATCATCCGTGGATGCTCTGTACGTGCAAGGAGCCGATGCCCCAGAGTCGGACCCACCGTCCGCGGAGGAGAACAAGTCTCCCAGGAGAGCAGGCGTATGTGTGTACTTCGGAACATGTGGTCGAAAACTATCTTTGGTACCTACCTTGCCTGGGGCTGTCGTCAGGCCCACCTGGAGTCCGACCTGCGATGGACATACCGGTTTGCTAGTCCATGTCAAAACTAAACATATCGCGCACCAGGCTATATCAAGAAAAATCATGTTCTCCAGCGTTTTATTCCGTGCATCGATGGGTTTTGGGCTGTTCTTTTTTTTTTCTTCAGCAAAGTGGATGTTCCAACGAAGCTGCTGACGCACTGCCAGGTGCCTCGTCTCCGATTTAGTTCGGGCAAAAGCGAATGCCAGATTGGGGGCTGGTTAAAATCAGCATCACCGAGCTTCATCTGGTCCGTGCTTTCTCCCATCCCTCGCTCGTCTGGCCGGGTCCAAGCCGATCAGATTCTCGACTTACTTGTATGAAACTGTAGATTAGGTTACTAAGGCCAGGCAGCAAGGCATTCACTCCCAGGGTTAATCGTCTGTTCTTTTGTTGTTCATTGTAAAATTGTGTGGGTTTTCTCTAGCAAGGCACGGGCCATCGGCTGTGCCTGTGAATCCATCCCCTGGTCTCGGCTGGCTTCTCCAGCGATCCTCCAGATGACCCACTTCAGCTTCCACTTTTTCCCTCGCTCGCTTGTGCCCGTGTCGGCTCCAGCGAGGGGAAACGAAGGGGAGATAGCCGACCTTCTTGGGCATCTCGTCAATTGTCGATTCGCCCTTCATCCACTCTTCAACTCTAAACAGACACGGCTGGGCCCGACTGTTGAAAAGACTAGGGTTGCTCCGTACACATGTCACTAGTAAACGTCCGCTGAACCTTGGCCCCCCATGAATAGTTAAGTCACTCCCTCTTCATCTTCCATCATGCCTCTGCCGCCCCTCCGAAGATCCAGGCCCACTTCACTTTCCGTCCTCCCTCCTGGCATGGGGGGCTGAAATCAGACCAGACCACCCATGGGACCGCCCTTCGAGCGCCCGTTCCGGGCCGTGTCAAGGATCAAATTTTCGAGAGCCGTTAGGTGCAAGCTCGGGCGCGCAAATGCCCGCGTACATGCAAAACGACAGCCAGTCGATATCTGCATCCTCCTCATCTTCCTCGTCCATTAGCTCTTGGTATGGAAGATGTTCATGTCGGGGAATCCAGGGAGGCTAGGATCGTGCATGCGTGCCTGCGGGCCGGGGCCTCCTTAAAAAGCCCCGGCCAACAGTGGTGATGAGAACAGGGGGGTGGTCGAAGTGGCTGCGGGCCTGCGAGGAAGTTACCGGGAAGAGACACCGCGCCTGCACCCTCGCCAATCGAAGTACCTGACCCATGTATCCGTACCTTTTTGGACTTGTGCACACTGCACATCGTTGATGAATTTGAGGGAAGCAGCCACACCAACACCAGGCAGGTCAGTCCACAGGAAAGGCGGCCCCGGGTCGCGTCTCTCCCCTTGTCGCCTTTTTTTAGGGTCGTGGAATCGTGGCTCCATAAAAAAAACTAATTAAATTCCCAATCATGGCTCAACCCCCCGAAGCTGCCCCGTTGCGACCGCAGTCGTCTCGAGACTCGGCTCCTGCTCAGCCGCGTGTGCAGCCAACAAACCTTGACGCGCTTGTTGAGCAGACGCATCCTCGCGATCAGAACCAGCAACCGCACTTGCCACAGCACAAACAACAACTGCAGGAACAACATCCACACTATCATCAACACCAGTATCAACAACAGAACCAGCATTACCAGCCACAGCAGGCCCCATCGGGCACACATCCGCCTGGAGCACCGCAGTACAGCGACGCGACCAGCAACAGCAACAGCAGCGTTGCTCATTCCAACGGCAGTCGGGGCAGACGCAGCCCTAGCATTACCGACGAGAAATCCAAGGCGGATGGTACCTTGCCGGTTGACGCCAACCCAGACAATCACGCGTCGGTTGCAAGATCCATAGACCCAGCTTCAGGCGCCCACAGCCCCCTAAACGACACGCAACACAACGGCGGCGCGACAGGACCAGCGGCCCGTCCGGATATGTCCAACACACAACCGGGGCCCGGGCCCGCCCGGCAACCGGCAACATATGCGAGCCCGCCAACCTATCCTCAAGCTGGCATGTCACCTGTTTCGCACTACATGTACTCGTCACAACCAATTCCGTCCGACCCTTACCGGCCGAGCCCGACTACTCTCCCGAGCATGCGAACGCTCGACCACCGGCAGCCACAAGCACAACCGCAACACGGGATCCCGATGGGAGCACACATAGAGACGGAGCCCAGCAATGCCGGCACCCGCTTCCGCGCATATGGGTTACTATGGCGTCCACCCATCCCACATGTACGGGCTTCCTGATCCCAATGCAATGCGTTTCGCGCTTGCCCCTGGCATGGCCCACGATCCGCGCATTGCTTTGAGCGGGGGAAGACATAAAAAGGTACCAACACAGTGGCACCAACTTTCCGAATAATCCAACCGAAGGACTCTCGAATTGCTGACCATAGGCCTGGATTCTGGCCGATAGGAGATCAAGCGGCGGACAAAAACTGGGTGTCTAACCTGTCGCAAACGCAGGATAAAGGTATGTTTGTTTTTGCTCATCCCCTCTTGCCCTCCTTTTTTTTTAATCCTACTCCATTCGCATCGTCCTCGCCAAAACCCCGGCCCGCACGTCATCCAGATAAATTTGTTGGTCCCGTCAACCAAATAAGGACCATGTGCTAGGCGACTGCAGCTTGTGGTTGGGGGAGCAAACCAGCCGTTTGGTCGGTTTCACCCCAGGCGCTCGCTTGTGGTCGCTTCGCTGGCCAGATTACCTAACTGCAGCTTGGATTTGAGAAAGGCATCGGGACGAAGGAGCTCTTGAGCTTCTCCCCACCCACTTTTTTGTGACCTACCCATTCCCCTGCTGCCGCCACACACCCAGCTACCAGTTCGGCAAAACTCGACCAGCACCTTTTCATTGTTGACATTGCAAGCTCTAACGCACTTGTGTTGTCTTAGTGCGACGAAGCGCATCCAACTTGTAACAACTGCAAAAAGTCGAAACGCGAATGCCTAGGCTACGACCCCATTTTCAAACCGCAACAAGGCCCTGCAGCAATCCAACCAGCGCCGAGCACCCAACCCCCAGCACCCCCTCCGGCCTCCGTGCCCGCACCTGCCGTTCCGTCCTCCGGGCCGCATCCGTACCAAACGTCGTACCCCCCTCCTCTTCCTTCGAATATTATCCCCGAGCCCGCCCCATCTACGGCCCCGCAAATCATCAAGACCGAGCCCAGTTACGACTACTCAACTGCTATCGATCCGGCACTGCAAGGGTCCGACATTTCCGGCACACGGGCACCCCGATACCACCAGGAACAGCACGGCTACAGGCACGGGCCCAAGGAATTGGTGATTCGAACGATTTGCGAGGTGGCACCCCCCTCCTCTTCCATTCTGTCAGCTCTCTCTTCAACCTCCATCGCGAGAGATCATGTCCGCTCATACAATTTTATCCAGCAAAAGAAGATGAAGGTCGATGAGGCTTCTCGCTCTTAGCGACACGCCGCCCCAGGCATCGACTGCACCACTCGTCCCCCGAGATGCTCGTCGAGATTACGAAGTTGTATAACGAGGTCTACGCGCCGGGGCCTCTCCCTCTTCTTTGAGTCGCGATGGTACGAACTTCGCGAAACCCCGAGCGGACAACGGCCGAATCCTGCTTGCAGCCATTCTCCACAACAACCAGTCCTCTTGTTTCCCTCTTCACTTCGTTTTATCCAGACAATATCTAGAAATCGATAAGTACCAAGTTCTGTAGGATATGATCTCTTCTGGTCATCTCGAGTCGTCCGTTGTCTGGGCGCTCGCATGCCTTCCTCTCTCAATCCCATTCACCCCACGCCAGCAACATCCGGAACCAGCTCCCGCCGAAGACGAACTCGGGGAGGTACGCGGCCGTCTGCAGGTTTTCGAGGCACTCCTGTCGGGCGAAACACTCGCAGTCAACCCTCTCTCGCCGCCCCCTACTAGCAACGTCCACCCATTGCGAAGAAACGAGCTAGAGTTCTGGTATCATCTTGCCCAATATCTCCTCCAGGAAAATGCGTCTTCCTCGCCTGCGGGTGTGTCGAGCAGAGAGCATTCCTTGGGCGTGATGAGAGATCTATTGGATGGTCGGGAAAACCGCGATGTTCTTTACAGCATCGCGGTACTAAGAGAGTACACAGCGCACTGGGACGCCTCCTACAGCGAGCAAAACGTGCCCTCGCACCTGGAAGAATCGGATTCCCGGAGTAAGCTCGCTGTCGCGACAAGGTTCATTCGAGACGAGTCCAACGTGACTGGCGGAACAACCAACGTGGTCCGCCGATTCGCCCAGCTTGCTTACTCCGCGTTCGTCCGACCAGGCGCCAATGTGAATAGGAAAAATAACAGGAAATAAGGGCGGTGGCTCACCGAATGTACTTTTGAACATGGCGTTAGAGCGGAGCTGGTTGGCTCATTTTTATTATAGAGCAAGCTGGATTTATTTACATCTGCAGCTTGGGAACATCTCGCGTCGGGTTAGATATTTGACAGCATATTTTGCGTTGCTTGCACCGACATGGCTAGGCTTCGAGCCACTTGTACACTTATATAGAGAGGTCGCGCCGTGGTGTCTAACTTGGTGCTGTGTTGGTCAATGGGAGGGGAAGAGACCGCCCTGGAAGTGGCCGAGAATACCCCTCGTCCTCTACCGAAGTGACTCGCAATGCTATTTTTGATCAAGGGTTTCTGGCTTCCAACTCCCTCCCCAACGGGGCTTATAGCCGGCTGGTTCAAGGCTGTCCCCGTCCTGCTAATCACAACGACGCCTCAGGCCAACTAACCCGCTGGGCAAAGGCTATGGCCCGTAGCTACGGTCAAGAACTGACAGCATTTACGACATAGCATAATAGAAGTTCGTGGCCAAAAGCGAGCCGATTCCCATTGAAGGGCATGCCATTGACATCTTACCGATCCTATCGATGGGATGGCTGCTCCCCTCTATCCTCGCATATCTCGCTGCTCCGGGACCATACTTCGAAGCCGCCCCTCCTCGATAGCCATTCGGACGTTGCTGATAGCCCTAGAAAACTACGTCAGTTACCCGACCCCGTTTGCATGACGAATCAAGTGGGACTTACCACTCCTCCATCTTGGTTTCCGTTTCGACCGTCCAGGTGCCCATGTGCGGAACGAGGAGGACCCGGGGGTTGGAGAGCAGGCCAGGGTGAACAGAGGGCTCCTGCTCATAGACATCGAGGCCTGCCGAGCTGACTTGCCCCGAATCCAGAGCCTCCACAAGCGCCGCCTCGTCTATCACGGCGCCTCGTGCCGTGTTGACAATCACGATGCCCTTTTTCATCTTGGCGAACTCTTTTTGAGATATGATGTGCTGGGTATTTGCCTGCCATTGTGTCAGAGGCCTCGATACAAGAAAAGGGGGGGTGGGGGGGGTGGGTAGGGTTAAGGAGCTCGGGGTTACCCACATTCAGGGGCAGGTTCAAACTCAGGACATCACTCTCCGCCAACAGCTCCTCGAAGCCGACGTATTCCGCCCCGAGTTCCGTCTCGATGTCGGACTCTAGCCTCGTGCGGTTGTGGTATCGAATCTTCATGCCGAATGCCCGCGCTTTCGCCGCCATGTTACGGCCGATACCACCCATCCCAAGAACCCCGAGGACCTTGCCCTGGGGGTCGTGCCCCAGAGCCGGGAGGGTCGACCCCCGCCATTCCCCCGCTCGAATGGCCGCCATGCCCACGGCTAGGTTCCGGAGCGTGCCCAGGAGCAGAAAGATGCCAATATCAGCCGTCGCATCGTCGACGGCCGTCGGTGTGTTGGACACGCTGATGTTGTGGGTAGTGCAGGCATGGACGTCCACTTGGTCGTAGCCGGCGCCGTTGTGGCAGATGAAGCGGAGTGAGCCAGGGAGCGCGTCGAGGAGCTCGCCGTCAATCTTTCCCGTCACTTCGAAGCTGTCAAATGTGCGGTATGCTGCAACGCAGCCGTCGAATGCTCCCGATGCTGCCTCTTCCAGGAAAGTCAGCACGATTGGTTGACTTGGGTGTGAGGACGTCGGCAATCTCCTCGACGGAGGCCCAGGCTGAATGTGCGCTAAATCATGGCCTTAGTTAGTAATGTTCGAGTAAATGGAAGCTCTGACAATGTAAGAAGTTCGGGTTGTATGGGGGGGGAGGGGGGATGGTTGAAAATAAGGCTTCTAATTCTCCCACCGGCTCCCATTTACCCTCTGCCGTCAATTTTTCTAATTGACCCGGACAATCCTTTTTGTATTACACAACCTTGTGTCTGGGGGAGCGTAATATATCTTCCAACACGTGGGCTTGGATAAGAACGTACTCACTGTACAATGACACCCAGCCGCAGGACTTTGGGCCGGCTTCCGTCGTCTGCAGACATGCTGAGGGGTGGCTTTCAGATGCTTCTAAGCCTTCTTTTCATTCAGATCAGTTAGAAGTCGCCAGTGGCGTGGGAGTCATAACCTTCCGGTGTAGAAACGTCGTGTCTTGAAGACAACACTGTTGTGTGGAGCGGGTTGAAGATGGACCATGGCGCACACTGGATAAGCCCCCGCATCGGCCGGTATCACCACCGGTTGACGCACTGCGACTCCTCCACGTCGCGATGCCCGGGTGGGCCGACCAACAGCCCCAATTGGCTATGCCTTTTGCGACGGCCGGTTCAACCCGGCCGGCACCCGGCGAAGTGGTTGGTGAGAGAGATAACTAAGGTATTGTCGACGAGGACTAATCAGCGGTGACGGCAGGCGAATCCGGTCCCGCCGCTGTGGTCCTGCCTATGAAGTCCGGCTTTAACGCTCCGGACAACTTGGGATACATTTGCCGGACCCTGGGCCCGAACACACGAGAGCATAAGTCCAAGAGGAGATTCACAGCGTGGGTGAGCGACCATTGTCGCTATATATTCTATTGGGCCCCGGTTGACGGAGCCACTTGATCTTCTCTGTTTGCCCGAATTTAGAGAAGTGCTCCGGCGCACCAACGCGATAAGTTCTCTGTTAAACGCCGTCCGGTGGGTGTAGGTGGGATATCATGAGCCAAAGCCAACGCCGTACTTTTGTTGAAAATGTGTACCAGACCCCCTTTGCCTTTTACACCCCGCCTAAACCCAATGTACCATGCAAGTCATGCCTGTTGAAAAACAATGCCCCGAAACCCGTCCTAAACATGCCCAATGAGACGTGTCCAGGATGCAAATTGTTGAAGATCTATCGTAAAGAAAAAAGTCCGCATCACGCAGCGAGCTCTAGGCGCGCGAGCAGACACCGCTTGTGAAATTAGTAGCGGTAGCTACAATGCGTTAGCTACAATCACGATACGAGGCGGCTGAAGAGTAGTAGGGCGTGTAAAACGTACTGGTCGGTCTTGTAAGGGCCCTCAACATCCAGGCCGAGGTACTCAGCCTGAACGTTGGTCAGGGTAGTGAGCTCAACGTTGACGTGAGCCAAGTGGAGACGAGCAACCTCCTCATCGAGGATCTTGAGCAGGACGTAGACCTTGGTCTCAAGCTTGCCGCTCTTGCCAAACTCGACGTACTTCTTAGCGAACGCCTCGTCGTTGCTCTTGAAAAGCATGATCTGAGCCAGCACCTGATTGGTAAAGCTGCACGACATAACGAATGAGCTGTGGCCAGTGGCGCAGCCAAGGTTGACAAGGCGACCTTCGGCCAGCAGGATGATGTGGCGACCGCTCTTCATGAGGAAGCGGTCGACCTGGGGCTTGATGTTCTGAACGGATTGGGCGTTGGCCTTGAGCCAAGCGACATCGATCTCAACGTCGAAGTGGCCAATGTCTACCAGGTTGTTGGAGTTAGTATCTCTTAAGAAAAGGCAAGAATAGGGGAAGACAGAGAGAAAGGGGAGGGGGAGGGGGACTGCTAGGCCCAAGGTAACGAAAAAAAAAAAAAAAAAAACATACTGCAAACAATGGCGTCGTTGGGCATGGCCTCGAAGTGCTTGCCAACCAGGATATCGCGGCAGCCAGTGGTGGTGACAAAGATCTGGCCAACCTTGCTAGCCTTCTCCATGGTGGTCACCTCGTAACCAGCCATGGCGGCCTGGAGGGCGTTAATGGGATCAACCTCAGTGACGAGCACACGGGCGCCCATGTCGCGGAGAGCCACAGCACAGCCCTTGCCGACGTCGCCGAAGCCAGCAACAACGGCGATCTTGCCAGCAACCATAACGTCAGTGGCGCGCTTGATGCCGTCGACCAGCGACTCGCGGCAGCCGTAAAGGTTGTCGAACTTGGACTTGGTGACGGAGTCGTTGACGTTGATGGCAGGAACCAGCAGTTTGCCGTTCTTGAGCATGCGGTACAGGTGGTGGACACCTGTGGTCGTCTCCTCGGACACACCGTAGCAGTCCTTCAGCATCTCGGGGTACTTGGCGTGCACCAGCTGGGTCAGATCACCGCCGTCGTCGAGGATCAAGTTGAGCTTCTTGTCATCCTTGAAAGCAACGAGCTGCTGCTCCAAGCACCAGTTGTACTCCTCCTCAGTCTCGCCCTTCCAGGCAAAGACGGGAACGCCAGCCGCGGCAATGGCGGCGGCAGCGTGGTCCTGAGTGCTAAAGATGTTGCACGAGGACCATGTGACCTCAGCGCCGAGGGAAACAAGAGTCTCAATCAAGACAGCAGTCTGAATGGTCATGTGCAGGCAGCCAGCAATGCGGGCGCCCTTGAGCGGCTGGTCAGCGGCATACTTTTTGCGGATCGACATGAGACCAGGCATCTCATTCTCGGCCAACTCAATCTCCTTGCGCCCGAAGGCGGCGAGGGACAGGTCAGCGACCTTGAACTTGTGGGCAGGAGCAGACATTCTGGCGGTGAAAAAGGCGGTTTTGGGGTATCTGCTGGTCGTGAGAATGTCGGAGTAAAAGGAACAATTTCAAGTCGGGCGAGAGAGGAGTGGAGGGGTAGGAAATTATTCGAAAATGTGGGCGGGGCCCTGAGCCGACCTTTAAAGAGGGGTAGAGTTGGCGGGGTGAGGGGGAACTGCAAGGTAAAAATGGGTCCGGTTGAGTTTCCGTGGCCGAAGCAGAGCGGCAGTTCGTTTGTAGGCGACGCAGGACAAAAGGAGGGGCAGGTATGCAAGAAGCGGTGTCTAACGACCGTCAAGGTGCGAATTGAGCGTTTAGGAACAACGACCCATAATTACTTGTGGGGACAGCCGGTTTTGTTTTATTTCCTCTCCGAGTAGGAGATCAAATATTTCAGAGCCTACCTACCTTGTCAGAAACTAGAATGGGTAGTGAGAGAAAGCCCAAGTGAGACGGGCCGCGGAGTGAACAAGCGCGGGCACCGCCGAAAAACGGCGAAGGCCCGGTGCCCGCAGCCAGACATATCGGTGAAGAGGTGCAGGTCCGACCCCCCTCAATTAACCCCTTTTGGGCATGACCCCGCCGCTCACTTTCTCTCAACCTCCAATCGGGGTGTTAAATGCAGAAACGCAGCCGGGAGCCCAGTTTCGGCAGCCACGGCATCTTCCCCCCGTTGGATCCCGATTCCGAGTAACGATACTCTGTACTCCGGTCTGCCCGGGGATGAAGATTTAGGTAATCGACCCCAGAATTGGCGAGATCTACAGCCACAACACCGCTTCGTTGAATGGTTGCGGGTAGGTAGAAATCACTCATTGCGCCCCTTAGTAAACCTAGGACCGCAGGTTTCATTGTCTATGCCGCTGTCTCGTTTAAGCGAACCGACCTCCTCAGGCCAAATAACGCATATAATCCGAGGATAGGCATCATGGCTAGCCCGGAAACGAGTGTAAGCTAACAAACAAGCCCATAACCCGGAACGCCAGACCTAATGCACTCGAGATACCCCAGCCGTCGCGCCCACCCGCCGCATCTCCGCCGCCCACTTGATAGAAAACTCCGGTCACTCGGGCAGTAAGTTCCCCCTCACGGCGAACATCTTAGTGGTAATGCTCGCAGTGAAACCATCCACTTGCTTGCTGTACTGCTCAACTTGCCGAGCGTTGAGCATGCCCTCAAGCCGGCTGGGCTCCTGCGGGAGTTTGAAGAGTCTCTGCCACTCATCCTCAGGAAGGGGCTGTTGCTTTGCTGCTAAGCGCGCAGCATTCTCTGCCTTGCGCTTTGTTTGCCATTGTGTGATCTTGAATTGCTCACGGGTAAGCTGCCGCTGATAGTACTGGTGGTTGTTGAGATCGGAGTAGTGGGACTCGATGCTATCGAGCAACAAATCGCAGGTCTTCTCGAGGAAAGGATCGATCGAAAGATCCAGAGTGTCGAAGGATGGGTGCGCGGGCAGTTGAGCGGGATCGCGACGGATGTCTTCGAGCGAAGCCGGAAGCGGGATCTCGGCCGACTTTGGTGGGGCGGGGATTTGGTGCAGGAATGAGGTGAGGAGATGGGAGTTGTGGACAACCACAGGGACTTCGACGAGGATATCCCTAAATGTTAGTTTCGACTTCTGGAGGCTAATCGAGTCCGATTCAAGTCAGTGACAATGGCCAAAAGACACAGGGGCCGTGGTCCAAGAGTGCTCTGACCTTTCCGTTGTAAACTTCCCCTCCTTGAAAGCAGCCATGAACTCCGGCGACAACCTAAAAGCGCGTAGACTCAGGGCGCCCTGAGAACTTCTGCTGACATCGTGGACGAGCGCAACCGTCTTGTCATTGTCGCGCTGGTAATGGTGTTGGTTCTCGATGAAGCTAAGGTTGATGAAGTTCCCCATGGTCGCACTCGTGTACCAACCGACGTTGTTCGCATCCACATTAACCTCCTTAAGGTGTCTAATCATCTCGTTCTGGTAGGCGATGTTGGCTTTCGCGCGGGGAGCGGCCGCGGCAAGGCTAGTTGCGTCGGACTGGTGGCTGTCGGTGCCGGAGACGTCGACCGTGGGGAACGGGAAGGCATTTGTGATTTCGATAACTCCATTGTTGTCCATACCCACAATGGATCCCGTGGCGGTGGTCGGGAAGCTCGAGGAGCAGTGCTTCACAATCTTCATCACCACCTGGCACCACTGTTAGCGATGCGCCCAAGCACATGGCGGGGCACTTGGTCCTTGTCTGAAATTTGGCTGGGTACATACAAGTGACTCGACCTGCGCCGACTTGCACGGCACATCCTTTTGCGCGTCAGCCATGATTTCGAAAGGTGATTGCGCAATATCTCGAAGTATGGGGTTTCAGAAGCGAGCTCCGGCGAGGATCGTTGTCCGGTTGTTGAGGCTGCTGTCGAACTTTTGGGGGTTTCGGAAATCTCGTTCGTTTGTGGGCACCGAGCGCAAAAAAAGTGGCTTGCCAAACAAAAACGAGATGTGGCTAACTAGTGGTGTGGCGCAGCCGCGGGTGCCGCCGGTCCAACCCGCTGGAACAACCCGCAGGAACAACTAAATTGTACTTGTCGGAAGACGCACCCAGCGCCCTATCTGCGACTGTATCTTGGACTCAACAGAAAGACTCATGCAGATTGAAATTCGACATTCACGATGAGAACAGGTTCCTGTTCAATCCGTGCTCCCGGCTCTCGTAATTTCCAGCAAGACACAATCATGTGGTGCTTGCTCGAATAGGTACTAGCTAACGGTCACGAAATTCGAGCACGGGCTGATGATTCGACACCACCACAGCAACATCCCACGTTTCCCCCACGCCGCCGGGGCAGTGAGGCACGCGCCTTAAATTGACAACCACCCCGGACGCCACCGCGTGTCTCTAGTTCTCATTCAGTCCCTCTTCCTCGTCCACTTCGTGTACCGGGCTTTTCGTTCGGCAGATGGCCGACGCGACAACCCCTCGTTCAGCTCTTGAATGGGCTCAGTCCTGAACGCCGTCTTCATTTAACCCTATGCCTTCTATGGATATCGCCGCTGCTGCCGAAGGACCAAAACAAACCTCGCCGCCCCAAAAGGGCCAGGTGAACGGATCTCTCTATCTCTTTCTTCTTCCTCGGCCCCGCTCTCACTCATCCCAAGCCGTGATCGCCCAGTCCTTGACACCATCCTCGACGGTCAGCTTGAGGCGGTCTATTTTCCAGAAAGAATACAAGGACCGAGCAGCACCAGCCGCCTTGCGATGCGCCGGGCCAATACCTCCTTTCCTTGCGTCATCCTGAGATCTCCAGATGCAGGTCGCCAAGTTGCGGCCCTCGGCGTCGGGAGTCCCAAACCAATACCTGCCACAAGTGTTAGCAGAGTCTCCGGCCAGTTCTGGCCCTGATCAGACGTACTTCAAAAAGCCGCCGCTTGCGGTGGCCTCGGCATGAGCCGCCTTGTCAAGCGTACCGAGCTCAGCATACACCGTTGTCGGTGGTATGCGAGAACGGAAAGCAACCACGAAGAAGAAAGTCTTCCTCCAAGTATGGTTGAGCCTCCCGGCTAGCGCCCGGAGCGTTTCGATGACCTCCTCCCAGTTGAATGTTTGGACGTACGGCGCCGTGGCATAGTCCTGGCGTAGGCATTCCATCTTGGTCAAGGAAATGGCGAGAAGTTGGTTCTCGATATCGAGGGTTTCGAGATCTAGGAGGTGTTCCTGCTCATGGTATGGCGAGACAACAAGGTATCTATCCTGGCTGTGGTTTGGTACGGCAACCTTGGCCTTGGTTTCGGATACCACGACCGAGCTCTTCTTTGTCTCCAAGTCCCGAAACGTCTGGGCTTGCATCTCAGCCACGAGCACCGGCCCTTGCTGGACTGTCATGGTGGGTGGCGGCGGTCTCTAAAGGATCCTCAATAAAGTGTGGGCGGGCAAGGAAGGAGCAATTGTGATATCGTCAGCTTTGGTCCAACACCAACTGGCTTTTTTTGGTTTTTTTCCAGGAGCGAACAGACTTTTTGCTCAAGACAAATTGGAAGATTTGGGTACGGCAAATGGAAGGGGCAAGGCAGGCTCTTAAGGCTTTCAAAAGCGATGAGCAGTCACCCGCTGGTGACATGACGCGAGTAAATCACGAATCTCAACCATGCCTCCCGAGTTTCCCCTGGAAGGACCCGCCGACCGCTGCGAGGAAATGGCCTCCGGGCATGTTGCTGAAACCACGCGGATCGCGCCATCGGTTACAGGGGTGGTGTCATCGAAATCATCCCCGTCGCAACGCAGATTTACCGCAAAATTTGAAAGGCCAACAAGGGAACATGGCTGTTCGGCTGACCGCTCCGAGTCAGATTGTAAGCACAATCCAAGTTGGTGAAACTACTGTCAGTTGCCTCCTTTGGTGGATACTCACCGCCGACCGCGGGATGCCTGCATTCCCCGTCTCGGCTGGTGGGACAATCCTCCGGAGCTCGAGGCACGACTTCCAGATGGATGGAGACGTGGATACATTACCCGACCGGGAGCATAATATACTGTGTAAACGGAGGAAATCGATGTTCCTACGGATCCGGGGTGGCGATGATCTCAGCGATCTCGGCCGCACGCCTTGCCGTTTCACTATCATTGGACGCCGGAAGAGCAATGTAAGTGTTGGCGACACAAGAACAAAATGGAAATTCCATTCAACATTTGTCAAAACTTTCAGTCAAGCGTCGTTAGATCCTGTATTTCGGCGAGAAGCAATAGGTTTGCCAGCTTGCTCAGGTACAGCACCCTCCAACCCCCGATTCCCACCCCCGTTGTGTTCTCCCACCCAGCCATCGTGTAGGTTGCAAGCTCAGCAAAGCCAAGCGATCACCTATGGCAACCGATGCTTCAGCCAAACTTTTGTTAACTCGTACGAGCCCAGATAAAGCCCACTTCCGAGCGCTGCCCATGCCGCACGCAACGAGCCGCCTCGGAACAAACCTCGGATTCCGCTCTCGCGGAGGACAATCCTCACAATTTCTACCACGCCGCTCGGTCCCTGTGGGTCGTTTCTGTTTCCGAGCATCACCCTCGTTTTTACAACATCAGCCGGTGTCGTTATGGCTGCTGCAAAAGACCCAGAAATCGCCGCGGCACTCGCCGTTACCAGCCCTGTCTCGGCGAGGAGAGGGCGGAAGCTACTATCATGGGTTGCCACACTCATTCCGCCGTCCGTTGTTTCTGGGGTGGTCCATGAAGCCTTCTCAGAATGGTGACCCTGCCGCCGTTGCCTCCATATCCAAGCCCGAAGATATTCGAACGTAGGAAACTGAATTGCCGTATATGGCAAGTTTCGAGCAAGCAGCGTGGTGTATCCTCTCCACAGCGTCCGTGTCACGCCGGCCCCGTTGCGACGTAGCATGTGAAGGGCCTGTAAGGAGGACGATTGGCCGAGCGAAGACGATCCCGATCGTTGCAGTACCTGAGCGTTCTGTTTAATCACCTCGGCCGGCGTAAGAACAAGGCATGAGGCCATCTCAGCGCCGGCCGATGCGAAGGCATGGATGACGGGACCCGGAACTGCGTTGGGTAATATATGCCTGAGAAGAGGCTTAGTCGATTCGTAACTGGCGAAGAAGACGGCAGCTAGAGATTGGAAACGATAGCTTAGTCGACAACAGTGGCACTCGCGGCACACACGGGGTATGCCTCACCAGCAGGGAGGGTTGCGAGGACGACACTTCCAATCCCTTGATACAATCCTCTCAGGGCCGTGTATGGTGTTCCCTTCGTGGACGATAAATTATTCTTCAAACCAAGGTAGCCCTGGCTCTGATACCGAGTCTTAATTGTGTCCAATGGGTACACAAGCAGGTCTACCGTAAATGCCGCCACGGCACCGGCCTAGAAGCAGATAGTGGTCAGTGAAAGTGCAATCGGCGTAATATTCGACTACCCACCGCCAGTATTTCATGCTGCGCGTTGTCTCTCATGTCCTTATATTATTTTCAGTGACCGGCTGGCCAACGGCTGAGGTGTTGCAGGGTACATAGGCATAGAACATACCTACCTAGAGTTATTGCCGGGTAGGTGTTAATGGAGGACCAGTAGATTCTCGCCATTCCCCATGACGTCATTGCAGTGATGCTTGAGTCCATGTTGGAAACATGAACCCAATAATTAGAAGAGAAGAGGGAAAAACCCAATAAGAGGTATCGGCCGATTAAAGGTCGCGAATTCCGTTGTAGGTGGTCTTTCATTTACTTTTATAACTATGCACATTTCGACCGAACGAGCTTTCCGTCGTTGCCAACCCACATAATAACAGTATTGCCTTTTTTGTTTGATTCAGATCGATCTTATTAGTAAACCATGGAAGGTATTAATCCTTTTACACTGAGATCAAGTGGTAAATACGGTTTATCAACTGTGAGAGATATGAGACATATCCCATGGCGTGCAGGTATTTTTCTGTTCAGTCCCCCACAGTAGAAAAAACCATTTCAGCTCATGCGGTTCCAGTGTTAGTTGTATAATATATTACCTCGACATACATAGCGTAGCATGGTTACGTTCAGGCTGCTACTGAAGAAAAACCCCTTTCAGCTGATGCGTGCCAGTATTATTATATGTATCACCTCGATTGCAATACCGGTAGGCTTTCTCACCGAAGCTCTCTGTGGCTGTGCGTAAGTCCGTATTTGACACACCGATTTTGGATTCTCGACGTTGATTCGGCAGGATCACAACAGTGCCGTCGAGGTGCATGCATCCATCTGCAAAGGCCGCCCCAAGGCATTTTGCAAGGCATCAGAAGCGAACCATACAGGTGGATTTGCTACACACGGCGATTTGGAGCAATGCGCAGCCACCGCGTGCGGAGGTCTCAAGGCCTCCATCTTCTGTTTATGTCCAGTCGGGGAAGCCTGCTCCTGGCGTCGACGAGTCCTTCCAGCGCCAGGCTGATACCTTACGCTTCAGGTGAGACAATTGGATCGCAAGCCCGCCTTAATGGACCCTCTTTCAATCACAGCATCGACGGTGACGTTGATTCAAGTCGCCGGCACTGTAAGTATTCAATGTTGACGCCTGTTGCCGACTCGGGCTATCTGACACGACTGGACAAATTGCAGGTCGCGACGTCGCTCCAACGCTTTGTCCATTCTCTTAAGACGGCAGACTCGCGCATTACGGAACTCTGTAACGAGTTAGCCAGTCTAACGGCTTTTTTGGGAGCGGTGGAGCGTACACTAAAAGGTTGTCACCCCCTTGACACAACTCATGTGAACGAGGACTTATGGCACCAGAGTGAGCTATGCCTCGTGGATTGCCAAGTAACCCTCAACGAATTGGCTGTTTTAGTGGATAAGATCAAATGCAGCACCAGCACAAGAGCCTTCGGATGGAGATTTCGCGCCGTCGTAGATCTGAGCGCCTATGGTTCGGACATCGGTATATTCAGAGACAGGATTCACAAGTCCAATTGGGCTCTACAGACCCTGCTCCACACCGTCACCGTGTAAGAGATACTCTGCTGCTGTAAGGTCGGACTGGACTGATGTAGGACTAGGTCGCTCTCGCTCCGAAACAATGCTTCGCAGGATATGATTCTGTTTGAGCTCGATCGGCTCAAGGTTTCCATTGATGAGGCGCTTCTAGCATCCCGCCAACCACGCCATGGGTTCAACCACAATCCCTCTTCAGATTCGCGCGTCGCCCGTAACCTACGAAACCTCGCCGAAGCAGCCAGGCACTTCCACTCCGCCGCCAGCTCTACCGCAAGCACCATCCGTGACCACAGCGGTAGCTTGCTAGGTGATTTTCCTGCTCACCGCCGGGAACGCGTAGAAACTTTTATCAGAACTGCGGGTAGGCATGCTTCAGGCCACCAAACACCCTCCACAATAGTCTCGGCTCCAACAGACTCGGTATCGGTCGTAACTAGTTCCCGATCCCTCCGGGTTTCAACATCAGCCCCGCGATGGCCTATGGTCGAGGATGATGAAGACGACGAGGTGGAATTTGAGCAACATTTTCTAGACGGCCTCGAAGACCTTGCCAAGGACAGTATTCGACGCCGGGAGTTCGAGAAGGCGATTGGGTTCCTCACCGAGGCGATCCAGCGAAAAGAGAAAGCAAGCTCCGGCCAGGAGAATTTGCCGCGGCTCCAAACTCAGTTAGCCCTGTGCTACTTATTTGGGGACGATTGGAAGAAGGCTGAGCCGATCGTTTTTGGTTTAGCAAACCGCAAAGAGTCATTCTTGTGCCTGGGCCCGGTGGTCTGGACCATGCTCCACGCTCTGGCGCTCGCTTATCTATCGACTTACTCGTTCGACGACGCGTTGAAGATGTGCAAGAGGGCCTTCCACGCTCAGGGAAAATGGGCAAAGATTAAGAAGTTGGATCGGCGAGATGTCGCGGGCGGCGCAGAAACGACCGGCTTATTAGCCACCATCTTCCATATGGAGGGGGACTACATCGCCGCCGAAATTTACCGCCGCCAGCTACCAGGGAACTTTCTCTATAACCACTGTTCGGACCCTCGTGAGTTCCTCTCCAGCCAATACGATCTTCTGGAAGATGTGCTCGGAGACGACGTGCCAGATCCATGTGATTACAGTCCCTGCGATGGCCCGCTCAACATTCCGAAACTCTGGATAAACACACAACATTCTATGCGGGCCTCTCTACAGCGACCGACAACTGTACGCAAAACCTTCACCGTTAATGGTGGCGACTTGTCGCCCCTGAGAGCCCGACGCCGTCAATGGGAGAAGTTTGAGATGGATACAAGCAAGGAGGTCGTCGTTATTACTCCTGGCCCCATTGCCGGGACAGAAGACAAGGCCGCATCAACGGCTTCAGACAACCTGCGAGACACCACTATCACGAGTGGATTCCGAGAGAGAGCTACAAGGATGTTTGAGACGGGGCGTGGTCTGCACCGAGCGTGGCGTAGGTGGAGCGCGGAAACCGACTATGCAGCCTCTTCCACCCCGTCCCCAATCCGGCGGTGGTTGAAAGGAACCAGCATGCTTTCCGCGAAGCCAGTCAGGACCGTGCTTCGAAAGAGGCCTAATAACAACACGACGCCCGCTGTTCGCCCTCGGTGGGAGGGCCCCAAGACATTTCGGGGGTTGCCGATAAGCCGCCCCATCATTGCTGACTCGTCCGAGTGGTGCCCGACTTTCCGATTGCCAGTCGGGCATCCGGCGACCATCCTCGATGATGATCCCATCTCAGAGCCAGCTTGCGAAGGTCATCTTACATTAATGAATGTTGCGGATAATGAAGCAGGTATCGTCGCTTGTAGCGATGGCCCGTGTCCCGACACCATCCAGGCCCACGATTCCGAAGTCGAGCAGGCAGCCCCAGTGATATCCAAGGTCACTGAGCAACCTGTGACACACCATATCGCAAAGCCTTCCAAATCATCACGCCCAGTAGAGCTTTTTGGCACGCCGTCTTCTGCCACCAAGGAGAAGCGGGCTTTTTACCAAGCTGATTCTCTCGATGTACTCCGCGGCTATTTGTTGATCCCTCAGGAACAGGGCACTCATCCCAGCTGCGATACTGATGAGGTGTTGCGCTTGGATTCACCTACGCTGGACAGCTTTCCCGAGATTGCAACACCACAAAGTCGCCCTGGGCTTACAAGGAAACACTCTAACATACCTCGGACCACTTCATTCATCAAGAGAGCAAATGGGAATAATATTACCACGCAACCCAACCATCCGTCAAAGAAAGCGGGACCTACTTCTCACCGCGGCCGCAATCTGCCGGGACATGGATTCGCGCGAAGGCGGGCAAATCCCAAGCCTACCACGGCAGCTCTCTCGCAAGAAGAAACCGTGGCTCTCTCAAAGCTCGCAGACATCCTGGCATCTTTAGCAACTAGGGATGAGTTGGATGCGGACAAGCTCCATGAAATCAAACTGGAACTCGAAGCGCTGTCAGCAGACCTGAAGATATGGAATGCCGATTCTACCCTCCACTACGATCTGCAGACTGTTATCAAATCCCTTCCCGGCCATTCAAGAGGGTCTACCGCTTGGGACGAGTGGCAGGATTCTGGATACTCTTCAGGTTACGGGAGTAGCGAAACGCTGTCAAGTTCTGATGCGACGAGTCCTGGATCGGAGCATGCACCTCGGGAACCGAAACCACAACCGACAGACCACAAGAAGGACATAAAGCCGAAGCAGAAACAACCGAAACGGCGTCTTTCCTTGATGACGAGGAGTGGAGCTAGTGATCGGTCAACATTTATTTGGGCGGCTCTCCCAATTTCTACGCTGAGAGAGCCGGATTTGGGTAATTTCTTTTGAGAGTCTAGCAGTGATATTCGGTTACCACCAGTAAGGCGTAAATGAGGTAGGTAAGACTTCTTATTCGTTGCAGGTAAAGGGGTAGGACATCTATCCAGTGTGTAATTACTGGATATCTGGAAGAATCGAAGAAGGAGTGGTTCGATTTCACGTTATTTACTAGATATTTTAGACAGTTTCTCGAGTAACTAGCGACTAATTGCCATACCTGCTTTGTCTACGCAGACTCACCAGAACGCATCGTTCCATGATTGTTGGTATGGGTTTTTCACCCGGCCCGGGAGGGCACGGTTTTCCTGTACACTAAATAGCAAAGGGTCCGGCACGCCCTAGGGCATAGCGGAGTATGAATAATAATAATAATAATAATAATAATAATAATAATTAACAACAGGAAAACGGCCTTGAACGGGGAGGTCAGCCTCCTCGGCCACCTTGGTAAAATGAAGGCTACCTACCTTACCTAGAGAAGCGTAGATAATGTACATACTCGCAGAGGCAGAGGCAGGGTACGGAATGAAGATAACGAAGAGAGGGAAGAGGCCGAGAATAGGTACACACACACACACACAAGGTGTTGTTGTTGTTGTAGTCGCACAGGCTATCATACAACTTGCACTTGCTCCTTATTCGCCGGAGTGCCACTTCCATCCTTCAGTCCTGGGTTTGCCCCCCCGGTCCACCCAAACCAGCCCTTCTCCTTTGGCCCTCTTGATAACACGATCACGGTTGCCCCCGCAGAAAGGGCAATGTTCAACGTCCCAACTTGTGCCCACCCACCCCTGGCATACACCACGTTCCCCACACTCGTCCCAACAAGCTGCCCAATGAAAGCGCTAAAGGTGAACGTAACGTTGGCCTTGGTCGCCGGCAGCTCCCTGTACACGGCTGCCCGGTACGCGATGCTGGCCACATGGATCCCAAAGTCCACACCCACCGCTTGGATGATGGCGCCCCCGACACCAACACCGATCCGCTCGCCGGCGTACGCATCAAGCGCTACGGCCACAATACCGGGGACCATCCCCGCCACGGCCGCGATGTAGGTGGCAAAATTCTCGATGACGAGGTAGCTGTACAACGGAATAGCGGACGTGGTGGCGACAGCAACAAGCGAGACCAGGGCCGATTGACAGCGGCCCGAAGTTACGGGGCGCCGCGGCCAAGTGCGCCGTCAGCGTCGTCCAGAAGGCCGTCAGCACCGCGTTGGTTAGGAACGTCACAGCGCAGCCATGCGCGAGGATGGGTTTGGTGAAGACCATGCGGATGATGTCGAGCAGGACGCAGGTATACGTGCGAAACCAGGGCTGGTCCTCCTGGTGGTCTTGGTAGGGATTGGATTCGGGGCTGGCGTCCTGTTCGTAGCGGAGAAGCGGATAGTCCGGGAAGAACAGCCACATAGCGGCGACGAGCAGAACTTGGAGGCCCAGCGCAACCCGGTAGATGGTTCGCCAATCGGTATACTGTGTGATGATCCCCGTGATGACGCGGGGCACAGCAAGCCCCATCATCCCGCCGGCTAGGACGATAGAGACGGCCGTGGCCTGGCGGTCGGGAGCCATGATGGTGCCGACAAGCGGGAGCAGGAGCTGGGGGCTGACGGTGACGAAGCCGGTCAAGAAGCTGAGGGCCGTAAAAACTTGGAAGTTGTCCGTCAGACACAGACCAGCCCATGCTACCGTGGTGATGGTCAATAGTGTGAGGATCATGGGTCGGAGGCGGAAGACATCTCCCAGCGGGCAGAGCAGCAGAATGCCGCCACCGTAGCCTGCTTGTAGGAGCTGGGGGATGAGTGACACCCGCTCGTAGCTGACGCCCAAACTCATCGGCTGCTTTGTTGAGAACCGGGAAGGTGTAATAGAGATTGGCAGCTGAGACGACACCGGCGAACGAGCAAAGAAGTACGAGGGATGTGGACATGCTGGGCTTCTGGGTTAAATCCCGGCGGCAATGTCGTGGCGTCCATTTCTGACTTGATATAAATCTCTTCCAGGCACTTGGGCCTGGCCTTTCCGGTTGTGGGCTGGGTGAGGGAATGATGTGGTGGAACACATCCGCTTCTTTACCAGCGGAGGGCCCGGAGTCCTCACTTTCACTGCCGGCGTGGTGATGAGAGGTTACGATATGTGCGGAAGGCATGACGACGAACGGATGGGCGCTCCATGTTTACTTTGAACATCCAAACCCAACTTATAAGGTTGTTTGGACTGTCGCGCTCTGCGTGCGGCTCTACACAACACGACATCTGTCAAGTAGGCAATTCCGATTCCGGACGCAAGATTCCTGGTTGACTTTTAGCATACCCATCCCAGCTTCCGAGTGCTCGGCCGGTACCAGACACTCCGCCGAAGTATCTTCAGACCTGGATGATACCTATGGTCTTCGCTCATTCAACGCCCACGTAAGATGTGGGTATTGAAAGGGTGCCCCTGACGTTGCCAAGTCGGCAAGGGGCACTATGCCGAAGGAGGTGTCCTCGGCAAACTGACTTTCGCCGAAGTCAGTGGGGACTCGGCTCCTGATTGGAAAACAAGCTGCCATCATCAACAGTCGCTCCAACGGACGAAAAACAAATAACATTAAGTTCGCGGGAGTAAAGCCCGAGCACGCCGTGACCGCTTTTCCGGAGAAAGCACCGCCAACCTCCCCGGTTTCTCCAAGTGGCTCGGCGGTGTGAGCCGAGTAGAGAGGCCGAGCATAAGGCAAAGAGCTATCCATCCAGTCGTCCGAGGTCGGATCTAGTCCTGTTACCGTACAGGACTTGCCCGCCTCATCGAGAAGAAGACGATGGGCGATCGGAGAGAAACCTCGATACCAAAGATCAAATCGACGGCGTGTGTGGCAGGCCCTTCCTCTCTACATGCAACGGGCTTTGACATTGCTAACTCATTGGCGCTCCCAACCCGAGAGCAGCTGCCAGAGATGTCATTCTAGGAAGGTCAAATGTTCCGGAGGACGGACCTGTGCAAACTGCAGAAAAGCTTCTGTGGAATGCTCTTATCCCAGTCGCAATAGGCGTGTTCGGGTTAGCGAGAGGTTAGCGCCCCCTCTCCATGATTCCATCATTATCTTGCATGCCATCTTGGTTTGCTTACAACCAGGCCGCGGCAGCTATATCAGACAACTTGTAGCAGAGAACAAGCGTTTGCAGGCCCTAAATGATCGCCGAAATGAACCAACCCACCAGCCTCATGGTGCCGGCGAGAGCGAGACGGATGAAACACCCTCACCAGCCACCATTTCCGAAGCCTCCGCTCCATCAGTGTCCAGTCACGGGGTTCCCCTAGATGGTCAACCCTGGTTTGTCGATATCGACTTACCTCACACACCGACTCCTATCAACGAAGCCGCCGATACGGCATTCGCAACGAGGTTTCGGCAAGTGCTCTCTGATCATTCTGACTCTCCTTGCGTGCATCTTCCACACATCGACTACGCCGGTGATGATGCCATTATGTCGCTCGCCGATGTGCACTGCCCCGTGGCCCAAGCTTTCCCGTGCTCGCCTTCTCATAAGGGTAGCGATGACGCATGCCAACCAAGAGTTTCACATTGTCCGTCGTTCTGCCGTGTTGGACGCCCTGGAGAAGAGCTTTACAGACCCCAATTGGCGAGATCCTGTCATGACTTGCAAGTTGCGGGCACTTTTCGCTATGGGCGATCTCTCCTCCTCAGGGTTCGTCCCCGCGGGCCAACAATTTCCGGGTCTCAATCACTTTGCGCAAGCGACGAGGATTCTCAGTTACCTTGGTGAGCGACCGACTTTGGACTTGATCGAGATACACCTTCTACTGGTAGGTCGACGTTTTGAGATATCTTAGGACCAAGAGGTACCAGTACGTAAGTATATATATGGCGCTAATGATTTCGAGGGCCCAATAGTCCCTATATTCCTTTACCCTCAACCGTATCCACACAGCGTATACGCTAGCAGGCACGGCTGTTCGTATGGCTGTCCTCATGGGACTGCATTTGAACATTCCCGCGACCCAGCTCAGCGACCCAGTTTTCAGAGAACATCGCAACAGGGTGTGGTGGACAGCGTACATCATGGATCGAATGTGGGCTTCCAGACTCGGCTGCCCCCCCGCCATCCAAGATGAGGACGTCAAGGTCGACTTGCCCTCGAACCCGGCCACCAACGGGCGCTTGACGGAGGACTTTTCCGACTCTGGTTATTATGCCGCCCATGTGAGGTTGGCGAGCATCGCCACCAGCGTAGTTCAGTCTATTTATGGCAAAAGAAACCAAATAACGGCGTTCTTAAACAAGGTGCAGGAGCGGCTCAAAGAGCTCAAGGTCTGGGTTGAGGAGCTACCGCCTTACTTACACATGGACACGAGTCTGGTATCGAACCCCAACTACCACAACTACGACATCCTGTCGCTCCACTTGACCCTGAACCAGGTATGTGCTTGATTCCTCTGGGTAATAGATTCCCACAGCCAGATATTTACCACCAACTCCCTTCCAGACAATCATCCTGGCTACTCGCCCGACTCTCTTGTATGGCCTACGTCTGCACACTAGCACATCACCGCCCAAGCCAATTCCGCACTCGGCCAAGACGCTCATCGATGCCTGTATCCGCTGCGCTCGGCACTCATACCGCATTCTCTCCGAGAGTTGGATCAACGGGGCGTTCCCTGCGCTCTACCACGATCTCACCCAGTATCTCTTCTCGTCCCTCATCGTACTCGCCATCTCCAGCCTCTTGGATCATCACGACGACAGCGCCAATGCTAGCGACAGGGACGGGTTCGAAGATGCCGTGCAGTTATTGTCACGGGTGAGGGATAGCGGAAACATTCCCGCGCGGGAGTTCTACCGGCACGCCGAGCTCATTGTGGCGGCCGTCACGAAGGCCCGGAAGGGAAGGAGCCATGACTCGTCAGCCGAGGTGGACATGTGCGCGCAGATGGCTGCTCGCCCGGCAGGGGGGGGGACAGCGGACGCCCTTGATACTCCGCTCGGGCTTGGGCCAATGCAGGTGGGCGACTTGAGCAGGGAGGAACGCGGTGCGGCTGGACTGGGAATCATGATCGAGACGGGCGAGACGGCGCTGGCCGAGCCGTCTCTACAAGAGCTGCTCATGCAACCGGCGATGGAGATGCAGTTCCTAGAGCCGAGCTCGGACTTTTTTGACGGGGGCCACGAACTGTACTGGCCGGAGTTTCCGCTGCAATTTTAGGAGTGAGTAACCTTTTGTAATAATATTATTCATACTCCGCTATGCCCTAGGGCGTGCCGGACCCTCAGCTATTTAGTGTACAGGAAAACCGTGCCCTCCCGGGCCGGGTGAAAAACCCATACCATCCTTTTGTAATATGCTAGGCCACCGTACACCAACGCCCGGCTGCACTCTGACAGCGGAGTGCACATCAACCAGTCATTTCTAAACAAGCCGCCAACACGTACCCATAACGATCGCTCAAAATCAAGAGCTGGATTGACGGTGGGGTGCAACAAATACATATAGTGGCTTAAGTGCTGGGCTGACACCCCGATACCAGGCCAAGTTCTGTCTTAAGAGTCATTTGATAGGTAGGAAACCTCCATGTCTAACCTTCTCGGAGGCCGGAGCTTGTTCTACGCCCGCTATCTTTACCTTCAACCTTCGCCAGCAGCGGGCTTTCTCCTCGCTCGTCTCCTCCCGGGGTCTCGGGCGCATCTACTCCGCAGTCCGTCGTACTCTAGTCAAGCTAATAAGTGATTATCCACTTCTTTCAACAGATCCCAGCAGCAAGGGGGGTTGCGAACCCGAATCCCCAAGCGAGTGCCATCAATTATCCCTCAAGTAACGTTAAAGAAGAGAAAATTCCAGTAAGCCCATCCTACAACAGGGATGTCTAAAGCCCTCATGTTTCCCCCACGATGTTATGTGCTTGCTTGCCATCGGCGGACCACTACTCGGCTAGATAATCAATCTCTTGATTAAAACACCCCTGAAACCAGGCCAGGAGCCTCTCAATCCGCGACAATGTCGGCTTGGCAAATCAGATCGTCGCTTCTAGACGGCTTCTAGTTCGTCGCCAACGTTGTTTTCATGTCACCCAAGCACGTATCCCACTTGGCGCCTCAGATCGGCTATCCACTCGGCACCGCTTTGTCGCTTCAGTAGTGCGTGCGGCCCAGTCTGGGAAACAACTGCCGTGACATCCTACCTCGTAGCCTCCTAAAGAAGAAAGTCACGAAATAGTTTTCAGATCCGCTTCACCACCCGCCTTTCCTACGTATGGCCCTTGTGTGTATGGCCACTGACCAAATTCGGTCGAGAGAGCCGGGCCTAGATTAACCTCCCTTGCCTGCCTTTTAAAGCAGCAGTATCAGCTTACGTCTTCATTTTTATCTTGCCTCTCAGTGGCTGTGGTAATCTGCCGGATGGTCCCCAGAACCACTGATCCCAGCTAATTTGTCTGAGACGCATCCCGCGGGCAAGTGCCGGCATCGCAATGGTCAGCCAAGGCTTCCGAACAGCACAATAACCGCCGGGTGTCATCAAATAAACAAGCCACTTGAACAAGGGGACAAATGAACGGTGAAATTGTGATTTTTGAGGGTTGCGTGGTTTGTACCGATAGATGTGATATAAGTTCAGCGTAGTGGCGAATGTATGACTAGATGTTCGACTCCAGCTGAGTCGGTTTGAAAAGCAACGCCACATCGTACTGTTGCTCCCCAAACGGCGAACATGATGAAATCCATTGTTTTGCTCGCAAGCGCGCTGCTGGCCGGCTCTGCCGTCAGCGCGCCGACCGCCGAGATTCCCTCGTTTACCCAGGCTGAGATGGATAGTGGCAAAGCCATCCGTGAACTGGGACGGATCGCATACGAGAATGCCATGGCGCGTGCGGCGAAGGCAACGACTGGCTGTACCAAGGAAAACGTGCGAATCCGGAAGGAATGGTGAGTCCACACTCGAGTTTACGAAAAAAGGGGGCGGAGGAAGTACAGCTTGAATACAGGATATGCAAAGGGAGGAACAGGGACAAGAATTAACACGTCAGTAGGCGCAACATGACCCTTGACGACCGCCAGGGTTATCAACAAGCCGTGCAGTGTCTGATGGAGAAGCCAGCGCGACACAAAGGTCTAGACGGCGTCCGAACGGCATGGGACGACTACGGTGCGCTGCACTACTACCAGACCCCCTATGTGCACAACTCTGCCACCTTCCTCCTCTGGCACCGGCATTACAATTGGGTTCTTGAGCAGGATCTGCGGGATCTCTGCGGGTACAACGGTGAGTATCTGGTCTACTGGGGAACCCCACCGGAAAGGCTCAAGCAATCTTCGTGAACGTTGTCCTGACAATATCCGTAGGCGTCTTCCCCTACTGGGAGTGGGGATTGGATTGCGGTAGCGTGGGCTCCATGGACAAGTCACCGGTGTTCGACGGCAGCGAGTACTCGCTCGGAGGAAACGGAGAGTTCATCGAGGGCCACCGCGCAGCCATCGGTGGTGCCAAACCCGGCTCCGGGGGCGGGTGCTTGACCTCGGGCCCGTTCTCCAACTACACCGTCAACCTGGGTCCTGTCGGTTCGCGGAACCCGCTGGCTTACAACCCTCGCTGCTTCAAGCGGGATCTGAATACCGATATCTGCAACCGCTGGGCGACACTTCGCAACACTACTGAGCCGATCCTCAATGGCAAAGACATCGCTGTCTTCCAAGCTCTTGTGCAAGGCGATGGTCGATGGCCGGAGGCTGCCCGCCTCGGCATTGCCGTGCATGGTGGTGGGCACTACGCCATTAGCGGCGACCCGGGGAGCGATTTCTACTTCTCTTCTCTGGAGCCAGGCTTCTACCTCCACCATGGCAACATTGACCGGATGCACTTCATTTGGCAGAACTTGGACTGGGAGAACAGACAGGTACGTGGAACTCAGCTAGCTGAGGACTTGAATTTACGCCCGGAAAAGGCTTGAACCGTCTCTAACGTGTGACAGACCATCTCTGGCACAAACACCATGTTTAATCGGCCAGCCACGCCCGAGGCAGTTCTCGGGGACAATATGGGTTTCGAGCCGATTAACAGGAATGTGACCATAGGGCAGACGATGGACACAGTGGGTGGTACTCCGCTGTGCTATGTTTACGAACCATGGTGAAGGGCGTGAAACGTTATGCTTGGGTTGATTGCATTGGGAACGAAGACGACCGCTTACGTCTATGACGATGGTTTCTAAGAATGACCAAAGAGGCGGTGTAACTTGGACGATTGAGACGTGTGTAGGGAGTTTGATTACTCCGGTTGAATTCAAGGTGTTCTAAATCTGAGGTGTTCTTTCCAAGGGGCGGTCATTTGGTTCATTGTCAATGTCTATCGATTACAGTGTGCCAGTGATCGTAACGTGCCATTGATCCGTTGCTGACCCAAACATATCAACTTCGGGTAACTGCCCAGGCTGTCCTCACAGCACCCCTTCTCTCCCCGCTTCTCCAGATCACTTCCCCTGCGCTGCAACAAGATCCCTCACCGTCTCCGCCACAACCGCGTGGTCATCCTCCTGCTTCAGCCCACTCACAACCACCACCGCAACAATCCCCTCCACACCACGAACCCGCACGGGGTACCCACCCCCATGAATGGCATACTCATCCGCCACAGCCCCACCGCTGGCGCTCGCGAGCGAAAACTTCTTCACAAACGCAGCCTCAATCTGGTCGGCCGGGGGGGCCGCGGGGGCTTACGCTCTGGAGGCCGTTGGCGATCTTCATGCGCATGGCCCAGGCTGGACAGACCCCAGCGCAGCACCGTGTTGCGCTTTGCGGCGCACCCAGTTCTCGTTGTCCCGGGACAGTTCCGGACTTCGGGTGGCGCTCTTGGAAATAGGATGTGCCGCGGGGCTGCTGCCGCCCCTCGTTGCCCGGTGGCCGGTCGCCAAGTGAAGATGGAGATGAGCGCCCGGCTTGCCGCTGGCCCCGCCCGGGAAGCGCCGAGGAGCCGCCGTGCCGCAGGGGCGCTTGCCGAGTTCCCCAGGGCGTGTTTCCTGTGGTGGAAAGGTGCCGGGAAGGTAATACTCATTCCACTGGTGTTCTTGGGGCGATTTAAGGACCGCCGGCTGTGTGGGATTGGGTTGCTGGGTTAGTTTCTGGGCTTTTCACTGATGTGTTCAACGGGGCTGGGGTAGGGGGAGGGGGGGTTGGCGGGGTGAGTGAGTGAGCTTGGCTTACGTCTGTGCTGGGAGCAGCGAGAGCCATTATGTAAAGACTGAGGGTTCTCTGTTATTCTCAAAAGATAGATAAGGGGAAGAAGGCGGCCTCTGGAGTTTCTCGCGGATAGAATTCAAGGCTGGAGACTGAAAATAGAGATTGGAGGGGCTAGGCGGGGAAGGCGGGCTGCTTCACCTGAGTTCCACTCCCGCGCCTTGTGGATCCCACGGATTTATTCCATCGAGATTCCCGGTGATACCATCGAAGGTAAAGTCGGGTGTTATTGAAACGACTTAATGCGTTAGCTGGAAGGAGGAAGAAGGTGGGATAATAAGTTCAACGTGCTATTATTTGCGCATCATGAGTTACTGTGTCGCGTGTGTGGTCATTCCGGATGGTCAACTGAATCACAAGCGACCTTGCCATCTGCCATCAAAAAAATCAGAAAACTATTTATTCATATGTATGCCTTGTATGATTATTATTATTATTCATACTCCGCTATGCCCTAGGGCGTGCCGGACCCTCAGCTATTTAGTGTACAGGAAAACCGTGCCCTTTCCCGGGTCGGGTGAAAAAACCCATACCAACAATCAAGGAACGATGCGTTCTGGTGAGTCTGCGTATACAAAGAGAGGAGGCCTCCTGGCCTCCGGACGGGGGCGTTTCAGGCCGCCGCTTCCAGCTCGAGCCTCCTGGCTAAGCTGTACATCGGCAGCTTCCCCGAGTCCATCAGCCAGTCGAGGATCCTCTTCGCGAGCCGTGCAGTCGTGGGGATTGATGCCGTGTAGAACAGAGTAAAAGTCCCGTCGTGTCCGAATCCCAGTTCTCTCTTATCTTCGAGTCAACTGTGGGGCCAAACACCACACTATCAGGTGTTTGGCAGTCTCCCGTCCCTCCCCGAACTCGCAGGCGGGCGTTAGGACCTCTGGGACCCCTCGCAAAAACAGATAGTCCCGTAGGCCTATTGCTCTCGTTCGGATCTGGGTCAGCAGAGAACTCTTTGCCTTGCTGAGACCGTCGTGCCGTCTTAAGGTTTCATCTCGGAATATCGTCTCCCGCTGATGGTCAAAGTCGTCCGCCGGTCTGGTGATTGCCCTGCCGTCCCGTTCCTTCGGCCACCTCGCTTTCCAGGCGTTTTCTACTACCCTGTCCGTGTCTGCGATCACCCCCGTCCAGCGCGCGACCGTGCTCGCGGCTTTCTCCACCGCCGTGGGCTCCCGTAGCCCTACGGTTCGCGGCCGGCCCCTGTTGCCGCTCCTCGAGCGTATGCCTTGTATAATTAGGATAACTAAGCGCCGCATTGTAGGTGGTTGAACAACAAGATTGCGCAGCATCAGAAAACTGGGACACTTAAAAAGTCAACTCATGAGGGGGGCAAAAGCCGCCGCGGCAGCGTAGCTAACAGTTCAACTTAATCAACCAACTATCAATTCAATTTCAACCAACCCAGAGGCCCTATCAATTCAACCGATTCAACGTTCGGGCTTCCGGGGTTGATAAGTGGTGGGCCCGGATCAATAGAATAGTCCGGGTCCGATAATGTTTTGGTTCGCCCTGGGCCCTGACCGCGCCGCCTGCATGACCCCTGACCGCGTTGCCTGCCATGACCCTTGACCGGGTCAACCCCTGACATTTTGGCCAAGGATGGTCCGTGGAAGCCGCGGTCAAAGCTGGAGCCCTGTGTGTGTTTGTGTGTGTGATGTTTCATTTCGCTACTTGATGCCCTCCGAGCCAATCCCTCTCCGACAATGTCATCGACCCCAAGCCTCCCCACAACCCCAGGGCCCTCTGCCTTTACACTTATGACTGGCCAAGCCAAGTCCATCGCTACGCAGGTTAACGAAGCCCTCGCTGAGGCCTCTCCGAACGATGAGACTGTTTCAGATTTATACAAGATCGTGTGGAAGGACCGCCGCTTTGTCCTCGAGTCTCTGCTCTACAGAAAAACATCTCGCGGCCGAAGAAGCTGGATCAAGGATCATGGATGGTTCTTGGTTGAACTCGGCCCTCAGGATGTCATCAGGGGGGCTGTCTGGGCTTGCAGCCGTTGCGATGCTTCCAGGAAGCCTCAATTCTTTGCAGTCAGGTCAACTACATCGTCGACCACCTCACAAAGATTCATCATCTTGAGCCGCGCCAGGAGAATCAGGAAGAATTTGAGAATGTGCTAGAGCTTCAGGTTGCTGCTTCCATCAAACGGCCGGCTTCTGAGCCTATCCCTGCGGCGAGAATCCGAAGATTCGCCAACTCGCAGTTGGCTACATCGTCAACACCAACCTTCCTTTCTCGAGTCTCACCGACCCCTTCATCCAAGCGATCCTGGGGCATCCGAACGGCCCTGTGGCTGCTGAGGTACCCTGGAGCAAGGGCACGTTAATCCAGGACCTGAAGGACATCTTCGATGGGAAAAGACCATCATCAAGCAAGAAATTCGCGGCGCTAGATCATTAATTCACTTTAGTTTCGATCTCTGGACCTCTCCAAATCATCTCACATTTATCGCCATCTCGCCCACTTCCTTAACAGCAATCATCAACGATACCACCGTCTGATTGCCTTCAGGCGACATGCTGGCCGTCACAGTGACCCAAGATACGGCTTCAGCTGGCTGCAGAAGAAGTGGTCCCTTCCTGAACGGCTGCAGTGGCTGCACCAAGCCAGGGAAGGGCTTACAGCTGTTCTGGATCGTGATTATCCAAGCGTTGGGGATGGAGGATCAGGGCCCCCGCTAGCTCAGCCCTGGAGGCTCCCACCAGAGCAACAGAAACATGATTCTCCGATGTTCAACGACTGGGCGGATACTGAAGAGGGCCCCTTTGGTGATTCGATGAACGAGCTTGAGCAGTATCTCGAGATGCAGCCTGACAAGCGCATCACGGATCCAATCGCGTAGTGGGTTGAAAGGAAGCAGACCTTCCCACGCCTTAGTCGGCTGGCTTTGGATCTCCTCGTTATCCCAGCGATGGCGGATCACTGCGAGCGGCAGTTCAGTCTGGCCAAGTTATCAGTATCTACACAACGATGCCGTCTCCAGGCCCGGACGCTTGAGTTTTTGCAACTCCTTCGGAGCTGGATCAAGCAGGGCGGCATTGTTCTAGGAGGCGTTGGTTTACCTCCCTCCTGAGTCAAATCGAATCCGGGGTCTTCGAGGGAACAGGTGGGCGGTGAGGGAGACTGTTCCGGGACCAAACCTCACGGATGGATGGCTCATGCGAGGTGCCATGTGGTCACGTGCTCATCATGTATCAACTTATCAATCAATCGCTCAACCAACCAATCTTAGCGGGTTTGGATCAACCAATTCAACTTTGGGGCCTCGGTTGGGTTGGTTGAATTGTTAGCTACGCTGGCGGCCGCCGCGGCGAAACCTTGAAACGTCTCTCGCCGAGTTCCCGAGGCTGAGCGGTGAGTATAAACGATGACGAAAAAAAACGCCATATAGAAATGACTCACATAGGTATAGGTAGCGAAGTTCTACGTGATTAGTAGTTGTAGTGTGATTGAGGTCGGAGGTATTCGGGGACGGGTTGATGTGCATCCGACCACGTCATTTGTATGCCTGCAATTTCCTACCTAATGGGCAGGTATCGGTAAGCTGCTTTGTAAGGACATGCATAAGGTATTTCTCCTTGATTTGTTTACAGGCCAGGATCTCCGTGCTCCGACACAAGAGGCAGGTAGGTGTCTTTCATCGGAGAAAGTCAGACTAGGGGCAGGGAGAGCATAATCACATATACCTGCTGATTTTGAAAGCAAGTGGGCGAAATGCGGCGGTAAAAAATTGGTGATTGTTGCGGCAGAGAATTTAGATCATGATTTCGACGGTGAAAGTAAAATCATTGATGCATGTTCAAGCATTTCCCATCGAGATGTACGGCGGCTAGCGGCCTAGGCCGTTCAATATTGGGGGGCGTGGGGGCTCAGGGCTTCGACTATCATGACTTATAAGTGGACTATCTCCTCTGAACTTGCTGACAACGCTGGTACGCCTTCCGCGGAGATCAGAGCGTCGTGAAATTGACCCACTGCCGAGACAACCCGTTTTTGGGGGGATTATGAGAAGCTTTTCGAGAGATAAGACCTGGTCTGTCGATGATAAGCGTCTCCCCATCCCCTTTTTCAATCTGGATTCCTCGCGGTGTCGTGGAGAAAATTGATGTGAGCTCTTAAAAACCCGACGATTAGAACAGAACAGGAGCCTATCGGCACGTCTCCCTCCATGACGCTTCTACCCACTCGGCCGGAGTTTATCTCCAGGGAGTTATATCCGCTAAAGCTGCGTCGCCGCGATGATGCATTTCCGAACGGGATTAGACCGCCTCTCCCTTTTGACTTGCATCTCCGTGTTCTCGCCCCCCGGCACCTTACCCGCAAATCAGCGCCATACCCCATCCAAAGACCGTACTAGCTTCTCTTCCCGGTTTCCACCGCCGGGGCTCGTATCATGCATTTCCTATCTTTGCCGGGGAGAAAGCCCCTCCACGCACGAGGTTGACGACCGCAATATTGCGGATTACCATGAAAAGAATGACATTATGTTCCGGAGTCTAGTATCCCGGGCCCGCTACCTCCGTTCCTCCGACAGAGGCAGGCATACCATTGAGACGGTCCGTATTTTTATATAAGGGCAACAGAAAGGCTGGTCCCATGTCCACTGCGAGCTAGTTCGTTAGCAACAAACAGCCAGGAAACAGGCGTCACAACCCTATTCCTATAGACAGTTGTGAAAACCTTCCCGTCCTCCCATCGAGTCAGCCAGCATGACGTTCAAGTTCTCCGATCTGTATGTCGGGCCGGTCGTGAACCCCTCCAACCGCAAAGCCCGGGCTATTCCTCTTTTCAACCTCGTCAATGTCTACGGCCGCGTCTTCTTCTTCTCTTGGTTTGGCTTCATGATAGGGTTTTGGGGCTGGTATACATTTCCACCATTAGTAAGACAAACTATCGCCAACCACCCGACTACGTCCACGCTTTCCCGGTACTAACCTTTGCTCTTGTTGTACAGTTGACGGCCCACCATCAAGGATGATCTTTCTCTTACGTCCACCCAAGTGGCCAACTCCAACATCATATCAATTTGCGTTACGTGAGTGTCATCCGTACTTCGTTCAGACACAAACAAGGCACTTACAATGCTCCCCCCCCGCAAGTCTCTTGGTTCGCGTTGTTGCTGGACCGCTTTGTGACAAATTCGGTCCTCGGAAAGTCTTCGGCGGCCTTCTACTCGTTGGCTCCATTCCCCTCGGCCTCGCCCCTCTTGTCCACAGCGCCGAAGGCCTCTACGCCAGCCGTTTCTTTATAGGCATACTCGGTGGTGCATTCGTCCCTTGCCAAGTCTGGACAACCGGCTTCTTCGACAACAACATTGTAGGCACTGCCAATGCCCTCACAGGCGGGTTTGGAACCGCCGGCGGCGGCATCACCTACTTCATCATGCCAGCGGTGTTCAACTCGTTTGTAGCACGTGGATTTAGCAAAGGCCAGGCCTGGCGCTTGACCTTCATCGTCCCCCTGAGCATGGTCATTGTTGTTGGGGTCGCACTTTTGTGCCTCTGTCCCGACACCCCCGCAGGCCCCTGGGGCGAGCGCCACCACACCCTTTCAGAGGATCATGGTCCCCACGGCGACAGCTCCGTAGCAGCCACCGTTACGAACATCCCCGGCTCCATCACCGACAGATTCCCCTCTGACACGCCCGAGAACCTATCCGCCGAGGAGAGTGATGACAAGAAGAAGAAGGAAACATACATCTCCGCCCCTGTCATCTTTGACCAGGAAGCGCAGATACTAAGCCAGGGCAATTTGGAGGCGGCCCACGGAGAGATTATCGCAAAATCGACACTCTGGGATGTCACCTTCTCCCCGCAGACGGTTTTCCATGTCTGTTCGTACATGAACTCGTTCGGTGCCGAGCTGGCCATCAACGCCATCCTCGCGTCCTACTACTTCAAGACATTTCCGTATTTCTCGCAGACCGATGCGACCAACCGGGCAGCCATATTTGGTTTTCTCGATTTCGTCACCCGCCCATTCGGCGGCGCTGTTAGTGATCTGCTTTACAAGCACTCTGGCCACAACCTATGGGTGAAGAAGGGTTGGATTGTGGGGTGTGGCATCATCGCGGGCACCCTTCTCATCATTTTCGGGCAGCTTAGCCCCCACGACGAATCAACTGTATTTGCGTTGATTTCACTCGTGGCCATCTTTCTCCAGGCTGGCAGCGGCGCCAACTTTTCGCTCCTGCCGCATGTACACCCCTCTGCAAACGGTATCCTGTCCGGCCTTACTGGGGCGGGTGGTAACCTGGGCGGTGTGATCTTTTCCGTCGTCTTTCGGTCCATGGGGGACGGGACTAACTACGCAAAGGGGTTCTGGGTTATTGGGGTAATACACGTCGGCTTAACCTTGGCATTGAGCTGGATACCACCGTTGCCACGGGGACAGAGAGGTGATAAGTGACGGAAGTTTTGTGTATGGCACTGGCACTATAGAATGGAGGTACGTGGGAACGTTGATGAATTCACGACAGCAAAAGAACGCACAACTATAGATAGGTAGCAGTCTGATTATAAAATTGATATACCATGGCACGGATCCAGATTTACTGGTGGGCCCTCCCAGCATGAGTCGAGCTAGAGGATCGTTAGTTATACGGAGGTACCTTACCTACCTGTCTTTGCCCTTTCGAGAAGCGGGTTCGTAATGAATGAAAGATACTGCCTGCTGTAGTTGAGAAGAGATAACGTTGCCGTCATGGGCAGTCACGAGACATCACACAGGGGATTGGAGCAGTCCAGCTCGCGATTGAACTTTGGCGCGTCACGCGCAGGCAATGTTGTCGTGTTAAAACTTGAAATTACTCTTCTCCGACTAAGACATGCAAAGATCTTGTGTTAGGCAAACGGCGGGATTTTGACAGGCGCACCCCTGCCAGCGGAAATTGCGCTGGCTCAGCTGTCCAATTTAGGAACCCCTTTTCTTCGACTTCAAAACACATAAAACACAGAAAAAACACATCTGTCACCACGATAACAGCCACGCAGCCGGACAACATCTTACCGTTCAACAATGTACTATCCACTCTCCTTCGTGGCCCTGTCGGCCTTTGTTGCGCTGTCGACAGCCTCGCCCAACGGCTGGTCCTCAGTCAAGTCGGCGCCTGATGGACCAAACAAGCTCGAGGAGTGCGGGTGCTGGCCCATCTACCAGACGATGCTCACCTGCCAAAAGCTCAAGGGGCCGAACAGTGGCGTCCGAGACTGCGCGTGCATCCCCAACCCGGACGGGTGGTACACCTCGATGAACGGCTGCCGGGCATGCCTGTCGCCGGGCTCACTGGACAATGACGACTTCTTCGACAACCTCTCCCGCACCATCAGCCAACTCTTTGTCTCCTGCACCGAGGCGGGGGGTGGCATCAACAGCGACGGCGAAAGCATCTGCGCGAGCAACTACTATTTTGAGGCATGCGCGTCGCTCAAGGGCGATGGGCAACCGAGTTGGGCGAGCTACGAAGTCTTCGCCGAAGGGGAAAAGGGGAATGGAACCTACGTGTTGGATATCGCCGACTCCCAAGAGAATTCATCGGCGACGGGTGCCACAGCGTCGAAGACCACGGTGTCAAGGACTGTGACGGCATCAGGCGCCACTGCCACTACAGAGAACTCGGCAGCCATCACTTCTGAGACATCCGTCATTGCTACGACTGGGACTGAGACAACTTCTGCGACATCGACGGCGACAACCACGTCATCAGCAATGGGCAATGCAGGTTACGTATCTCAGGCTGGGCGTGTAATAGGCCTGGGGTTTGCGATGGGGGTTGTGGCAATCGTAGCTTAGAATTTGTAAGGTCCAGTCATTCATTGTCTGGTATAATGATTGTAGCGTCCGTGGGTGTGACGAGTGAGGGAAACCCAGGGTAGGTAGTTGGACAGCAACCTGAACCTGCGGTTCAATTGAACCTGTAATTATGTTTAGTTATAGATGATTTGAGGCTTCTTGTTTCTGATTAAGCAAACTCCAAAGCCCGACGACGGCGTATTTTCCGAGTAATTAGATATATCTTTGGTTCCAAATCCGCAAAGGAACTCGCAAAGATCCAATCGGAGTGCCTCAGGGTGGTCGCTGGGGCCTACAAGGCTACCCCAATACGGAGCTTGGAGACAGGAACCTATTGCCCACCCATCGACCTGTACCTCAACGGGAGGCTCCTTGCCTTCGAGGATCGGGTTAGGATATCAGAGGAGGCGAGGCTAATCCGCCAGACCCCTGCCACAATCGCTGCGATCCTGCGGCGGAGGCGCAGAAGAGGGAGAGGAAGACCTCGGCGGGAGATAGACAATATAGCAACGGCACCAGCGGAAAAGGGCTCAGGAGAATGGAAGAAGAGGTGGGCACAGGAGTGGGCCCCCCTCGAGTCGAGGCCGGAAAAGGAGGAGCTAGAGCCAGGGTCAACCGGCCCAGTACCAAACCACAAGAAACAGCTCGAGAGGTGGATGGAGGAGGCAATGAGAAGGGAGTGGATTGGAAGATGGGAGAGTGAGGTAGCTAGGGTGGTCGCTAGGAACCCGGGGCGGGCCCTCGAACCGGCCGATGCGACCGCGCGGTTCGACGCCTCTATCATGAACCGACACCGGTCGAGGGACCCAGCCTGGGAGCTATCGAAGGCGAAGAGTACTCTCCTAGTGCAAGCGAGGACCGGGAAGATTGGGCTTCGAGGGTTCCTCTTTACTAGGAGGGTCCCCGAGGTAGTAACGCCGGTATGCCGCTGCGGTATGGCGCGCGAGACATTCGAACACCTCGTACTCGAATGCAACGGAGCCGCAGATAAACCTCATCCCTGGCCAGACGACGGCGCAGAGCTACTGGAGTGGCTAGATGACGTGGAGAAGGCTGCCATAGTGGTGGGGTGGGTGCTTGGGCTGGGGAGGCTGAACGAGTTCCGGCTGGCGGTAGAGCTGGAAAATGAGAACAACGAAGAGGCCCGCGGCGGGGCCGAAGCGGAGTAGCAGAAGGGCATCGATGGAACAGAGGTTACGACTCATTTTATCTATTTCGTTACTTTGACCTCGGAAGGTGGGTGAGCCCTTTCGAGGAGATGGATCCACGGGGTAGCGGCAAGGCCGCAGCGGAGGTGCGGAGGTTTTCATCCAGCTTAGGCATGGTTTTTCCTACCGAGTTAATCGCTGAGGGACCGCATGTACTTAGTACCTAGCGTGATAAGAGAAATAAATAAATAAATAAATTTGGTTCCAAATGAGGGTCTCACGGTGGAGGTCTCAAATCATATGAGAGTTTCGTACGCAGCATATGTCCCTCGGGGTGGAGGTGTACACAGTGGGCCAGGGGTTGTATTATAGGTAGTTGGGCTAGGACAGACTACCGTAGCAAGCAGCCCATGAGTGCAGAGGAGAGATTCTCGGTTCGTTCATCTAGTCTAATTTATAGACACGACATGGTAATGGGATTCAGATAGCAAAACTGTGAGTATCTCTGTACCAAACTGTTGAACAGGCCGTCGACACAACCAGTCGAAGTGATAACCACTTGCTCACAATTTTGATTCAATTTTGATTTCGTCAAATCATTTAACGAACAAAGTTTTCATTCACAAGTCCCCGCTGTCGGGTTCGACATCCGCGAGTATACTGACAATAAACCACGCTACGTGTAGGAGAGAGCAGGCCGGTCAGATCTACGCCGACACCTTATCTCCTTGCGAGTCCCCGCTCCACCATGTCACCACCAACCCAGACCAATTCCGGCGCGAGGACGTCAACACCGCCTTCGAGCCTATACATATTATCCGCAACTTGGCACGCGAGGTTATGAGCACACTCAAACTGTATCCCCATCCCAAGAGTTCGAACGAGGGCAGCCAAGGTGTCGACCAGATTGCCCAGCTGATGCAATTCCTTGAGCAGCGATTTAGCAGCCTCGAGAGTCGTCAAGCAGAAGAAAGGGAAGCGAGCAACGCCCAAATTCGACTCCTGCAAGAAGGGCTCGCGGCAGTGCGATCCAACGCCTCCACACCTCAGACGCCAACACCGCCAGTCACCCTACTTCAACAGGCTCCTCCGTCTTCCCTGATAACACCGACCCCCCCTAGTCAGACGAGGAAGAAGCCAACGCTCCCTGACCCGGCGAAGTTTGACGGCGATCGAAAGGAGTTCCCTCCATGATTGTTAGACATGGAGTACAAACTTGAAATAGACGGACCAGCGATCGGGACTGACAAAGACCGGTTTGTCTGCATCTTCTCCCGGCTTGAGAAGGGAGCGAAGTCGATGACAACTACCTTCGCCCAGAGAGGAGGGCCTGGAGGAGTATTCAACCCAACTGCGTTTCTGACATACTTGACCTCCTGCTATGGGAACCCAAACCTCAAGCAACAGGCCTTAGAGCGATTGGCAGACCTTCGTCAAGGTGATAAAGAGGGCTTTTCCGCGTTTCTCCCACGCTTCGAGAAGGAGCTGGCCGACAGTGGTGGTGCCGACTGGCCAGATGTGGTACAAACCAGCTACCCACGGAGATCCGTGAATGCGGGATTGGAGAAACTCTTACGTGGCCAACGTGATATGCCAACCGATTACCCGGGGTTCGTTCGGGAGCTTCAAGTGTTGGGCTGTGACGAACCTACTTCAGGACCCTGTCCTGTTAGGGTTCAGCTTCGGTTGAAGGTAATCTCTCAAGGGTGCTTAGGTTCGGTGCAGCCAAAAGGTGCACAACAAAGGCTTGTCTCAACAGTAGGCTTCCGAGCTGTAGCGAACTGTAGTTGTGATTGCTAACTGGAGAACTCCCAGAGCTCTCCAGAATGAGTGACTATATACCTATCTAAGTCCTATGTGCTCAGTGTGCTCAGTCTCCTCCGGAGTTCGGCGTCACTGATCACACTGATCACTTTTAGTCCTTCCTGTGTTCTGATTGGCTGCGTGGCTTCTATGCTCAGTGTGCTTGGTCTCCCTTTGCTCCCCGTTTCCCTGATCACACTGAGCACACCCCAGCCTTCCCTGATTGGTCCTCGGGACGACTGGCTCGGGGTGTCCGCGCCCCGAGGCTCCACCTGTTGACATATTCGTGACATGGGCGCCAATCTCGACAACGAACGCTACCGAGCACGGAAGGACCACCACGCGCCACGGGCTTGGAGCCCGTCCTATACCCAGAAGACCCCGAGGAGAAAACACACTAACACCCCCCGCTCCTCGTTCGGCCTCTCCAGTGACGGTGGATGTCTCTGTTTCGCCACCATCAGCCTTTCACTTGCTAGACGCTTCCGCCCCCCACGCATCCCCATCACCCCCCGTGACCTTGACCAAGTCAACGTCTTAGTGAATGAGGCTATCACACACGTTGCCTATGCAGACACTGACATCGATGGGCACAAGAAAAAGCGGGTTTTCTTCTACGTTATCCCTGACCAAGGGGACGACGTCATCATCGGTCGGCCATGGATGGACGCCGACGAGATGGAATTGGCCCCCACAAGAGGGGAACTTTACATCGGCACGACTGGCTTAGTGGTTAAAGAGCGCAGGCACACAAAGGAGATCGATTTCCCAGTCAAGGGGCAGACGGCGGGCATTTTCAATGTATTAGTCAAGAGGATCCGGAGTAATCACTCTGGTCAAAAGGGGCCTGCTCAGGTGTTCACGGCGAGTTTGGCAGATATCGAGAAGGCACTCGCCCCAAAGAGACACAGCGACCCCCGCTAGAAGCTACCCGAGCACTACCATGACTTCCTGCCACTGTTCAATAGGAAGCAAGCCGACCAGCTACCTCCCCACCGGCCAGGTATCGACCATGAAATTCCACTGGAGAAGGACACGAACGGCCAAGATAAAGCTCCTCCCTGGGGACCGCTGTACGGCATGACGAGAGAAGAGCTGATCGTCTTACGGAAGACCCTGACGAAGCTCCTCGACAAGAACTTCATCAGAACAAGCAGCTCCCCAGCATCCGCGCCAGTGCTGTTCGTCAGGAAGCCGGGTGGTGGTTTTCGTTTCTGCGTCGACTATCGAGGTCTGAATGCCATCACCCGCAAGGATAGGTACCCGTTGCCTTTGATTGGCGAGACACTGCGATCTTTGTCGAAAGCAGAATGGTTCACGAAGCTGGATGTGATTGCTGCCTTCCACAAAATCCGCATCAAAGAAGGAGAAGAGTGGAAAACAGCGTTTCATACTAGATATGGGCTCTACGAATGGATGGTCACCCCCTTCGGCTTGACCGGCGCGCCAGCCACCTTTCAGCGGTACATCAACAACACGCTTCGCGAGTTCCTCGACGAATTTTGCTCGGCCTATATTGACGACGTGCTCATCTACTCGGACGGCTCCCTAGCCGATCATCGGAACAAGGTGCGAAAGGTCTTGCAGAGGCTTCAGGAGGCCGGACTACAAATCGACATCGACAAATGCGAGTTTGAAGCGAAGAGCGTCAAGTACCTCGGCTTTATTGTTGACGCTGGGAAGGGGATCCGAGTTGACCCAGAGAAGATCACGGCAGTGGAACAATGGGAGCGCCCAAAGTCCGTCAAAGGAGTCAGAGGGTTCATCGGGTCTGCCAACTACCATCGGGAGTTTGTGCCCAACTTCTCGACTGTCGCAATGCCCCTTACTGCATTGACTAAGAAAGGAGCCCCCTTCCTCTGGTCAGACCAATGCGAGGAGGCTTTCAAGCGGCTGAAGACGCTCCTTATTAGTGCGCCGGTCCTGGCTCAGTGGGACCCTGATCGGAAAACAATCGCTGAGACAGACTCATCTGGCTACACAATCGGTGGAGCCCTCTCTCAATACGACGACGAAGGAGTCCTGCGACCAGTGGCATTCTTCTCGAAAAAAAAACAACGCGGCAGAATCGAACTACTCAATCCACGGCAAGGAGCTACTAGCCATTGTACGATGCTTGGAACAGTGGGATGCGGAGCTACGAAGCGTGCCGTCTTTCGAGATCTGGACCAACCATAAGAACCTGGAGTACTTCCAGAAAAAGCGGCAGCTTAGCGAGAGACAAGTTCGTTGGGCGGAGTTGCTCGCACGGCATAACTTCACTCTGAAGTACCGGCCTGGCAAAGATGCAGTGGTCCCGGACGCGCTCTCGAGGAGAGAACAGGATATGCCCCAGCACGCCGAAGATGAACGATTGATGGGCCGCTACTTCCAGCTGTTGAAAGCGGCGAGAGGCAGAGCACTCCGTGTTAACCGTGGCGCGGCCGTGGTAGTTCGAACCGATTTTGTCAAAAACGGCGACCAGGACGGAGAAACAGACGATGTGGCAGACAAGTCGGATCCACCGGAGAACCCGTTCACCGATGCCCCGTTGAAGGACCTCTGGGATCAGGGGCTAGAGGCAAACAACCGCTATTGGCTCATTCGGAAGATGGTTCTCGATGGCGAACGTCAGTTTCCAAGCCAGTGGGGGTTACCCATCTCAATATCTGAATGCTCTATCGACAAGGGGAAGCGGCTTTGCTGGCGGGACCGCATTTGGATTCCCTACTTGGAGCCCCTACGTACTGGATAATTCAGGAGATTCACGACTCGACGCTCGCCGGCCACCCAGGGAGAGATCCTACCAAGTCCTTCATCAACTGGAAGTACACGTGGCTGGGGCTCAGTCAAGATGTCCGGAGGTTCATCCGAAACTGTAACGTTTGCGGGCGAACGGCTGTCTGGCGTGAAAAAAAGCGAGGACTACTCAAACCCCTGCCCATCCCCGAGCGGATGTGGTCGGAACTCTCGATAGACTTCGTTACCGACTTGCCTCCCTCCGGCCCGGACCAAGCGACGAACATCATGGTGATTACGGAAAGGCTGTTCAAAAATGTGATTTTCGAGCGGATAGCATCAATCACCACAGAGGCCGTGGCAGAACGCTTAGTCGACTGCCTGATACGCCATCATGGTTTCCCGCGTGCGATCGTTTCAGACCGAGGGCCGCAGTTTGTGAGCTTGATGTGGAAACGGATTTGCGAGCTACTCAAAATTACTCGGAGATTGTCGACAGCGTACCATCCAGAGACAGACGGAGCGACAGAACGGATGAATCAGGAAATCGAACATTACCTCCGTTGCTACACCACGTATTGGCAAGACGACTGGGCCGACATGCTTCCAACTGGGATGTTGGCCATCAACAACCGTGACGCAACGTCAACAGGGATCAGCCCATTCTTCGCATCACATGGGTACCACGTCGACCTCGTGGATCTCGCCGATGACAAGGAACGAGAGGAACCCCTTCGTACAGAGGGGCAGTCGCCGGTAGCCAAAGGAGAAGCGTTCGTCGCGCGACTGAGAGAGGCCACGGCGTATGCCCAAGCAGCTATGGCATCTGCACAAGAGTGGCAGGGGGAGTACGCCAACCAGGCACGACAGGTCGCAGAGCAGTTTCAGGTGAGAGACAAAGTCTGGTTGAGGCTGAAGAATGTCAAGACCACTAGGTCTTCAAAGAAGCTCGACTGTCTCAACGCCAAGTACGAGATTATCGAGGTGATCAGCTCGCATGCCTACCGGCTGAATACGCCCCCCCGGAATACACCCTGTCTTTCACGTCTCTATGTTAAAAAGGGCCGCCGACGACCCATTACCGTCGCAGGTTCAGGACGACACGCAGCCCCCAGCCACCATCGCTGAAGACACTGGGGAACAGGAGTGGCTCATCGAGGAGATTCTCGAAGCGAGACGAAGAGGGAGGGGCCATCAAGTGCTGGTTAAGTGGGCAGGTTATATACAACCAACCTGGGAGCCATTGAGCGCCTTCCTAGACACGGCAGCGCTGGACAAGTTCGAGGCAGAGCACGGGAAGATCACGCAGGACTTTGAGAACCAGGATGGAAAATACCCGGTCGAAGAAATCCTCGAGGTTCGAAGGAGAGGGAGGGGCAAACAACTCCTAGTTAAGTGGACAGTCTATCCATAGCCTACGTGGGAACCCCTAGCCAACTTCTTGGAAACGGACGCTCTAGCCAGGTTCGAGGCTGCTCATGGGAAGGTTAAGGCTTGACGAAACCTCGAGGAGGAGGGGAGGAGGGGGGTAATGTAACGGGCTGTGCCCGAGGTGGGCCTCGGTAACCCTCGGCCAGCTCACGTATAAGCACGGTCCACCGAACCCCTGGATGAAGCTATTCCCAGTTGTCCCACAGCGCACCGAACATTCGAGCAATGCGCGCGGGCCACCGCACTCGCGATCATAAAGCAGCCCCACGAGCTGCCAGACTCTCTCATCTTTCCTTTTCTTCTTCAAGCTTAGTGTACTCGTTAGAGTCGTCACCAGTTAGTTGCAATATACTCCTGGGACCGTGTGACGGCAGCTGCCGTCGGAGTGCACTGTGGCTCCACTTTGTTGGGCACGTGACCACACGCGCTGGCATTTAACTCCTGTATCGCGAGAGCTCTTCCAGCTTCTCTTCCTTTTCTCCCCATCTTGCAATTAGCAGAAATAGAGTCTCATCGGCAGTGCCCTCGCGCCTCGCCCAAATGTTCCTCGTCTCTCACAGACCGTTACAAATTAGATCAACGCAATCAAAGATACCCCATCCACACCCTCAATTCCTGAAACACCGCTGAACACAGCCAACTACGCCCCACTCCGCCCGCCCCTGCTGCGCCGCGTTCCACGGCCCCCAGCGCCATACAAACACAGTCTACCACGGACCACGCAAGTTATACCGGGCCAGGCTCACAATCAGTGTTACACCCGTCAGTACATGGCAATGCACCTGAGTGGAACGGTAGTATTGACCCTGAGCCGGATACCAATGATATATATAGTCCCACCTAGTCCCTAACCCCTAACCCGCCTCGCACACACATCCGGTAGGGAAGGGGCAAGACATGACGGCACAGCAAGGTTGGGGTTATTTAACCTAATCAAATAAACTCCGCTATTCTTTGACTCATCGTCGGTAGGCAATTTGGTTGTTCTAAAACCGACGAGTTTCGTGAAAACCTCGTTGGACCAAATAGGGGGGCGTGAGTTGTAGCTTATGAGCTTACCCAGGTCAAATGGGTCTCCAGTTCGGCTATAGTGGGTGGTGGTCGACATCGCAAGCGTAGTGGATTTGCTTCGCATTTAGGTAGTGAACCACGCCGAAGGCAGAAGTGGCACAGTCGAGTACCTTATCCAGCCGCACAGCCTCACTCGCCGAAGCGCCGCCGGTTTCTAAGATTCACCTCACACATGCGATTTTCGAGTAAATATCCCATATGTCTGGGCCCACAAGAGAGCCCAATGTATCTAGACATTCACCCAACACTCAGGGGCAGTTATTATTTCAGTATCTAGCACCTATTTCATCCAATATGAATCTATGCCCCAACCCGAGGTTTATTACCTCGACCAAGACGCCCTCCAAGCAGCTAAACAGTTGCAATCACAACCGAAAAAGCAGCCTTGGGTTAGGGGATTTATGAGGTCATCTTCGTGCAATATCCTCTTCGCGCACCTTTGCCTCATCTTGGCGGTAGCGGGCTGCATCAAAACGTCCGAGATATTGTTGCTATCTGGCTCGTACCCCCTCATCAATGAATGTGACAATACCGAGAATATGTCTTTTACCGAGAAGCAGTTTCAGATCAACATTCCTGTTGTTGGCGGCTTATCATTCGCTCAAGCCAAGATGATAGATCTTGCCTGGGATTTCGGGGTAGCGCATGGAGGCCGTTTGTTGCACGGATGGATCCTCTACCGTATCGCTTGCATGACGATAACTTGGTCACTGGAGCACGCTTCCCTACCATACGACTTCTTACTCAGTCTTCTCTTTTGGCCGGATTCGGTTTGGTCTCTATGGTCCTCGATCAACTATCTCGTTAGGAAGAGACAGCCCGGCGTTCTTGTTCCTGTGGCATTCCTCACATACGCTATCATATATGTCTTGTTCTTTGGCACTTTGTGAAGTGCCATGACGGGATACCAAGGTGTCGGTAGGGCCGCCTTCGCAATGCCCGACGGGTCCTGGATCGCTAGCGACAATGATACGCTTAGATTTTGCTGGTCGTTAGATTTGAAGAGGCTTTCCCCTTCATTGGCGGATAGTGTCATCCTCGGGCCCAAATTTGGATCGGTCTTCCAATCGTTTTCCGACCTCAACACATCATCCGGAACTGGGAGGATTTGGGACTCCTACCACACCGTCGCAGATGGTATGTCGGATGAATTTAACAATATTTATTCATGTAAGCCTTAATCCCCTTTATGGCTTGGGCCAGGTATTCTAAATCACTTCACATCTCTGCACAGACGCGAGATCAAGAGTTACGATGCAAAACTTTCTTCAAAGGCTCAGCGATATCCAGGAGCAATTGGACCCAGGGAAGAATCGTATCGAAGTGGCAGAATGGAGCAACTTCATTATTAATAGCCGGTTTGATGACTCCGGCCGCACAGGTTTTCAGAACGTTACATCTATCTACTCGACTTCCGAACAACCGTCCCAGGGAAAACTCGAGTTCCCACTAGTCATCAACGGGTGGCAGTTTCTCGGCGTAAAACAAAACTTGTCAACGAATCCGAAGGAATTGGTCTTAGTTACATACCAAGGAGAGCCAGAGCAAGACACCACAAGTTTTACAGCCCAATTTCTCAAAGCCGACTTCCACCTTGACCCTTCAGTCTCCTCCGGGCCAGAGGTCGTCCCATACAATTCAACGGTGTGGTACAACGGGACTAGAATAGCCCTGCGGGCGCCCTTCCTGGATCTAGGGTCCAAGAGTTGGTAGGTCCCCCTGTTACACACCTGACCATATACGAACCCTACTTACGTTTTGAGTAACTCAGTTCGTGGTCGCACCCACTGCTAGGAGAGTGCATCTGCTACGACGGTAGGCCGTTGACCGAAGATTTCAGGCTTGACGCCAACAAACTCTGCATCGGCGGCGACAGGTATATGTGGGGATTCTCACGAACACTCATATTCATTGGTCTTTCCCTGGAAGTTATATGGTGTTTCGTTTGCCTCATTCTACTCTTTTTATCGACACAGCAGAGCAGCCTCGTAAGGCACGGTAGACCGACGGCGGGCGTCACCAGAACCATTCTCGACCTATCTGAAGCCTTGAATCGGGACCTCGGACCAGACACTTCGTGGCACACGGAGAGCCAGTTGAAGAAGGGGCTTTTGAGGCACCGGCCCGTTGGCTATACAATTTGGGACAAGGGCAACGTAACAGGCCATATCGGGCTTGTCCCCCTAGCAGAAGGAGAATCTGCAAAAAGAAGACTGAAAGTCGAAGACTTTAAGACATGTTGAGAACGGGCTATGGAGAGGGAGGTAAAATTGCTGGCGTCGCTTCGTTCGTCAGTCGCGCGGCCCTTCGTTACGCTATGGGGTGCTTCCTTTCTCTCTCCCGCTCCTGGCAATTTTCCTGTCCCTCTCCGGAGGACAAACAGGGTTAGGGTTGATTACGGGAGAGAAGAAACGCCAATATCTGTCCGTCGGCCAACAACTCCATCTACTTAAGCCATCTACGAATCGTTTCAATTCTGCCACTCACGTTACGTATCTACACTCACGTCCTCGCTACTTACAAATCAATTAGACTCCTCTGAGGGAGCCTCCCCCGCCACAGCATCTAACGCCTGCAGTTGCCTGGTAGCGTGATCGGACAACTTCAACCCCATAGCTCGTGATGGTGTCTCGCGATAGACCCTGCTGCGGTCGAAGGGCCGCTCAAACATCAGCCCGCCGAGTGTCTTCACCCGCGAGACGGCCACGTAGGAGAGGCCAGAAGCAAACTCTGGCGCAGAGATATCGCAGACGATCTTGTCCAGGGTGATGCCCTGTGACTTGTGGACGGTGATCGCATAGCTGACCAGCAGCGGGAACTGCTCTCTTGAACATGAGTTGGCGCCGACCATGAATTCCTGCCGCACTCGGAGGATGGGAACAACCAGCTTCTCTCCACTACGGAGCGGCTCCCCGTTCGACATTGTGAAGGCCGGGCCGTCGTAGTCATCGAAGGCCACCATGATGACCTCGGGCGGGTCTCGCAGCACGTCGGCACCTTCTTTCCAGGATATGTCGTAAACTGTGTCCTGTGCGCCGTTAACGAGCCCGACGTCGAGGCGCAGGTGCAGGCATGAGAGGCCGAGGTGCGAGAGGGGTTAGGCTCTCTCTACGGGCGATCGCACGAAAGGCCGAAACGCTTGCTCGATCGGCGGCAGCCTGCGACAGGTGAGCAGAAGTGGGAGAAAGGTCATGATTGGCAACATTACAATGATTTTTCTCTTATTCCTGCAATCAAGACACGTGACAACAGTCTTCCCATTGCCACGGAGGTCATAAAACTGGTCGCCATCTTGCTCAATATGACACACGGGGCACGTTTTGCGCGCCGCCCCCGACTGAGCAGCGTCATTCATAATCTCTGCGAAGCCCGTCCATAGCGGGTCTCGAAGCAGAACAGCGACGGTATTGCAAAGGTAAAAGTTTGCGGTAGCCGAGACGAGATAGATGGAGATGGCAGAAGCAGCGGTTGTTTGAGAGACGAAGCTAAGACGTGGAGGTGGCTTGGTGGGGTTGGATGGATGGATGGATGGATGGATGGAATTTATTTCGCCCGGAGGCACTGGGCCTATAGGGCCTTAGCACGCTAACTACATCCGGATCAAATCGTTTTACCTTTAACTCGTGTCTTGGTGGGGTTCTACCTTGCGAGTGGTGGAAACGTCGCGTGGTCACGGGACCCGAACTCGGGCGCCGGGGCTCTTTGACCAATCAGGGTTCTTGGATAATAATTTACAATGATCCACAATTTACTTATCAATTTCCCATAGTAATTTCCAAAAGTTTGACCGTAATATTGTCCTCCGGACAGGAAAATATAACAAATGCCTTGGGATTTTACGTTCTGTGAGCCGCTAAGGAATTCCATATGCTCATTTTGGTGCTAGAGCAATACTAGGTACTTAACACCGCTGCTTTATAATAAGCATGTAGTATGGCCATTACAAAACGATTTGTAAACGGCTGAAAGAGTTGCGGTTGCTATCCTCGTACAATGTCATGATTACCTAACCTAGGACGAATGTCGGGCAAGGCTCCTCCTATATGGCTGCCCCGGATTACCAACTAAAATATAGGTGAATGGGGTACGATTAGAGCCTCATAAGCGTCAGTTAGGGTGCAGCGAAACCATTATCCATTCTCCATCTATCCAATGACCGCGCTCATGAACCACTAGAGAAGATAACTAGGTAGCTAACGTCTTCTGCAGGGATTTTGGTCATGTACCCACCTTGGCCAGGGTCCTGGAGAGCTTCGTTTCTACTAATTTGACGATCAGAACATTTCTCCTCTGAGCAAGCGAACACTTGTCAATTCTCCCCAAAATACACTTTTTCGACTCTCCTCAATACCGCGATCACGAATACCGACGAGATACACGAGCCTATAGATCTAGCTTCTTAGAAGGGAGCAGTATCTAAATTTAGAAACAGTATTTAGATTTTCATTTAGGTTATATGCCTAATCGGCATAGTTTATAGTTAAGGCTTGGGGGGAATCGTTGATACGAACAGGGCAGTAGAAGAGGCTTGGAAAGCAAGGTGGTTAAAGGAACGGGACGGCAGGGCAATCACCAGGCCGGCGGACGACTTTGACCATCAGCAGGGGACGCTATTCCGGAACGAAACCCTAAGGAGGCACGACGGTCTCTGCAAGGCCAAGAGCTCACTGCTGTTCAAATCCGGACGGGCGCAATAGGCTTACGGACTTCTTGTTTACACGGGGTGTCCCGGAGGTTCTGACTCCTGCCTGCGAGTGTGGCGAGGGACGAGAGACTGCCGAACACCTGGTAGTGTGGTGTTTGGCACCACCGTTGACTCGAAGACGGGAGAGAACTGGAATTCGGACACGACGGGACTTTTACTCTGTTCTACACGGCATCAATCCCACGACTGCACGGCTCGCGAGGAGAGTCCTCGACTGGCTGATGGACACGGGGAAGCTGCCGATGTACAGCTTAGCCAGGAGGCTCGAGCTAGAAGCGGCGGCCTGAAGCGCCCCCGTTCGGAGGCCAGGAGGCCTCCTCTCTTTGTCTATCGCAGACACACCAGAACGCACCGTTCCTTGATTGTTGGTATGGGTTTTTTCACCCGACCCGGAAGGGCACGGTTTTCCTGTACACTAAATAGCTGAGGGTCCGGCACGCCCTAGGGCATAGCGGAGTATGAATAATAATTTAGCCTCGGTATTGCGAGAGCTCTTCCAGCTTCTCCTTTCTCCCCATCTTACGATTAGCAGAATTGAGTCGGCACTTGCAGTGCCCCTGTGCCTCGCCTTGACACCACTTGTCTCTCACAACGACGGTATCTTGTGACGAACCTACTTTAGGACCCTGTCCTGTTAGGGTTCAGCTTAGGTTGAAGGTAATCTCTCAAGGGTGCTTAGGTTCGGTGCAGCCAAAAGGTGCACAACAAAGACTTGTCTCAACAGTAGGCTTCCGAGCTTATAGCGAACTGTAGTTGTGATTGTTAACTAGAGAACTCCCAGAGCTCTCCAGAACGAGTGACTATATACTCCCTTACGGAGCGTCAAACCCTCCTTACTCCCAAAACCCAAATCGCCTCCAAAATTTTCACTCGGTTCACCCCACCAGTGCCAGAAGCCCCCAACCAAACCCCGATTGCAAACTGAAAACCATTTCGCATGCAATTACGGCAACCAGATCATCTCCAGCCACATTACCCCGCCTCCCGCGCATGAAGCTCCATTACGTTCAATCATCCTTGATTGTACCGACGAGCTTGTCGCTAACAATGTCCTGCCCACCACCTCGCCCGCGACTTCGAGACCTGTAAGTTTTCAATTCTAGAAACTAAGTTTCTTGCTCGCTCATCAATCGCAGCTCAAGCAGACCATGGCTCCGAAGCCGATGTCATTCTTCACATACAAAGGGTTCACATTGCCCAATCCTCCCGACCTTCTTAGCAACTGCGAGACAGACATTATGACGACAGCATGGATTGTCAACCAGCTCCGCCATTCTTTTTTCAAGGATTAGTTATTTATTTTTTAAAATCTTACTCTATTTCTTTCCTTCTTAGACACATTTATTTAAGACTTGATTGAGTTCGATCACGCTTGATCGAACCACTCCTGCCCTACCCCACCAGATGTTGGACCCCTTTTGCCCTGTTACCGGCAAACGCCACCCTGTACCCGGCTCCGCCAAGTTCACGGAGGTCTGCAAGAGATGCAAGACTACGCTCCTGCTCGACCTCGTTTCTGACGACGACTCGGATCATGGAATTTCAGCCAATTCTGCCCTAACCCCTGTTTCGCCTGTCGCTATACCTCCTGCCCAACCTAGCCAGTCTGTCCAGCCTACCCAGTCGACTCCTGATATTACAACTACCCCTCGTCCATCTCAAGCGGGGCAGGCACTTACTGGGTTCAACAAAGCTCACTCAACTGCTCTTGCCGAACGCAACTCTCCAAACCCAAACGTCAAGCCTGTTCAACCTTCTCCAGTTGTGATCTCAATTACACTGGAGGTCTTCGCTGCGGATGTGGATGTTGTCACCATCGGGGGGCAGGAGACTCGTCGATGGACTGAAGTTGGCTCAATCAGCTCTTGTCTTCCAGTCCAAGTGCCTCTTGATCAGCACTTTGCCAATCACGAACACATTATCCGGTACTTGCTTGACAATGCCTGCAGGGCCAAGAAGTTTGCACCATCTGAGTTTCGATTCATCGGCAAACTCTCAGCTGGCAAGAACAAGAAAGTATCTGAGATGACTAGCCTTGATCCAGAGAGACCTGTCACATTCCGTGACCTTCACAAGGCAACAACAAATAGGGGGAATGTCAAGCCTGATGAGAATGTGTCTCTGTATCTCCTCAAGGAGAAACTATACCCTGTCGTACGGGAGGAAAGGGAGGACCTAGCTGTCAAGAAGACAGCAAAACGTGCTCGATCAGATACCCAGGGGTTAACAGCCATTGCGTCAAGCTCGAAGCTTGTGGGGGGTCTTTCTGTCTTGTCGAAGAAGGCTAAGTTAGAGCAGGACAAGGTGACAAAGAAGGATCAGGAGGAAAGAGTTAAGGAGGAGCCTGAGACTAGCGAGTCTGAAGCCAATGAGTATAACTCTGACGATGATGATGAGATCCTTATATTTTTCAAAACAGGAAAACGGCCGGTCGGTACAATCTCGAGACAGGTGCGCTTGGAAAGAATGTTAGTGACAAGCTGATCGGTACAATTAAGGATGATCTAACCGGAAGAAGCTTGATGCGCAAGACGTGGCGTAATGTGGCTGAATACAATCTTATTCCCGTTGTTGCATGCGAAGTGGATTAATTGCTGAAAGCGAGGTTTGGTGAAGGTTTGCAGGTGCAACGGTGGGGTGTGTGGATGAAATTCCGAATGCGATTTGGGTTTTGGGAGTAAGGAGGGTTTGACGCTCCGTACTCCCTGATTCCTGAGCTCTAGACTGCTCTCGATAGTCCGCTAGAGCTCATAGCGCTCGACGGCTCTCGAGAGGCCCTGAGAGCAGCTCCTAATTGGCTGTCCTCCTTGGCTCTCGAGTGCTCCTTAGAGCACTCTGTGATTGGTTCGTTAAACGACTGGCCCGGGGCGTCCCGCGCCCCGGGGTCCCACTTGTTGGCATATTCATAACAGCGAGCTGCTACTATTATAGTTCTTATATATTAGCCCTAGCGAGTGAGCGGTGAGGTGTATAGTACGGTATAAGGTGGGTATCTAGAGGCGTTGGTTACATATATAGATTGATTTGACTATATTGGTGAATAAGTTTAAATCCGTGCACCCATCTCCTGGTCAGGCCACCAACTGATCAAATCTTTCTCTACCCTTGACTCGGCACCCTCTCTATTCCAAACCACTCAGTTCCACCAAAAAAAGCTCAAATTCAGCTCCATTACTCTTATTCAAATTGTCTCTTCCATGGCTCCAGAAGATAACATCCAGCAGGCAATCCAAGCCGTCAGGGATGGCCAATCCATCCGCAAAGCTAGCGAGGCATGGGAGTTTCCTTTTCTACCCTCCGGGACCGAGTCGTCGCCAACGCCCAACCGAAGGGACAGTACAAAGCACAGGTGATGCAGAAGCTCAGCCCTGATCAAGAAAAACACTTGGCCGATTGGGTTTTTGCCCAGGAAGCTCTAGGGCTTCCGGTGAAGCATCGACAAATCGAGGTCTTTGCTAACCGTATCCTCCGTGCCTCTGGATCTGACCAGACTATCGGTGAACACTGGCTTCAGAAGTTCATCGGAAGATATCCAGTTTTAAAGACAAAGAAAGATAGACGTATGGATATCAAACGGTTGGATGCAGCTAGTACTGATGTTATCAAGGCCTGGTTCCATCTCCTCGCGATCCCAGTCATCCAGACAATTGACCCGCAAGCCCGTTGGAATATGGATGAAATAGGGATAATGGAAGGTCTGGGAATCAACGGCTTATGCGTTGGATCATCGGAGAAGGAAGCGTTGTCGAAACACCCCGAATCCCGGATCTGGACAACCATTATAGAGTGCATCTCAGCAACCCAAAAAGCTCTCCCACCGTTAGTCATCTTCAAGGGGAAAGACATCCAACAACAGTGGTTCCCTGATAACGACCAAGACCTTGATCCATTACGCAACTGGCGGTTTTCGACGAGTCAGAATGGCTGGACATCTAATGATAATGCCCTCGAGTGGCTGACAAAGATGTTTTGTCCGACGACGGCGACATCGAAGAAGAGGCTTCTTATTGTTGATGGCCACGGTAGCCACGAGACTGACGACTTCATGTGGACCTGTTTTTCCAACAATATCTACCTCCTCTTCTTACCTGGACATGCCTCCCACGTTCTACAGCCCCTCGACCTGTCGGTTTTCTCTCCGTTGAAGACCACTTACCGCCGTGGTATCAACGACCCCACTGTGATGACAGACTGTGCTCCCATCGGCAAGAGGCTCTTCTTACGGTGTTATGCGCAAGCCAGGAAGGATGCCATCACAGAAAGGAATATCCGAAGTGGCTGGAAGGCATCAGAATTGTGGCCAGTCAACCTAGACAAACCTCTGATGACTCGTCTACTGTTGAACTCAACCAGCCAGTCAGTCAGTCAGTCAGCCAGCCAGCCAGTCGTCGGCTAATCAAGACTCCAAACCGCAGCCAGGAGGTCCACAGATTGATATCAACACATGTCCGTCTACGACGACTGCAAACAATAGACCCAGTGGCTAGGATTCTTTTCAAAAAGGTGGGCAAAAGCCTGGACAATACAGCCATCAAGGTAGCTAGTCAAGAACAGAAGATCCGGGCACTGGAAGCTGAGGTAGATTTATCTCAGTGCTTAGACTAGTGTATTTGGGCGTAACGGCTTGCATTGCAAGCCTCAAACTGGCTTAGATCGTAAAATAGACCCACCACACTGCATATAGCCAATAGATCGAATTGATGCCCCACAACTGCAATTGAGCCCAACACTGCTCTGAGCGCATTATTTGGATTTTCTACCATTCGACCAATGATTTGAATTAGTAAATTGCGCCAATGACTATATTTCGATCAACATCGCAGCTGTAAACGCGCCGTCAGTTGGATTCAACTGCTCGAACTGCGCGCGTTTGATTGATACTAATATACCGTATAGATGGCTGACTCGGATGCTGAAGTGGGACCGCCCGCGCTGCCTGCGCTGCCTGCGCTGCCCGCCCTCCCAGCGACACTCCCGCGTACTCTCATACTACCGCACCACCCGTCGTCATCGTCCGCTCTCTCATCTACGCGTTCAGTCAGCACCCCACGGGGTACACCGAGTCCTTCTCGCCGCTTGGCGACCATGGCAGAGGAACAGGAATACGAGGCGGATTCGGAAGACGATGCCGACGGCGGCATCGCACCAGAGGATATTGTTCGAGAGACAGTGGGACACTGGAATACCATGAGAGGCAGGTCAAGGAGGTCCCGCAATGCGGGTATGTACAATTTGGACACGTTTATCGCCAGATGAGTAGAGAACCCTTGCCGAGCAAAGCAGCTAGCAGATGCTCTCCTCAAGCCCGATGTACAAGCTGCTCAAGAACGTCGTCGTCAAACTAGCACAGGGCGACGACGACAGCATAGCGAGCAGAATTCGACATGAATTGAAGCCATTGCAACTTGTTCCATCTTTCAGTGAATTCAAGCCCGAAGAGCAACAAGCAACAGATCCCATAACAGCCGAGGATATCTGCAAGACGGAAAGGCTCGACAAGAATCTCGCTAGAGCATGGCCGACACTCAAACAGAAGGCGCCTACTACCGTCAGACTTCTCTCGCAGGTCATGCAGACTCAATGGGAGAAGGATATCACCACTGTTTAAGTCAGCGATGACTTCAAGAGCCCTATCTATCTTGTTGTCTCTATTTTGCTTGGCGGCTTCACCCGCAACAAAGCCAGCTTCCTCCGGGATGTGTTGGGTCTGTATCTCATGGCGAATGGCACTGCACGTCGAGCCATTAAAGTCCTCAACCATGTTGGCATCATCCCCTCATACGAAACTATCAACCGCTTGCTGAATTAGATGGCGGCCAGTGCAAAAGAGGGCATCAAGAAGGTGGCACACGACCCTAATGCCATTGTGGTATACGACAACTTCAACTTCAAAAGTCGTGTTCGTGAGCTGGCTGGCGGCGAAGGTGTATAGGACTGCGCTTTTGCCGCATCCAGTGGCGGCGATGAGTACCGTATCTTTTTTGTCGTATGCAAACGCCTCACAGCCTTTATCTGACCGTCGTGAGCTCGTTCAGCGCCAGTAATTGCGCAAATGGCATCGTTGATGAGCTGATGAGTGGCGTCGAAGTCCATTTTCCACACTCTCTAAGCCGCGTAGGGAATACGCGATTGATCTGGCGATGGAATAACGGGCGCGAAGGTTGATACAAACCAGCAAAGCGTTGCTGCAAAATTTGACGAAGTTTGAATACAGTTTGTGGAATTTGAAGGGGGGTCATTGCTCGATGAAAGTGCATTGGTCGTAAATCTTTTAACCTCGACAACAACAGATACATAATGCAATATAGCCGCAACAATAAAATTACTATCGTTAAATGCGCGTAGTCAAGACCATCTTCTAGCACTATTTACATTCGTGGTACGATGTGTTGGTGTTGAGCTACTTACGAGTGACTGAAAGGCAAATTTCCCATTTGTATGGCGGAGCGTTGGTCGTATGCCCCAAAACTCAAATTATGAACCCAGACCTCTTTCAAAGGCGTTCTTCGTTAAAAGTGGGTGATGTTCTAGATAGGACTAGCGCGACACACTTGCACTGAAATTTGTATGGCAATACGTCTTACGCGCCTTGGCGCGGGTCATTTTCAGCCGCAGGCTGCAAAAAGGAAGAACGGCCCAGAAAGGAGGTCTGGGATTTCCGAGATAAAGGTAGATAGACTAAGGCCGAGAAAAAGGAAGAAAGTCAGGATGGATTCCAACACCTGGTTTGCCCAGATTGAACAGATCATGCAGGCTAAAAAAGCACTTGCGAAGCAGCTAGAACCCTCAGAGAAAGTAGATAGATATGTATTTGAAGATATGTGCCTGAAATGGTCAATTTTTGACCCTCCTGTAAGTCTCTCACCCCGGCAATCGCACACTCCACCTCTCGCACACCCTCCAGCCCCGAATTCCTGCCCAACCATCCCTCATCCCGTCCAAGGTCAAACCACAACAACTTAGTCAATTTAAATTGGTCAAAAATTCACAAGTTCGATATTGTTTCAATTGCTGGAAGCAGGGATTTTATGATGGCAAAGAAATACACCGAAGAAAACCTCCAAAAAGCCATCAGCGCCATCAGAAACGGAAGCATGTCCGTACGGAAGGCAGCCGAAGAGTGGGGCGTACCCCCCTCAACCATTCAGTCCCGGATCAAGAAGGGTGTCCGACCCAAGGGCGAATACGAAGCTACTGTATTGCAACAGCTTTCGCCTACCCAGGAAAAGCATCTGGCGGCCTGGATCACGATACAAGAGGACTTAGGCGTCCCTGTTTCCCATCGCCAGATTCGCTTATTCGCCGACCGTATCCTCCAGGCAAACGGCTCCTCAGAGACGGTCGGGAACGGCTGGCTTCCTCGATTTTTCAAGCGCCACCCAGAAGTTAAGACCAAGAAGGCGAAGCGAGTTGACTACAAGCGCATTGAAGGGGCAACGACTGAGGTTATTAGGACCTGGTTTGAGAAGCTTGTGCTCCCTGCTATTGAGGACATGCTGCCCGAGCACCGGGGTAATATGGACGAACTTGGAGTGATGGAAGGTATGGGAACAAACGGTTTATGTGTTGGAAGACAGGAGACCAGAGTTGCTATCGCCAAGAGTCCAGAGAACCGGATCTGGATCACGATCATCGAATGCATCACGGCAGCGGGTCAGTCGCTCCCCCCCTGGTTATCTATGAGGGCGCGGACGTTCAGCAGCAGTGGTTTTCTCGCAATCCACGCCTCTACAATGCTATCTCACGTTGGAGGTTTACGACAAGCCCAAAAGGATGGACAAACAATGATATTGCGCTTCACTGGTTGAAGCCCCCTGAAGAACAGCTACCGCCGTTACCTTAACGATATCATCCTTCAACGCAACGGACTCCCTCTCAACAAGCAGGACTTCATCGTCGCCTATGCTAGAGCCAGGGAAGATCTGATGTACAGCAAAAATGTTAGATCTGGATGGGAGGCATCTGGTCTCTGGCCCCTCAACATCGAGAAGCCTCTCGCGAGTCGTTTTGTCGACGTAGGACAACCCAGACAGGTTTCCACGCCTCGAAAACGACGCCATCGGTGACAAGGAAGTCTATCGAAGATTACTAGGCCATCATATAAGACTGTCCCGACGCCTAGACGCAGTCAAGATATCTTCAAGTTGTTGTACGAAGTTAGCCCTGAACTACGCGAGATTTTCAGGACGGACAACACGGTCAAGATCAGCTTTGATAAGATCGCAAAGCTTGTTGATGAGAAAACGATGGAAGTCTTGAATTTGCAACTGAAACTTGAGGCAGCTGAAGCCGAGTTGGAAAGAGTGAGGCCCAAGAAGAGGAAGGTCAAATTGGATCCCAACTAATATAATACTCTATAACTGACGAACGAAGCGACGCCAGCAATTTTAGGTAAATAGATCGCTTTATTTATATCGGTCTCTCTTTAGTATTAAATAGAGGGTTTAAGATATTACATTACCTAGGAAAACCCTTACTATTTTTAGCTACTTATCTAGTATCTTTATTTATACTTCGGATCAAAGCGAGCGCCGAAACCGCGTCAAAATTCGAAAGAAACGTTCGTACAGAGCCGCACGCGTGACAAAAACGCAAACCGACGAGAACAACGAGGAGGCCCGCGGCGGGGCCGAAGCGGAGTAGTAGAGGGGCACCGATGGAACAGAGGTCGCAACTTGTTTTATTTATTTTGTTACTTTGACCTCGGAAGGTGGGTGAGCCCTTTCGAGGAGATGGATCCACGAGATGGATCCACGGGGTAGCGGCAAGGCCGCAGCGGAGGTGCGGAGGTTTTCATCCAGCTTAGGCATGGTTTTTCGTACCGAGTTAATCGCTGAGGGACCGCATGTACTTAGTACCTAGCGTGATAAGGGAATGAATAATATAACTAGGTATAAAAGGAGTTTACTAATATAGAATTAAGTTTGGAAATATTATTATAGAGCTATAGAATCTAGAGGATTAGCCTTATAATCTTGAGCTATAAGTCAACGGTTTTAAATGTATCAATAAAATATTATTATTATTATTTCCTACACCGATATGCCCGTGGGCGCGCCGGTTCTTCTACTGCTATTTACAAAGAAAACCGTACCGTATAGGCCGGATAAAAACCTCTGTCTACCACTTTGAGACAACAATCTATGAATCCGTCATACTGCAAAAGAAAGGAAGCCCTTTGCCGGCCTCCGGGCCCTCTAGCCCTCCCCATCCACTGTTTCTAGCTCCAGCCTTCTGGCCAGGTTATACTCCAGTAGCCGGCCAGAGTCCATCAGCCAGCCAAGGACCTTCCTAACAAATCTTCTGCTCCGGGAACCTACTCCCCGTAATACGGTTTGTAGGTCCCGATGTGACCGAATCTCTCTGCCGTCCCACGGCCTTTGTAACGGCGGGTCGGGGCACCAAACCACCAAGTGCTCCACCGTCTCCCTGCCTCTCCCGCACTCGCAATAGGGGGTGCGGACCTCCGGGACTTTCACCCTGAACAGGTAGTCCCGGAGGCCTATATCCCCGATACGGGCCTGGGAAAGGAGGGAGCTCTGCGCCTTTGTAAGACCTTCGTGTCTCGTCAGAGCTTTGTCGGTAAATAAGAGGGCTGGGGGGTCTTCGTCGGCTATCCTCCTGTTTAATACCCTCTGTCGAGTAGTACTTTGTTGACTAGCTCTCTGTTGTTCCCACCGGGCCTGCCAGGCCAGTTCGACCACCTCCCTTGGTATTCGACCCCCTATCCTTCCCCCCGATCTTCCATTTGTAGTTAACCCACTGGGCCACTACACTAGCGGCTAGATCAGTGGGCGTGGGACTCTGCGGGCCCTGGCGGGGCCTCCGGCCTCGGGTTTTCCTCCTCTTGTTGAACCTTCGGTAGACCTTATTGCAGGCCTCAGTGATTAGATGCCCCGTGGTTATTCTCTCAGCCTCCGGCCCAGCCCCTGGTTGTAGGGCCTGCTTCTGTAGCCGGCCCTCGAAGTCAGCTAGCCGCTTGTTGAGATATAAGTCTAGCGGTGGCACCCAGGCCTCTGTTTCTAGGCACCGAATAGGAGCTGACTTGTATGCCCCTACTACTATTCGAAGGCTCCTGTTCTGAGCTTTTGACAAGACCTTTGCAGGCCCCTTCGGCCCTGTAGCTCCTGGAGCTGTTGGTTGGTGGAAGCTGGAGGCTCCGTAAGCTATGGCACTGCGGATGCACTTTACGTAGACCTCCCGAGCCCTGGATAGGCTCGGGCCCTATAAATAACGTATATTACCAACGAATGACCCATCTACGAATGACCCACTTTCCACGCGACGCGACACTTTTGCACCCAACATCAATTTCCTCAACCATCTAAGATGCAACCTACGTTCAAAGAAGACCGGATGGTCTTGGCACTTCAAGCTCTTAAAAACGACAAGAATCTGACCGAACGAACCGCGGCTAAGACATATGGCGTCGACCGTAGAACCTTGGGCCGGGCACATATCAACCACATCAGCAAGCTCGAGTTCCTTTGCGCCTTTCGCGAAGCCTTCTTTGCTTCCATGACAGAGAAGAATATCCAGGGTGGATTTGCAGGGGCCGGCATCGTACCATTCGATCCAGAGGGGGTGCTTTCTAAGCTGGATGTCAAGCTTGGGAGCCAATAGGTTCACGGGTCCCGTGGTGATGACTAAGCCCGCCCTCTGCGTTTCCTTTTCGGGCGCAAACGTTGCGGACTGTAAGAGACTGCGGCAATGTTGTTGCAATTAGGCAAGAGGTAAATGGTGCAGCGAGAAAGAGGGAAGAAGTAGGGGGCTTGTACGAGTTAAAGGCAAACCGATTTGATCCGGATGTAGTTAGCGTGCTAAGGCCCTATAGGCCCAGTGCCTCCGGGCGAAATAAATTCCATCCATCCGTTGTTGCAATTGGCGCTACCTCTAGGTTATAAGCTGAGGACGAAGGACAAGAAAAATGGAAAGATCCTATCAGCCCGTTACAAATATAAAGCTTGCTGTTCCTCAGTATCCCTCTCTATCCTCCTCCAGATATCACCAACACCTCTTCTCCCTGTATCGAATGGCTCGTGTTCCCTCTCCTGAGCTACTAGAGCTTCAATTCTATCATCTGCTCTGCTCCAATCCAGGTAGGCCATCATCTCCTCCTTCGTCCAGTCTCTTGAGCCTGTTGCAGTAGTACAGTGCTTCGTCATCTGCTTATAGTCGAGGCACCACTCGTAGCTTGCCTTGCTATATCGCAGAGGTAAACGCATTGCTTTCCGGTATTGCTGATTGGTTTTGATGCTCCCACGTGGTTGGGCTCTATACCAAGTTTCTCTTGCCTCAACATATCTCTGATAGATCGCCCGCGGGTCCCATTGAAGATGGACTTGACAAAGGTGATTGAGCGTAAGCTGGGGGGGGGCAGGTGGCGGGGGTGTAGGCGGCGGGGGTGTAGGCGACCCGGGCGTGTCGTTGGCGTTGAGCTGGATTGTTGACGATATAGCTGTTGTTGCAAGTGAAGCCCGCTGTAATAGCTCTGTATGCCTCTGAGGACACGCTTTGGCGGTCATTATATGACCCAACGCATGGCATCTGCTGCATCTGGGCAATGCCCTTGGCCGTGCTGATGCCTCGGCTATCTCAAACCCGCTAGGCTCTCGCCTGGTACTTGACTGCGGTATAGTCGAATCAGCAGCAATAGGATCAATGCGCTGACGAGGCTCCAGAAGCAACTGAGGAGTGCCATCACGTCTGAGATGCCACTGCGAGGCGAAATGCTCAAGTCGAAGGACTGAGTTCTGGCCAAGCAAAACCTCCAATGTATGAATGCAGGGTAGTCCCATAGATCGAGAGAAAGAACCTGAACAGGTTGGCGATATTGGAGGGTCTTTTCTGGTAAGGATTTTCCGTTGCTCGTCGACCTTCCTTAGAGCTTCGTGTGACACCCAACCACGTACCCCACTGTACAGTGATCCAGAGAGCTCAATCGGTAACCGAATCTGCTGTGTGGTCTGGTTGGACCTCAGCTCCCCAATTTGGTTGAGTAGAGCTTGCTTGATCGCCCTGCAGGCCTCAAAAAGATCTAATGTAGATCTCTGAAGGTACCCCTTTAGCAGTGCATGGATACCTTCAACACGTGAGGTTACCACGTTGCCAAAGTGAGAGTATTGATCAACCCAAGCCTTTACCAGCTTTTCCTTGTATGGATCGAGCCAAGTGGTTTTGATGTATCCAACCTCTTCGATGTGATGTGGAAGATACTGCTTCTCAAACTCTTCCACCCGCTTGTGGAATGTCTCCTCATCTGGCGATCTTATGATCAAATGCCAGAACTTGTAGAACGCGTTCCACGCTTCCAGTCCTTGATGCTGGCGGATGAAGGCTGGCTGGCAATGACGAAGAATTGCTTTGTTTGCATGCCATAAGCATAGCAGCGAAGCAGCAGATGGAAAGCAGGTAGAAACAGCGTTCATACATGCAATACACCGGTCTGTTAGAACAACAGAGGGGGTTCGAGCATTGCAGACCTCATAGAGTGATCTCAGCTGGTCCAAGGCCCAACAGTAGTCCTCTTCGGTCTCGCCATGAAGGAATGCGAATGCAATGCAGAAGGATCGCTGGCAAGCATCAACCCCGATCATATCAAGGAGCGGCATGCCGTAATTGTTGGTCTTGTATGTACAGTCCAGCAAGAGGGTATCGGGATAGGCCTGAAGGTACGCCAATGAGTCTGGATGGGCGAAGAGAACAGCTGTGACCCGGCCATCTGGAGAAAACTGCATTCGACTCCAGAATCCTTCTCTGTCTAGCTGGTTGGCAAGTGCGTGTATCGTACTCTGGCCTTCGCAAATGTCTCGTTTTGTAGCCGCAATGCGATTATAGATGTCCTGCTGGGTTGCCAGAGAATTGCCGTTCTGTCGTATATACGTTCTGATATCCTTAGGAGCTATACCGGAGTTTACAAGACTGGCCAATTGAGTCGCATCGTCCTTGGACAGCTGACGGTGTGCTGGATGAGCAGATGGATGCTGGCTTGGCTCATGATTGTGTAGGGAAAACCGTTTGTCGGGGCGATGCCTCACAGTCCAAGTACCCTTATCCAGAGATTCTCTGGCCAGGACTGAGAACTGGCAGCCGGTTCCCCGGGTAGTTGTCCTCCGCTGGCGTTCTCTCGACACGCTAAAAGGACGACACGATCGATCACATGTATATGTAATCGTCTGTCTGCCACTCTTCTCCTTGGTTGACCTCCCAGTAGTGAATGCGTAGCCCTTGGTCGCAGCCCATGAGTTGATAGACACGAACAGGGCATCCCTCAATTCGTAATCGAGTTCCGGGGGAAGACAATCGTCAGGAAATGACGTGACTACTTCAGCCAAAGGTAGACTCATCATGACTTGCACAAAGTATATCGTGTTGGGAGTTAACTGTCAGGACGAAGCCGCCATGATAGCTGCGTTCAATGGACCTTGGTGGTTGATTGGTGCCCGCACCACAACCCCTGCGTTTTACCTCCTGAACAATCTTCCTTGGCCATCATCAGCGTCGTCAATCAAGCACTTTTTCCATCTTTTCTGACAGACCTGCTCAATCCATTCTGTCGATTCTTAAGAGCTTCTTCCAGCGGTCACTACAGGTTCCGACACTAACTATTGTGGAGAGACGCGATGCGTTGCGCTCAAAAAGGAAACGCAGAGGGCGGGCTTAGTCATCACCACGGGACCCGTGAGCCTTTAAATCCACGGGTACCCGTGAACCTATTGGCTCCCGTCAGGCTTCATACACCAACACCCCCAAACTCCCGGCCTGGCACTGCACAACCTTGGGTCTCTAAGACCCCACACAACCCCCAAGAAGCCAGCTCGCAGTCAAACCTTATCAAGACTCACATCGCTAGCCATCAAAACAGCTCCCCAGCTTCAATGTTGGCTGCTGTTGACCAGCTAACCAAAGGTACAACGGCTGTAATGCACCAGGTGGCTCTCCTTCAGTCAGAGGTCTCTTCGCTCCGCAAGGCCAACGAGGCACTGAGCAAGCGACAGAGGGCCAAAAAAACACGTGTGCAGCTTGGAGGGTCACTTACTGTACAGGATGCACAGGATCCACTAGACCAGGGGGCTGTAGGTAAGGAGGGAGTGCAGGAAACGCAGCCGGATGGTAGTGGTACAGGGGGGGCTCGTACGAACGTTCGGTGCTGTAGTAAATGCCGCAAGCCTGGCCATAATGCCCGCACTTGCCAGGAGGGTGCAGAAGCCACTGATACAGCTGTTTCTGATGTAATTGTAGTTATTTCCTAGTGTTGTTGTAATATTTCTAGGGATAGTTAATGTAGTGCTGTGGGGGCTGGGTCATTCGTTGATATGGGTCATTCGTTGATAATATACGTTAAGGAAATACAAGGCCTCTACTTATTCCAAGTAGTAAGTAGCTAACGTAATCCATCACCTTCTGGGACACACCACCTTGTGGGACAGCTTTCTGCCCCACACCCCACCACGTCGACTTCGGACGCACTCCACTACGCCATTGTGCCCGGCAAAATGCCAAAGCCTCTACAGCACGAAGATAGAATCCAATTAGCACTCGAGGCCTTACGTTCAGGCCAAATCAAAATCATTCGCAAGGCTGCGGATGCGTTTGGTGTACCGAAGTCCACTCTCCACAGACGCGTCAAGGGGGGCGGTACGCGTCAAGAAGCTCAAGTCAAGAACCGAAAGCTACGCCCAACTGAAGAAGCAGCCTTGATTCAATGGATCGAGTCATTGGACGACCGTGGGATGTCGCCGACGATCGGTTATATCCGACAGATGGCTGACCTTCTTCTCCGCGAGCGTGGAGGCTTCACTCTACTCGACGCGTCTCTTACATCCACCCCGGTCCCGGCAATGACTGTCGGTGAGAACTGGGTCCAGCGGCTTCTTCATCGGCATCCCCATCTGGAGACGAAGTATTCTAGAAAGTACGACTATCAACGGGCCTTATGCGAGGATCCAGAGAAGATTTCAGCGTGGTTTGCACGAGTGCAAAGGACCATCAACGAATACGGTGTTCTTGACAGCGACATCTACAACTTTGACGAGACTGGTTTCCAGATGGGTGTTGCAAGCACGTCTAAAGTGGTCACTCGATCTGACCGACGGAATCGACCTGTTGTTATCCAGCCGGGAAATCGAGAGTGGACAACTGTCATCGAGTGCATTAACGCATCCGGCTGGAGTGTTGACCCGATGATTATCTTTGAAGGAAAAGTCCACATTTCGTCGTGGTACGACGGCTCAGTGCTGCCAAAGACATGGCGGATTGGAGTCAGCGATAACGGCTGGACAACCGATGAGCTTACCTTCGAGTGGCTTCGAGAAGTCTTCGAGCCACAAACTCGAAAACGGACTGTTGGTCGATATCGGCTTCTCATTCTCGATGGTCATGGAAGCCATTCGACGCCTGCATTCGACAAATTCTGTACTGAGCATCGGATCCTTACAGAGTGTATGCCTCCGCACTCGTCGCACTACCTTCAGCCCCTTGACGTTAGCTGTTTCGCTGTGCTTAAGCGGACGTACGGCGACCTTGTCAAAGCGAAGATAGCACTCGGGGTTCATCACATTGACAAACCGCGATTCCTCGAACTGTTTCTCGAAGCTCGGAAAAAGACATTCGATACAAAGAACATCGCAAGCGGCTTTAGAGCTGCAGGGCTCTTGCCTTTCGATCCAACTCAGGTTCTTTGTCGGCTACAAACCAGGATACGGACACCGAGTCCCCCTCCTACCCCTATCCAACCGCCAAGTCTGCCTCTCAAAACGCCCGCAAACATCGTCGAACTTGACTCTCTCCAGAGGAAACACCAGAGAGAGATAAGCCCAACAGATCAGGCGCTTCAGAAAATCATCAAGGGCTGCCAGATGGCGATGCACAATGCTACTCTTTTGCAGGAAGAGAACTCGCGACTTCGAGCTGAAAATGGTCGACAAAAGAGAAAGCGGGCACGCCGAGCTTTCATTCAGGCAGGAGGGACTATGACAATTGGAGAAGGGATGACACACATTGAGGCCTCCCAGAATGCTCTTCAGAAGGGCCAAAGAAGCCAGGAAGCTCGTCGAGAGGTCGAAGGAGAGGCGGGGCCATCGGACACGACTGCACCAAAGGCACGAAAGCGTGCGCAGCCGAAGTGTAGTGTTTGTGGCTCACTCAATCGAGCACAACGCCAGAAAATGCCCTTGTAAATAAGGACTCGAATTACATGGATTGTATTTCGAATAGACTCTCTTTTGCGTTGTGAGGTGCGTCCGAAGTCGACGTGGTGGGGTGAGGGGCAGAAAGGTGACCGGAAAGGTGGTCTGACTGGAAAGGTGATAGACTACGTTAGAACTAGTATAATATTATAGGCTCCCACTGCCGTAATCGGATACCAGAACCAGGACACCTTCAGAATCAATTTTCCACCCCGCCCCCTAGTACGTCGACTTCAAATGCATCTTGCAACACAACAACGAATCTATTGTAGTAGCAATCTATATCAATCTGTTCGCTATTTACAGTGGCAAGTCCTGGCAGTATGCTCAGTTGAATTACAGAGACTGCACCTTGGTGGTGCGCGTTTTCGTACGTTTGGTTCAACCGCTTCGACAGCTGTTACCTCCGCCTCTTGATCCTCCACACGAGCTTCCTGGGCCTTTGGGACCTTCTGATGCTCTGAGGTGGCCACTCCCTCTCCAATTGTCATAGAACCTCCTGTTTGGATGAATGGTCGACGGTGTTGACGTCGCTGCTTTTGTCGAGTGTTCTCGGCTCGGAGCCGCGAGTTCTCTTCTTGTAAGAGAGTAGCATTATGCATGGCCATCTGACACCCTTTGATAATCTTTTGCAGATTCCTATCTGTTGGGCTTGTTGCATTTGTACGCTGCCTCTGTCTCTGGAGGTGGTCAAGCTCAATGACATTTGATGGTGTCTTGAGCGGAAGCGTTGAGCTTGGTTGAACAGGTGTAGGTAGGGGGCTTGGTGTTCGTATTCTTACTCGGAGCCGAGCAAGCACTTGACTTGGATCTAGTGGAACAAGGCCTGTTGCTTTAAAGCCACTTTTGATGTTTTTCGAGGTGAAAGTCTTGGTGTGGGCCTCGAAGAGGAGTTCAAGGAAGAGTTGTTTGTCGATGTGGTAGATGCCAACAGCCATCTTTCCTCTGACCAAGTCACCGTACACCCGCTTGAGGACCGAGAAGCAACTGACATCGAGAGGCTGGTGAAGGTGTGACGAATGGGGTGGCATGCACTCGATAAGGATCGAATTCTCTTTGCAGAAGTTGTCGAACTCTGGTGTCATATGGCTCCCGTGGCCATCGAGAATCAAGAGGCGGTACCGGCCAACTGTTCGGCTTCGAGTTTGCGACTCAAACACTTGCTGAAGCCACTCGAATGTAAGCTCATCGGTCGCCCAGCCGTTCTCACTAATTGCAATCATCCAAGTAGGTGGCAATGGTGAATCTTGGTACCATGTCGAGATATCAACTTTGCCCTCGAAGATAATCATTGGGTCAAGAACCCAGCCAGTGGTGTTGATGCACTCGATGACAGTTGCCTACGCCCGATTCCCAGGCTGAACAACAACAGGTCGATTTCGCCGCTCTGATCGAGTGACAACCTTTGCTGTGCTTGCCACTCCCACTTGGAACCCAGTCTCATCGAAGTTGTAGATATCGCAATCGAGGATACCGTTTGACTCGATAGTGTTTTGTACTCGCTGAAGCCACTCCAACACTTTCTCAGGGTCCTCACACAAGGCTCGTTGAAGTCGTACTTCCGGAGGTATCTTGACTCCAAATCCAGGTGTCGGTTCAAGAATCGGCGTGCCCATTTCTCTCCAACAGTCTTCATCTCGTCAGCCACTGCTGTAACTGATGCGTCAGGCAAGACCAGGCTTCCACGCTTAGGGAGAAGAAGGTCGGCAATCTGTCGAATATACCCGATCGTTGGCGACATGCCCCGGTCATCGAGTGACTTGATCCACTGAACCAATGCAGCTTCTTCCGTTTCTCGAAGTTTTCGATAAGAAATTTGAGATTGTTGACGGGGGACGCGTCCAGCAACGCGTCCCCCGGGGGTAAGGTCGCGTACGGCACGTCAAAGGCATCTGCAGCCTTGCGAATAACTCGGATTTGGCCAGAACGGAAGGCCTTGACGGCTAAATGGATCCTCTCTTCGTGCTGCAAAGGCCGAGACATTTTACCGAGGTGGGACTGTGGGTGCGCGAGTCCAAAGTCGACGTGGTGGGGTGCGGGGCGGAAAATTAGTTCTGGAGGTGTCCTGGTTCTCAAGGTGTCCGATTCCGTTAGTGTGCGTCTAGTGGCAGCCTATATTATATAAACTTATTAAGGGTTAATTAGGTTAAACGTATACACGAAGATACTGGATAAACAGTTAAAAAGTAGTATTTTTATTATTATTTCTCTTATCACGCTAGGTACTAAGTACATGCGGTCCCTCAGCGATTAACTCGGTAGGAAAAACCATGCCTAAGCTGGATGAAAACCTCCGCACCTCCGCTGCGGCCTTGCCGCTACCCCGTGGATCCATCTCCTCGGAAAGGGGCTCACCCACCTTCCGTAGGTCAAAAGTAACGAAATAGATAAAATGAGTCGTAACCTCTGTTCCATCGATGCCCTTCTGCTACTCCGCTTCGGCCCCGCCGCGGGCCTCTTCGTTGTTCTCATTTTCCAGCTCTACCGCCAGCCGGAACTCGTTCAGCCTCCCCAGCCCAAGCACCCACCCCACCACTATGGCAGCCTTCTCCACGTCATCTAGCCACTCCAGTAGCTCTGCGCCGTCGTCTGGCCAGGGATGAGGTTTATCTGCGGCTCCGTTGCATTCGAGTACGAGGTGTTCGAATGTCTCGCGCGCCATACCGCAGCGGCATACCGGCGTTACTACCTCGGGGACCCTCCTAGTAAAGAGGAACCCTCGAAGCCCAATCTTCCCGGTCCTCGCTTGCACTAGGAGAGTACTCTTCGCCTTCGATAGCTCCCAGGCTGGGTCCCTCGACCGGTGTCGGTTCATGATAGAGGCGTCGAACCGCGCGGTCGCATCGGCCGGTTCGAGGGCCCGCCCCGGGTTCCTAGCGACCACCCTAGCTACCTCACTCTCCCATCTTCCAATCCACTCCCTTCTCATTGCCTCCTCCATCCACCTCTCGAGCTGTTTCTTGTGG
>NT_165979.1:4139990-4216320 GCF_000143365.1 Chaetomium globosum CBS 148.51
TCGTCTATCTCCCGCCGAGGTCTTCCTCTCCCCCTTCTGCGCCTCCGCCGCAGGATCGCAGCGATTGTGGCAGGGGTCTGGCGGATTAGCCTCGCCTCCTCTGATATCCTAACCCGATCCTCGAAGGCAAGGAGCCTCCCGTTGAGGTACAGGTCGATGGGTGGGCAATAGGTTCCTGTCTCCAAGCTCCGTATTGGGGTAGCCTTGTAGGCCCCAGCGACCACCCTGAGGCACTCCGATTGGATCTTTGCGAGTTCCTTTGCGGCCCCGCGGGGGGGGCCCCCTACCTCTGTAGGAGTGTGGAAGGCTGAGGCTCCATACGCGATCGCACTGCGGATCACTTTCGAGTAGATCTCCCTCGCCCTCGCGAAGGTACACCCCCACGTCTTTGCCGCGAGCCTAGTTAAAAAGTAGTAAGGCTCTTCCTAGGTTGTATAATATCCTAATCCCTCTATTCCATATTAGAGAGAGACCAATATAAGTAAAGGGATGCACTTACCTATAACCTATACATTCTATCTAGATAGTTAATACTACTTGCTAAGAGACACTCCCTTGTAGTTAATAGGAGTAGGTTCTAGTTATTATTTTTGAAGAAGGGTCCATAAATTAGGAGATAAAGGAGAGCCGGGTAATAATAAAGTAATACCTTTAAAAACGATATGCTAGATTCTAGACCCTCTAATTAAATGTCCTAGATAGGTTACTCGAGAAGTAGGTATAGAGGCCTTAATTTAAGGATTCGGTTAAGCTTTAATATAGTTACCTAAATTCCTAGCCTATAACTAATTTAATAATCCTTTATTTAGCCCTTATCGATATAGTTATTATAGCTTTAATAGAAGAAGTTTAATAATATACCTTGGGGGGATGGCGTAGTTGGAACATGCTGCGCATCGCAAGTCTTCTGCATGCCTGCAGAGGTCGTCGGTTCCAACCCGGCTCCCCTTACCCTCCTAAAAACTGGAGGACGTTCAGAGTCCGGCCTAGCCAGCCAGGGAAGGAATCCCGAGGTATAGCCGTCGTCTCGGAAGTTAGGGGATTGGGCCCCCCTGACCAAATCAACGAACCGGGAAAAAGCCGCGTAACTCGGAGCAGAAAACCCGAGTGCCAGGAGCTGGGACCGAGCGCTGAGAAAAACCCAGGGTTGTATCGCCAGCGTAACAAAAGCGGAAATCTACGGAGGGTAAGCTCTGTAATAGTATGCCGACCTAGGATATGGAGACGGAAAAACTGTTGGTTGCGGAAACAGGAGGAACGGGGTTTGATGGCTTCCGGGGATAGCCGATTGCATTCGAGAGCTACGGCAGGCCAGCAACGCTAACCAGGCCCCGGCATCTGTAGTATGAAGGATTCAGAGTGTGGGTAACGGACGGAGGTTTGCAGCCGGCCTTAGGGTACAGTTTTCTCTGTATGTGGAAGAATTAGCGGTTGAGGGACCGGCGCGCTGCGGGCATATCGGTGTAGGATATAATATTATTATTATTATCATTCATACTCCGCTATGCCCTAGGGCGTGCCGGACCCTCAGCTATTTAGTGTACAGGAAAACCTTGCCCTCCCGGGCCGGGTGAAAAACCCATACCAACAATCAAGGAGCGATGCGTTTTAGTGAGCCTACATATACAAAGAGAGGAGGCCTCCTGGCCTCCGAACGGGGGCGCTTCAGGCCGCCGCTTCCAGCTCGAGCCTCCTGGCTAAGCTGTACATCGGCAGCTTCCCCGAGTCCATCAGCCAGTCGAGGACTCTCCTCGCGAGCCGTGTAGAACAGAGTAAAAGTCCCGTCGTGTTCGAATTCCAGTTCTCTCCCATCTTCGAGTCAACGGTGGGGCCAAACACCACACTACCAGGTGTTCGGCAGTCTCTCATCCCTCGCCACACTCGCAGGCAGGAGTTAGAACCTCCGGGACTCCCCGTGTAAACAAGAAGTCCCGGAATAGCGTCTCCTGCTGATGGTCAAAGTCGTCTGCCGGCCTGGTGATTGCCCTGCCGTCCCGTTCCTTTAACCACCTCGCTTTCCAAGCCTCTTCTACTACCCTGTTCGTATCAACGGTTCCCCCCGTCCAGCGCATGACCGTGCCCGCGGCTCTCTCCACCGCCGTAGGCCCTTGAGGTCCCAAGGTTCGCGGTCGGCCTCTGTTGCCCTTCCTCGAGCTAAGTCTCTGCTGTATCTTGCGGCAGGCGGTAGGACAACGCTCGCCGCCGTCTTCTTGCCGCCTGGACCGTCGTCCAGATCGGGTCGTTGGAGTCGGTTTTCGAAATCTGCAAGCCGAAATAATAATATTACTCTAGATTATTATCTATATTTATCTCGTTAACCTGGTATTCAAGTTTCGTTCTAGTAAGTCTGAAAACTAATAACCTTTCTATCTAGTATTTTAACTTGCTATCTTACAATTTATTATTATTCCTACACCGCTATGCCCTTGGGCTCGCCGGTCCAACTATCTAGCTAGTTGTACAGGAAAACCGTCCTGGTTTCCCAGTCGGACTGAAAACCTGTACCGATGTTACCTTGGCCCGTATCTTCAGAATTCGTCGTGCTACGGTTGAAGGGAGCCTACCCAGCTCCCTGCATTCCGACATCCTGACCTTCCGCCTCCAAGGTCTCCGCGGCCTCTGGAGTCGTAACCCCTAGGCCCTCAACACCGTCTCCTCGGTCTCCGGTCAGATCCGTATCAACCTTCCTCGCAAAGGTCAGCTTTCCTTGCCTCGAACTCCTTGCAGCCTCCTCCTGGGCTATGAGAAAGACGGAGATTCGGCCCCGAGGACCTCTCTTCCTTTTTCCCGCTTCTTGGAAGCCATCGTCAGCCATTCCACCAGGGTGGATGCACCCCGGAATGTGACGCTCCGCTCATCCTCGGTAGTAGTCTCTCTTGCTCTTCGCGTGCCATTCTTTCGCTTCAGCATCTTGAAAAGTGACGATAACATCCCCGCTAGGGAGCTTGCGTGCTGCCACTGCTCCCTTCCTCTCGGAAACCCCGTTGACCGCCTGGACAATCTCTTGTGGAAACCTCCGGGTCAGCGACGGCTCTATAGATCCCCTCACCAGTATTTTCTTGTTGAGCCGCCCCGGTATGATTTTCTTCGGGAGCTCCCCTCCCCCAGCCACCACTGAAGCCCACGACCGGGCTACCGTTGTTGCTGGTGCAGGTGCTTGCTTCTTTCTCTGATCCTGCAGTTCCCTCCGGGCCTCTTGCAACTCCTTCTGGACCTCCTGCATCTGTTTTCTCACTATCCTCCATGGCCCTCCCTGTCCCTTGTCCGACACCGTCCACCACGGCGTCCACGATGCTTTCCTGAATCCTCGTAACGTCGATTCCCACGCTTCCCGTCTCTGGTGCCTTTCCGCTTTCCAGTCTACGCAGCCTCCGCAGCCGTGTCATGATCTCGTCCGCCACTACTTGGGAGACCGCCTCGTTTGGTTCCTTGGCCAAGTGAACTATTGTCCCTGCAAGTACCTCGTCAGATTCGTCGTGTAGAGGGTTGGGGCCATTGTAAATGTCATCTTCCATCTCTTCGTCGTTGTCCGTTGTGATTGGTTGAGCTCCTTCAGTAGGTGGGGCAGGCTCCGCCCGTGCAGTATTTTTCGCAGTCCTGGGCGCGGTCTTACCTTTCCTTTGCGAGCCATCGCGACGAGGCGCGACAGATCCCGCGACGGGGAAACTGCCGTCGGCGGTTAGAGCTTTCCAAGCGCGATCGAATGATGGTAGTTTCAGGCGTTTTGCTGCTTCTTTCGTGCTTTCCTTTCCATTGAAATATCTCCTTTTTAATTTCCATTGAAATATCTTCGTTTCCCATAGCATTTGTCATTAAAACTATATACAACATTTATTAACTAGAGTAAAGTTAAGTATTACAATGCTTCTTTATAGTATTTTATGTTTGAAATGCCGAATATATATATTTATACTATACTAGCTATAACTACTACTAACGTATATTATAAGCGAGCGACGCATATAAGCGAGCGACACACTCTTCCCCGCCACGCGTCTCCTCTTCTGTTCCACCAGATCCCACCACAACCCCGTAGCCATGCGTAGCCCCCCAAGAGAAGCCAGGCTTCGCATGTTGCCGTTGAAGCCATCGGAAAGAACAAAAATCTCAGTATCCGGGCCGCAGCCAGACTGTACAACGTTCCGGAAGCAACGATTCGCCACCGACGTACTGGCCGGTCTGCACGACGTGATTTACCAGCCAACTCGCGTAAGCTTACGGACCTGGAAGAGCGTACGATAGTTCAATATATACTGGAACTGGATGCGCGCGCATTTCCCCCTAGACTGCGTGGTGTGGAAGATATGGCCAACCACCTGCTCCGCGAACGCGATGCGCCCCCTGTCGGCAAGCTCTGGGCCCACAACTTCGTCAAGCGCCAGCCACAGCTCCGTACGCGTCGTACGCGTAGATACGATTACCAGAGGGCCAAGTGCGAAGATCCAAAGGTCATTGGCGGGTAGTTTACGCTTGTACAGGACACTAGGGCCAAATATGGGATTGTTGATGACGATGTCTATAACTTCGACGAGACTGGGCTTATGATGGGCATCATCTTCGCGGGTATGGTAATTAGTTACGACCTCAGACGGCCGTAGCAAGGCTAAACTAGCTCAGCCTGGTAACCGCGAGTGGGCGACTGTAATCCAGGACAGGCATACGGTCGCCTGATCGACGAGCTGATGCGCGCACACATCAATCATATCACCAAGCTCGAGTTCCTTTGTGCCTTTCGCGAAGCCTTCTTTGCTTCCATGACAGAGAAGAATATCCAGGGTGGGTTTGCAGGGGCCGGTATCATACCATTCGATCCAGAGAGTGTGCTTTCTAAGCTGGATGTCAAGCTTCATGCACCAACACCCCCAGACTCCCTGCCTGGCACTGCACAGCCTTGGGTCTCTATGACCCCGTATAATACCCAGGAAACCCGCTCGCAGTCAGACTTCATCAAGACCCGGATTTCCAGCTACCAAAATAGCTCCCCAGCTTCGGTGTTAGTTGCAGTTGACCAGCTTACCAAAGGTGCAACGGCTGTAATGCACCAAGTGGCTCTTCTTCAGTCAGAGGTCTCTTCGCTCCGTAAGGCCAACGAAGTACTAAGCAAGCGCCGGAAAGCCAAAAGAACACGCATACAGCTTGGAGGGGCACTTACTGTACAAGATGCACAGGATCCACTGGACCAGAGGGATGTGGGTAAGGGGGCACTGCAGGAAACACAGCCGGATAGTAGTGGTGCAGGGGGGGCTCGTGCGAAGGTTCGGCGCTGTAGTAAGTGTGGCAAGCCTGGCCATAATGTGCGTACTTGAGAGGAGGCTGCAGAGGTCTCTGATGCAACTGTTTCCGATGTAATTGTAGTTAGTTGCTAGGGTTGTTGTGTTGTGATTGTAGATAGTTGTTGCAAGGTGGGAGAAAGCGCGTCGCTCGCTTATATGCGTCGCTCGCTTATAATATACGTTATATTAACTACTATAACGTCATCTGCATGGTTGTTGGTCATGTACCCTCCTTAGCCACAGTAATTTCGCTAATTCAGGGGAGTACCACAACGCCAAAGAACCAAGATCGCCACATTTGAATGGGCATCGACAGTGCAAAAATGAACCCATTCGCAAACTAGTATTAGTAGTAGATACAGAAAAAACAGGTGGTTCCAGCCAAACAATCAAGAAGAGTAGTTAAACGCAATAGGCATTTCCTTCCACGCAATCTTTGGAAAGCTAACCTTCCTATACAGTACCGCCTTTCTGGCTTTGATGCTATCTACTTCGGCCTGTTTTATTTCTTTTTCAATACGTAGATCGTTGATAGCCTTAGCTGACAGGACCCTCGCATCGCTATAATGCTTTTTCGCGCTCTTCTTTCTACTATCAAGTCTCTTTCTAATTAGCTCCTGATTTAAGGTATTGATAATAGCTTTATCAGCCTCTAGGCTGAAATATACCTGTTGAATTTACGTAACCCTCGGTCTTAGGGGGGTGATCTCTATACCCTGAGTAGGTTAGCTAAAATATTGTTGATCTTAATAGTGGGCTGCCTCTATAATTATCCTATTGGTACCTATATCTATATGTGACGAACCTACTTCGGGACCCTGTCCTGTTAGGGTTCAGCTTCGGTTGAAGGTGATCTCTCAAGGGTGTTTAGGTTCGGTGCAGCCAAAAGGTGCACAACAAAGACTTGTCCCAACAGTAGGCTTCCAAGCTTGTAGCGAACTGTAGTTGTGATTGCTAACTGAAGAACTCCCAGAGCTCTCCAGAACGAGGGACTATATACTAGCTAGCATCACCATCCCGCTGGCGATAATCCCCAGTTGTCACTGACAATTGGTGACAATCGTTCAGTATCACTGACACCCAGTGATAATTGTTCCCATTAGTTCTTAACCGATTGGCCGTCAGCGTCCTGCGCCTTTAGCTGCGACCGCCCCGGCCCGTCTCTTGGGTCATTCCGTGACACGGTGCCCCTCCTTTCATGTCTTTCGACCCGAAAGATGTTGGTCCTTCATTCTCAATACTGGCTAGTAGTCCTTAACCCGCAGCGCTCCCCCTCTACCATTGGTAACCTCCTCTCTCCATCCCTTTTCCCCTTCGCTCCTGCTAACTGACATCATGCCTGTGGAGAAGCGTCAATCCAAATCTGCGCGCTATCGTGCTTCCCTGGCCTAAAATATTGACAAGAACGGTTTTGTCGTCATGCCTTGTTCCTGGTGAGCTACTCAAAGTTTGACATGCCGCATGCTTCCGAAAGTGAAACGCTGCAGCGCATGCGTCCAGCGTGGTCGCTCGTGCGATGGTTCTGGCGTCCCGATTTCTCGATGTGAGTCACCTCCTCAGCTACCACCCCTCCTAACCTGTTCCAACGTCCCTAGTGGATCGTATTATGCAGGAACAGCGGCGTGTTGAACAAATGTGGTCACTGCACTAGGCCGTGAGGAGCGCGACACCGAGGAGTCTCTTGAGGCGACTCAACGAAAGTGGAGGAGGACCAGCGTGCCCTTGCGGAGCACCTGGCCCGTTTGCGGCGCCTCCGTCAGCAGAAGAAGTTCTTGGTGGACCGTGGTGCTGATATGGTGGCTCGTGGTCTGTCGACTTTGGATGAGCCGGAGGAGGCCGAGAGGCAAGAGCCTCTTGCTTCGGTAGGGGTACCTCCGGGTGAGGGCGACCTCAATTCTTTCGCCGACTCCTCCTCGGGGTTCGACTGCTCCTTGGGGAGTCCCCTCGCTGGGGTCGACCTCTCCGCGGGGTTCCCTCTGGTCGATCTGGGTTCCTCTGGTGGAACTCCTGGGGTTTCTCGGGGCAGTTGAGATTTGTAGCTGGTTGCCATGAATTGTCTTCTGGACCAAAGTCCAGCCACTTGACCAAGTATTCCAACTGTCCTTCCGTGATGCGCGAGTCTAGGACTTCTTCAACGTCCTTGTCGAGTCGTGCGTTCTTCGGCGCTGGTTCCAGAAGCGAGATGTGGAAGACGTTGGTCCGTAGTCGCATGGTTGAGGGTAACGCGAGTGCGTAGTTGTTCTCCGAAATCTTTTTGTCGATCTTGAATGGTCCGATTTTGCGAAAATCGAGCTTCCTGCTTGGTCGCTTCGTGCGAAGATTTCGAGAAATGAGGTAAACTTTGCCCCCCTCTTCTAGGCGAGGTCCCTCGAGCCTGTTCCTGTCGTAGAACTTCTTCATCCTGGTTCGTACGAACTCGAGTTCTTCCTTGAGCATCGCATGCAGCGAGCTCATTCTGTCGGCCTTGACTGCCCGCTCTGGGTACCGAAACGTCGGACCCTTGTCGCAAGTCTGCTTCGTAGCCGTAATTCGCGAAGAATGGCGTGACCTTCGTGGTCTCCGTGACGGTGGTGTTGTAGGCGAGTTGCGCTGTTGGCAACAGCTCGACCCAGTCGTCCTGCTAAAAGTTGATATACACTCTCAGGTATTGCTCGACGATCTGGTTGAGTCGCTCCGTCTGTCCGTCCGTCTGCGGGTGGTAAGCGGTCGAAAGCTTACTCCTCGTACCCAACTTCGTCATTAGGGCTTGCCAAAACTTCGATGCGGACTTTGTGTCTCTGTCCGTGATCCATTCCCCCGGCCATCCGTGGACCGAGGTGACATTGCGGTAGATCACGTCTACAAGTTGTTCTGCCGACCATGGCTCCTTGTAGGGAAGGAAGTAGCTCCACTTGGTGAGTCTGTCCACCACTGTGAGGATGCTGTCGTACTTCGTTCCCGTCGCTGAGTCCTTTAATGTCGGAGGCTTGGTGATGAAATCCATTGTCACCGAGCTCCATGGTCGTTCTGCGACCGGTAATGGTTGCAACAGTCCATACGGCTTGTGTGGCCGTGATTTGCTTCGTCCGCAGAGGTCACACTCTGCCAGGATTTCTTTTGTCGCTTGCTTGATTCCTGGGAAGTCGTAATTCTGCTTGACCTTCGCAATTGTCTTGCTGATTCCCATGTGCCCTCCGGGTCTTGACCCGTGGATCTTTTGAATGAGCTCCTTTTGGTCGCTGGGCCTGATGTAGGCCTTGTCGTGGTACCAGAGTCTCGTTCCTTCAAGTCGCAGTCCTGCGATCTTGGATTCTGGCTCTTCTCGCCATTTATCGCGTTCATCGTCCGTGATGATTCCTTGGAAATCTCGTTCCAATCGTCGTTCCCTGAAGACCGCACAGCATTCTACAAACGGTTGCAGAGGCCTGGCTTCGGGATCTTCCAACTGCTGCTGAAGCGCTGCGATCTCGTAGTCTTCAGTCGGTTGGGAAGCGTGCCGTGGCGATCCGTCTGTCTGCTGATGTAGCAATGGTGGTGAGGCTTCAGATGTGTTGTCGTGGTGATCCGCTCTCCTACTCAAGGCGTCCGCTCGTGCGTTTTCCGAGCCTTTCTTGTAGTGGATTGTGAAGTTGAACTCAGACAGGAACTCTGCCCATCGAGTTTGTCGTCCGTTCAGCACCTTCGTGGTGGTGAAGTACCGTAGGTTCTTGTGGCCCGTGTGCACCTGAACTTCGTTGTGTTGTGCCGCCGAGGTATGGCCTCCATTCCTGAAATGCTTCGATGACTGCGAGCAGTTCTTTGTCGTGGATCGGGTAGTTGAGTCTTGGTCCCTCGAGTTTCTTGGAGAAGAACGCAACTGGGTGCAGCTTGCCGTCCTTGTCTCTCTGGCCAAGTTGCCTTCGACTTCAAAAAGTTTGCTTGGGTCAGGCAGCATGAGTACTGGATCAGCGGTAATCGCGTCGCGCATCCGCTGGAACGCTCGCTCGTGCTCCTGCTTCCACTGGAATGTGGTGCCTTTCTTCGTGAGCTCGTGTAGAGGCCTCGCGATGTCGCCAAAGTTTTTGATGAACATCCTGACAAAATTGGCGAATCCGATGAATCCTCTGACCTCTGTGGCGTTTGTCGGTGTTGGCCACGTTCTGACAGCTTCCAGTTTCTCGGGTTCGATCTTGACCCATCCTGGGGAGATCTCGTAACCCAGAAACACTGTCTTCTTGACATGGAACTCGCTCTTGTCCTTGTTGACTGACAACTTGTGCTCGTGCAGTGCGTCCAGCACCTGCCGCACGTGTTCCTTGTGTTCTTCGAGTGTCTTGGAATAGATGAGAATGTCATCCAGGTAACAGACTGCGAATTTATCGAGGCAGTGTCGAATTGCGTGGTCGATGGCGGCTTGAAATGTTGCCGGTGCGTTGGTCAATCCGAATGGCATGACGAGGTACTCATAGTGCCCGTAGGGTGTTCGGAAAGCCGTCTTCCATTCGTCTCCTTCCTTGATGCGAATGTGGGCGTAGGCAGTTGGGAGGTCGAGGCGGGTGTAGTATTGTGCCCCTGACAGCTGATCTCGAAGCCTCGCGATCAGTGGCAGTGGGTATCGGTTCTTCACCCTCTCGTTGTTCAACTGTCGGTAGTCCACACACATCCTGAGCTTCCCATCCTTCTTTGGAACGAATAGGACTGGGTAGCCTGCTGGAGATGTCGATGGTCTGATGTGTCCTATCTCGAGATTCTTTTCGAGATAGCTCCTCAACTCCGCATCTTGTTTCTCGTTGGTGTGATACACCTTGAAGAACTTCAACTGGGCTCCTTCCTTGAGTTTGATCTCGTGGTCCCAAGGTCCGTGATCTGGCAGCCCTGCAAGATGTTTTGCCGTGAACGCTGGGTGTCCCTTGTAATCGTCTGGATCTTCCCTGTTGTCGCGTTCTTCGTCGTACCTTCATAGTACGCGAACTTGTTTCCTGACTCGATGAATGATGCCTCGGGTATCTTGATTTCTTGTGCTGGCAGCTCAATGCCTGCTGCTTCTTTCCGGTTGACCCATGCTTCGTGTTTGAGCTTCCCGTGCTCGTCCACTGAGACGACGGCGATGGTTCGTGCCTCCCGTGTCTGCTTCTGTTGTCGTGTGCCGCTTCTTCCGGATTCCAGAGTGCGTGTTTCTGCACTGGCTGTTTCCTGCGGTGGGCCCGTAGAGGGGGTTCGTTCTGACCCTCTGCTCATCCGTGGCTCCTGTTCTGCGCGTTCTTTCATCAAGTCTGTCGGATGCTCCCGCGGTTCTCGCGGTCGCAGATGGCCATCTCCCTTCCAACTGATGTCCGGGTCGTAGTCCTCGTGCCATGGGCGTCCGAGGATCATGTCCTTCTCTGGCCCCATGTCCACGATATCGAATACCACTTGGGTGGTCTTTCCTGCCACCTCCATGTCGAGTGGTTCTGTTTCTCGTCGTGCCCATTGTGTGTCGAATGGTCCCTTGACGATGTATTCTTTTCCTTTGATCCTCCCCCATCGCGCTGCGATCCAGAGCCTGTTGTCTGGCTTGGTGCTTCGTACAGCAGCTGCTTCATATTCGTCTGCTGGGAGGTCGTTGCAAGGCTTCCTTCTGCGCCAGTTCTTCCTGTGCTGCGCGGCCTGTTTCCGTTGTTGTGGAGTTAGAGTTCTTCGCGCCCCTCGAAGGGCCCTGAGCCGTTTCCCAAGCCCTCGTGATGTTTCAAGGCGTCCCTGTCCGCACCTTGGCTTGCGGCATCGATCGTTTGGTGTTCTTGGAGCCACTGAACTTCCTGGGGTTCAGCCATTCCCGATCTCCTCTGTCTCCTTCTGGGAGTCTGCTTGTAGAGTTGGACCCTCCCTTCTGCATGCTTTTCCAGTTTTTCGTTTGCGTGGATGACGCAGTCTGCTTCAATGCAGTTCCCGGCACCTCCTGTTTCTCTGCATGCTCGCAGCCAGGCATTCTTGGGGCTGACCCTCATCCTGCCGTCGCGAGCCATGCCCGTGTTCCAGAGTAGTGCGGATGGTGCGTTCCCATGGTCGTATACCCAGGTGGTTGGTACCTGCTGGTCCTGCTGATTCTGATGTCTGACAGGCCAATGCCCATGGTGAAGGTTGTCCTGAAAATGGTAGTGACATTCGTGCGCTATGCACTGGAACAATGGGAGGTAGATGTGATCCGTCTTCCGCGGATCCAGCCTCTGATGGTCTCCCTCCATCATTTGAAACCTCCGGTGCACTCCCCTCAGTCCGGCCGTCTCCAGATCTGATGTGGTTTTCCCTGGGCTAAGGAATTGGTGTCGTGCCCAGTAGTGGTTCCATTCCGGGGCGGGGCGCTCCTTCCTTTGGGCCCGACGTACTGCCCAGGTGTATTCTTGCTCCGGGTAGTGAACCCCGTCCCCGCATTCCTCTGCGTGCTCCGTGGGCCTGTCCCACGGGGCGTGGTCGGTCCACGCCCGCTCCTGCGCTTCGCGCATGGCTTGGGTTTCCCTTCCGATCCCGTCGATGTGTCTACCGATGTCCTCGTGGGTGCTGGTGAGTTCTCGCACTCCTTCCTTAATTGAGTCGAGTTCCGTGCGCAGTCGCTCGTACTGGTCGTTTCGTGCTTGGAGCAATTGTTTGAGCTCCTCCTTTTCCCTGACCAGTTCCTCGATCCTTTGTCGTTGTTCTAGAATCCGTTGTTGCAGGAAGAAAAGGCTAGGCCTGACCTTCCCATCTCCTGTGTGTGTCGTCCATTCTCCGTCGGCCTGCTGGGTCAACGTGGTACCCCAGTCTTGCGCGGCCTGTTGAATGTGCCGCGGGGGCGCCACTTTCCCCTCGTCGTCCGAGGTGATGAGCGCGTACTCGTTTCCCAACTCGGAGTTGTCGGAGTCTGAGCCCGTCAATTCGTCTTCTCGTTTGAGGGCTTGCTCGATGTCGACTTCGAGGTCGTCCTGCGTGTAACTGGCAGCTGCAACCTCCTGAATCCGAACTTTCTTCCCGACCGTGGCCTGGTCGATGGTGACGGCTTCCTTCCCTGGAACTGGTCGCCACTCCTTCTTGCTGTGGCAGTTACGCTTGACGTGACCCTTCTTGTCGCAGTTGTAGCAAGTGATGCCCGATTTGTCCTTGGCACCACCCTTCCTTCCTGCCCATTGTGCCTGGGCAGCACCGATGTCCATGGGTCCCGAGTGAGTGCCGTGTGACGTACTCTGGGGCTGGCGTTTCTTCTTGTCGTTCGCCTTGGGATAGACTGCGTCCTTCTTGCCGGTGCGCTCCTGTCGTCTTTCATACTGACGGTTGTCGATGGCGATGGCGCGTGCCATGTAGGCGTCGAGTGTCAACGCATCGCGTTCTTCTTTGATCAACTCGTCCTTGACATCGTCCTTGAGTCCGTCGTAGAAACGCCTCTTCAAAGCGTCCCCATCGGACTCAGAACGCCTGTTGGCGGAATTCAGATGCGTGGATGGCCGCTGACTTTTGTTGCCGAAGCTTGGTGAGCTTGGACTCCGCCTGGGATCGCTTGTCGAAGATCCCGAAAACTTGCGTGATGGCGTCTTCGAAGTCGACAAACGCCTCGAAGATCTTGTTGGTCTCCTTCTTGCGTTCGTCCTCAATGAGTTCGAGGTAGTCCCGCTGAGTAAGCTCAGACCACTCAAGGGCTCTACCCTCCAGATAGGTTGCCGCGAAGAGCACTTTGTCGGCCTCTTCGTTGAATGGGTTGAACCTGAAGTAGGACCGGAGTTGCGTCAGGAAACCCTGGAGCTCTTCTCTCTTGGTGCCATCAAACTTGGGCGGCTTGGCGACCTTGAGATGGTCCTGGCCCCTCCTAGGCGACGCTTCCTTGGTCCTCAGCTGATGGACCTTGGCTGCTAGGTCGTTAAATGCGGTTTCAACCTTGGCGGCATTCGCAACATCGTCGAGTTGTTTGGAGATGCCCTCAATCAGGGCCTTGACCCCTTCGAGCTCTTGCTTGAGGTCGTTGTTGTCGACCTCCTCGTCGTCGGAGTCAGGCGTAGGTCTGGCCGGGTTGGACATGGTCGTTTTACCTTCAATCCCGAACTGTAACAGAGTTAAAGGGAGTTAGCAACGTGTGACGAACCTACTTCAGGACCCTGTCCTGTTAGGGTCCAGCTTTCGGTTGAAGGTAATCTCTCAAGGGTGCTTAGGTTCGGTGCAGCCAAAGGGTGCACAACAAAGACTTGTCTCAACAGTAGGCTCTCGAGCTTGTAGCGAACTGTAGTTGTGATTGCTAACTGGAGAACTCCCAGAGCTCTCCAGAACGAGTGACTATATACTACCTAATTCCCGGGTGCTCAGTCTGCTCAGTCGCTGAGCATACCGAGCACTCTGCCCATCCTGCTCAGTCACTGAGCACACTGAGCATGGATGGATGGAATTTATTTCGCCCGGAGGCACTGGGCCGAGAGGACCTTAGCACGCTAACTACATCCGGCACACTTGAGCACATTGCTCACCTTGCTCAGTCGCTGAGCGTACTGAGCAGCCGCTGATTGGCTGTACTAACGATTGGTCTGGGGCCTCCTGCGCCCCACTCTTGTGCATTCAGCACAGTGGTTTGTGACAGTTTACCAGCCCCTAGGCTAAAAAAGAAAGGGTGTGAGAGACGAGGGACATTTGGGCGAGGCGCGAGGGCACTGCCGATGAGACTCTATTTCTGCTAATTGCAAGATGGGGAGAAAAGGAAGAGAAGCTGGAAGAGCTCTCGCGATACAGGAGTTAAATGCCAGCGCGTGTGGTCACGTGCCCAACCAAGTGGAGCCACAGTGCACTCCGACGGCAGCTGCCGTCACAAAGGGCTAGCAAGTAGGGGTTATAACTTAATCTTCATAGCTAAGAAAAGTTAGTTACAAATAACATTATTATTACCTTCTATAAAAGCCTATATAGTTCTCTCCATTGTTTTGGGACTATATTTTACCCTTCTTTAGTCTTATAGTAGTTTTAAGTTCCTCCAAGTCAGAGCAGGTTATATGTTTTTACAATCGCCTATGCAAAGTAGCTGGAGCAGAATTCAGAACTATATTCTCGAACAATCTGAGCTAGGCCATTCGATACCATTAAACGTTACTCGCTGCAGCCCTCCGCGAGGTACTGTTGGGGTCAAAATATGGCCGCTCGCCCAAACCCACTGCACGGTTCCCGAACCGCTCACCGTAGTTGCCTTCCACATAGTCAAATGTGGCGGTGTGGAAAACGGAACGGTTATCCCAAATAGCTTCGCACGTTAGCAACTGCCACCTGTATCCAATCCATGGGGACTCACCAATGTCATTGGGGTTCTTCCACTTGAGGCGGACCTGCAAGTCGTGGTTCTTGTAGACTAGGTCCAGAAACCAACTGAGGAGCTTGGAGCTCTCCTCTTCAGTTAGGCCGTTGATATGCTTGACATGGCCGCCAACCGGGAAGATACTCTTCCAACCCGTGACCGGGTTGGTGCGCACGACGGGGTGGATGGCCTTCAGCTCGCCACCAACGTTTTCAGGAGCGCCCCGCGGCTTGTCGTAGAGCTGAAACCCTGCGTCTTCTGCCACCTTCCGGAAATATGGCTGCTCAAACGTGGCGGTAAGACCTTCGAGGAACTTCTGGTACGGTTCACTGATGCGGTCGTAGATTTCATAGCCCGAAGCCCACAGCGTATCTTCATCGGCAGTGTGTTAGCCATCGCCACCTAGCAACCATGGCTTATCACTCACCTCCTCCGGTGCTGGGTAGTTCCACCAGTCGTAGGGACGTGTAATCAGCCGGCACAGGTTCGAATGCAATGTCACTGTGCCACTGGGCACTGCTCTGCTTCTTGGGGCTGAGCGAGTCCGACACTGTCTTGGAATAGAACTTCTTGTTCTGAATCGAGCTGATGGTGCTAATCTCGGGATCATTCCCTCCCAGCTCGCGCTCGGAGTTGAGGATAGGGTGGATATGGAGCCCTGAGGTGGCAGGTCGACCGACCAGCTCTCCGAGCCGCAGGATAAGCTGCTTCTGGAGCTCGTTGGTTAAGCCATCCTGGGCGCGGAAGAACACGACGCCACGCTGAGAGACTGTGACTGTCAGTTTCCTTGTTCTTAAGTCGTCGAACATACTGAAAACTCACTGGTGATGGCGAGATCCCTGAGCAACTCGTCCGAGTTGGATGCAGTGAGCCACTCGTTCAAATTGGCCGTGGGGAACTCTCGACCAATGACGGGCGTAACATCGAATGATTCATAGGAGTCGAGCGCCCCTGAGAGCTTGAGGGGCTCGCGGGCCACACTTTTGGTGACCACCGGAACGTCGGCGTCGATTGCTGATGGGGCCATGTTGTTGGTGTAAGCCAATCAAAAGGATACAGAATGTATGAAATATGAATGTGAAACTTGTATCTCAAATAGGATGAAAGGTCTGCCTGGTTGCTTTGATACTCATTCAAGAGGTGGGATGCCTGTGTCTTTATACATCGACGAACCACAAGGACAATCCCCAGTCAACGTGATGGTTTCATATTATTAACGTAACACATTCTCTCCTACTGCCAATGGCTATCTCTCCACCCCGCGTCCCCCCCTCGATGTTGCAATAAACCTTGAAGAATGACAAGCAGCGTGGAGATGCTTACGGCCGACCATTGAATGGGCATTCTGTATGCAATGGCGAGTGCACACACATGTATTCCGCCATACTCGCTATTCCAAGTGGAAACGGTGGGCACCCCAGCATCAATTACTGAATGGGCACGACAAAACCCCATCCTGTGTAATACTGTACCCTAACCGGCTAGTGTAGCACGTTGAAAGGAGGAACCAGCAACGTGGCTGTGACACCCGGCACAAAACGTGTTTATTTTTCAGAAGACGGCATCTTTCAAGATCGACTAGAGGATGACGCAAGCTCAAGCCCCCACGCTATGAGTCCGTAACGGTTTGATTGATGCCTTGTACATATTCCGAGTGGACTTCTATCACTCGCTTTCGCTTTCGCGCCTGGTATCAGTATCATCGACCGCGGTGATTGCGGAAATAATGCATCTTGCTACCAGCCGGCGCCGTTAGCTTATCGGCTGGATATGGCGCTAGGATGGCCAGGTATGCCGCCATCGACATTGGAATCACAACAAATTATCATTGGTCAATGGTATATCTCGAGCTGCGGGGCGGCCAGCTACAGGAAGGAATGTTAGTCGTTTAGTCGAGCACGTTTCATCACGCCATTCCTCCCCCCTAATCCTGACCTTGGTGTGGATCATCTTCACCACGCCAGAGAGTGAAGTCACGGCTCCGGCTTTCCATTCTAGGTCTCGACTCCAACTTCATGCCATCGTACTGGGGGTGTCGCTCTTGGCTCGACTGTTCTTGCTCCCGGGATTCTGGTCCCCCCACCACAAGGTCACCGCCACTCATGCATGGCTTGTTGGGGGATATTAGCACGGCAGAGTGCCGGGATCCGAATTGTCAATAGGAGACGGCGCAGACGGCGATCTGGAAGCCAAATACACCGTGACTCTGCTATATGTCCCCATCAGACAAATGCCTAGTAGTGGTGAGTCCCCGAGCATGAAAAGAACAAGCAAGTAAAGGTCCATTGATTACATGTGTCAGGAATTACGCTGTATGTAGACTTTCGTGAGATAACGGCGAGTGTCTGAACATCAAGTTCTTATGGCAGGGTTATCTCAGATATCGCCTGCATGCAGTGCACCAGCACATGGCGACATGTCCGAATCGACGCCAAATACCCCGACACACCAAAGACGTGATTATGCGGACGGTATACGCAATGGCCTCGGTTGAAACCACGTTCCTCTCAAGGGATAAGGGCGTGCGTCTTGCTGTTGTACAGCCCGGGCCATATAAAGGACCAACACTCAGTGGCTCTGTGAAACATCCTGGGTGCCTAGGCGAATAGATCAATTTCACGGCAGTTGGGAATCTCGTTTTGATTACTACCCCAACCCGCGTAGACCAGCCACAAAGTTGGTAGGCACCAATGGCTACTGTTTTTATCCGGGGAAGAGCTCCCAGGAACGACGGGAATCAAGACAGCAAGTCGGACCCGGATACATCAACCACGTCTATCAACACAGTTCCAGCTCTCGGGGAAGCATTTCAAGCGAAGCGGTTCTGGTTTCAAAGGAGCAGAGCGTATGATCCCGATGCCATTGCTACGCAGGCAAGCTCCCCTCGTTGATAATTCACAATGGACACCGGAAAATGGCTAACTGAGACCTAGGCCAGCGTGTTCGATGACCCAGAAACGGCAAAGCAATATCAACCACCCCCTAAATGGTAAGACATACCCTGTTTGGCACGGGAATATGTCTGACGGATAACCAACCCGAAGGGAGAATACCCACCGCTTTGATCCGCTCGAGCGGTGGACCTGGCGCGAGGAGTATCAACTGCTGCGCAAGATTGATCTGCGAATCATGGTATGGGCTTGTATCATGTTCATGGCCCTCGAGCTGGACAGAGCAAATCTGGGACAGGCGTTGACGGATGATTTCCTTCCGGACCTCGGATTGACCACTAATGGTGAGTTGACGACATGACGAGGCCACTGGGACGCTGGATGTCTAGCTGACCAGGCTCTTAGACTACAATCTCGGCAACACTGTATTTCGCCTCTCCTTTCTCTGCGCCGAGCTCCCGTCCCAGCTGGTATCCAAGTGGGTGGGGCCTGACCGCTGGATCCCGGCGCAGATGACGCTCTGGAGCCTTGTTGCGAGTTTTCAGTTCTTCCTGTCGGGTCGCACGTCGTTTCTTGTCTGCCGCTGCTTGCTGGGGATCTTACAGGGAGGTTTTATTCCAGATGTGAGCAAATGGCAGCCTCATCCCTATTCATCCCCTACCTTGTGGCAGGGCACACTGACACGAAGAATCATAGGTGATTTTGTACCTCTCGTACTTCTACAAGCACCACGAGCTTACTATACGGCTGGCCTTCTTTTGGACGGCTATGAGCATCGCTGACATCTTATCGTCTCTGCTTGCGTATGGCATCTTGCATATGCGAGGCGTCCAAGGTCACTCTGGCTGGAGGTGGTTGTTCCTGCTAGAGGTATGGACACCAAACTCCAGTAGCCCCTTGCCGCGGAGCCCCCCTGGACCCGGCTAACCACCCAAGCAGGGTTTAATGACGCTTGTTGTTGGTGTTCTTTCTTTTTTGCTGATGCCAGCTGGGCCATGCCAAACCGCGAGCTGGTTTCGTGGTAAAAATGGGTGGTTCAACGCGCGGTATGACTAACCTCTATGCCCAAACTCGAGCCATGCTAACCAAGTCCGCCCCTTTTAGCGAGGAAAAGATTATCGTGAACCGGGTCTTGCGTGATGACCCAAACAAGAGCGACATGCATAATCGACAACCCATCACGCCTAGGCTCCTGTGGCAAAGTCTCAAGGACTACGATCTTTGGTAGGTGGACCTAAGCTCGGAACTGACCAAGTGAAAACTAACTGTGTTTGTAGGCCACTGTACATATTGGGGCTCACATTTCAGATACCAATGATACCGCCGAATCAGTATCTGACCCTGACCCTTCGGGGTTTGGGCTTCGACACCTTCCAGACCAACTTGCTGACGATGCCCCTCACTGTCGGTCACAGTAAGCAACAGTTGTTTCGACAAGCGGCTACGACACGCCTATGATACTAACACTGGCTAGTAATAACCATGCTCGGAGTAGCTTACCTCGCCGAAGTCTCGGGCCAGCTGACGTTGGTGGCTGGCTTGGGACAGATATGGGTTCTCCCATTCCTGATCTACCTCAACTCCGTCAACCTGGCAAACGTAAACAGATGGGTAATCTACGCGGTAACTACCTTGTTACTAAGCTACCCCAATGGTAAGGAGCTGTGCCCCCCTCTCGTATGACACTCCCAACGATGACTGATGACGGAAATACCAGCGCACCCAATCCAAGTTGGATGGAATTCCCGCAACTCGAACACTGTCCGGGCCCGTACCGTATCCGCAGCATGCTACAACATGTTTGTGCAAGCGAGCTCTGTCATCGCTGCTAACATGTATAGAGCTGGTATGTGCAGGGAATTCCAGATGGGCTTTAACATACAGGGACCGACTGCGGTCTAGACGACGCACCTTACTACAAGCGCGGAAACCGGCAACTCCTCGGGATACTCTGTATGAACATTGTGCTGTACGGTCTAGTGAAGACGTACTACGTGCTCCGAAACAAGCAGAAAGACGGAAAATGGAACGCAATGACGCCCGAAGAGAAGCTGGACTACCTGGCCACTACTACCGATGAGGGTAACAAAAGGTTGGATTTTAGATTCCAGCACTAGGTCAGTGATAAAGGGGGGCTTATTGTGGCTACTTCAGGGACCGAGTGGAAACCCCAGAGTGGCTCGAAACTCGGGAGTGTCTGGTCGCAAAGGAAGATTAAGGAGACAAGGTTTCAAAGTTCGAGCCAGGAAAAGGCCTTTTGTTGACAGAGGGGTAATAAGCTGGCGTATATATAGAGTTTTGCGAGCTGTGGATTCGGGACGTTGGACGTCGGCTGCGAGATTCACTGCAATGCGCCCTCTCCTGGGATCTTGGGGCCGCGAGGTTGCTGTGGAAGGAAAACGAACAAGGCTTGGTTTTTGAGACTAGGCCTTCGATAACAGTGTCTCAATGAGTCTTGGGCATTGGTTTGCGGTGTTGCATCTTTGCTGTTCATGCACTTTCTTTCCTTGATTCTCGGACTAGACCGAGTGCAAAAGCGAGAATTGTCGTTGCGTCCCACGTGATCCCGAGTCTCGGGAACCCCTTCCACAATTGTCGGTGGGGGTGGATGTGTGCTACCCCGCCATGTGGGGTCGTGACTGAAGCTTGCCAACGCGTTTTCGGGTTCCTGTACTCTCGGCGACAGGAAGGGGATTGCTCCCGCTGACGGAGACACCAAGCGGGAAGTCTGGGCTCATGAATAAGCGGATTGCAGGCCCAGCGGCGAGGCTAAATATCACGTTCATGCGCAGACTCCACCGTGCCTTTCTTGCGTCCGCTGTCGGCCGTCCTTCTTTTCAGCCCACTCCTCCGTTCTTCCGGAGCGTTGTCCAGCTCTCCACCCGGGCCGGTGTATTTTCTTCATCTCGCGCATTCAGCCACCTGCCACCGACGACCTTAATCCCGTCTATTATCGGCTTCCAGACAACAAGAACAACAACACCGGCACATCCCCGCAGGATGTCGACCACGGCAGAGGAGCAGGCTAAGCTGGTGGAGACGTCGAAGCGTCTCGCCGCCTACCAGGCTGTCAAAGACCACCTGCTCCCAGAGTATACCAGGATAGGCATTGGCTCCGGGAGCACTGTCGTCTACGTGGTCGAGGCAATTGCCGCGCTCGGACCCGCGGCGACGTCCAAGATGGCCTTTTACCCGACAGGCTCTCAATCCGAGGAGTTGATTGAGGCGGCAGGGCTGACCCTGCAATACATCAGCAAGCTGCCCGCTGGTCAGCAGCTGGATGTTGCGTTCGACGGCGCCGACGAGGTGGATGACGACATGAATCTGATCAAAGGCGGTGGCGCTTGCTTGTGGCAGGAGAAGATCGTGGCCGCCAGCGCTAAGCAGTTTGTTTGCGTCGCCGACTTCCGCAAGCTTTCACCACGCCTGGGGACCGCGTGGAAAAAGGGAATTCCCATCGAGGTGCTCCCCATGGCTGCCCCGAGAGTCCTCGACGAACTCCAGCGGATGGGCTCGCAAAACCCCCGTATACGCCCCGGTTTACCTGGAAAGGCTGGCGCCATCGTCACAGACAACGGCTTGTGGATTATCGATGCGCCCTTTGCTCCGCTTCTACTCCCTAAGGACACAGAAACTGACCGCGGGACCGATGGCGCCTGGACTGTTGACGCACTGGCGGATGGGTTGATCAAGATTCCCGGGGTGGCTGAGATCGGCTTGTTTTACGGGAAGAACGGGCTCCAGGTTGCCAGCGGCGCGCAAAAGCCCGTTGCTGCGTATTTTGGGATGGCCGATGGCTCGGTTGAGGTCAAGACACCGTCGTCTTGAACGGAACGAATCGGTTTACGGTGGAGACGGACGCCCCAGGGATTGCGCTATGTATGTTTGCCGGAGGAACTACTTCGGCACTAGCCAGGAGGGCCGCTCGGGGGGTCGGAGTTGTGAACTTGCACTTTGTGTCCGGGCCTGGCGGGGCCTCATGTGGAAGAGGCTGTAGTTATTGTCCGTGGTCTCTGCCGGCATGCTAAAGCCAACTTTATATGTTGGGTGTAGAATCGGACGCCATCGTCTTCATTGGTCTTGAGTCTAATGGCATTATCCGGGGAGGCGGCATTTGGTACGCCATTATCCGCCGCCGGGATGATTGGCACCGAGCTTTATCGGTCTTTGGACCCGGAGGACGGTTTGTTGCCGCCCGGGAGCGGCGAATGCCGGGATATACGCCATGGTGGGTGTTGTTGCTCTTCCGCTGCCTCTTACCTGGAGTACTTGACCCTATAGTGCCACTCCTTTAGCTGTCGTTACTGTAAATTTACACCCGGGAGATGTTTTAACACACTCCCGTCTGGGTCACCGTGCCGGCTGCGGTGGGCCCTGCTCCGATCTGATTCATCTTTCACAACCGCCCCACTAGACGGATTGCATTTCCGATAGATGACGGATGCACTTAACCTTTTCTCTTTTTAGTTGAGGAAAGCGCGTACCAGAAATAGGTCAACCCGCGTTGTAGAGCGGGCCAAGCGAGGCAGAACGAAGAAAGACTGTCACCTACTAAGCACACATCTACTCGGTGCGTTAGGGGAGGGGCAATATTGAGAAACAACGGATTTCTACTTCCCTAATCCTAGTGAATTGCCGTTGTAGGCCAAAATATTATTTTAGCGGCTGCCGCACTTAAAGTGCCGGTGTTTTTACCCTTCTTGCCCTCTTCCATCCTCGCGGGCATTTGAAGTGGTCGTTGTTGTGGGCCGCCCACCGAACAGCCGACCGAAGTGGGGGCGGAGTTGTCGCCGCTGAGTTTGTTTCTCCCTGATTCAGACTTTCGGCAACACAGGTGACAGCAGTCAAATCAATCCAAGCTCCCGGTGAACCAGGACGAGTGTGGACGACGCAGTTGGTGGTTTCAGAAACGGGGCAGAAGTGGTGTTAGTGGTGGGGTTTTCAGAAGACGCTAGAACATGCGCATGGATATTTTGAGTCCATAAGGGCCTACAAGTATATATCTACTCCGTATGATCAGGCGCTTTGGCGGCCGCGATTCTACTATCATTCCCCTACAATTCTGCGTGTTTCTTTTTTAACTGTGGTTACATATCAATGGGTGCGTTCTCCAGTGTCGGGGGCTACCATCTTGCCCGGTCGCGGCGCGGGGGCGGGCGCTAAGGCCAGGCGCTGCGCTTGGTCGCCCGGTGAGGTGTTTTGGACGGGTCGCGGACAAACAGAGCACCGTCCAATATGAAAGCCATCATTCAGGATAAAAACTGTGCCTGCACTATCCGAAATAACCGTGCCGATTGTGTAGGCCCTCTATACCGACCTCATGTCAATGGTGTCAGGATTCGGAAACGGTGTGGACCGGAAAGGGAGTGACGTCCGGAGTGTGCGCTGTCAGATTGAGAACACTCCGCGATCTTCCCGGAGCGGAGAGATCCCACCCAGACAGCCGGATCCACGAGTTCGTGCAAAGGTCAACAATCCGTCTTTGTATTTACCTCGCAACCATTCGTTAACCGAGGTGAGTTAGATGGTAACAAGGTGCATGATGCGGAGGCCGCTCATCAGAAAGCGGCCGGCGTCACGGAGAGGAGGTCTTTGGGGCAAGGGGGGCCAGACCGAGCCCCTACAACTGAGTTCCACCCACGGGCAACCCGCCCATGGTGGGTGGTGTGCGTCCTGCATCTCCGGCGACCCCACCCGCTCCCGAGGGTGCTGTGTCCCCCCGAGGATTTTTGCTGGTGCCAATCGTGACTGGCGGACTTCGCACCCGGAGATTGCTGCCCTGGGGCGGTTGCCGCTTCCTCTTTTCGCGCAGACTTTGCGCTAGATTGTGCGAATGTTGTTTTAAGGTTCTATGTATACAAGGCATGTTCGGCAACACGCTGGTTTTAATTTTCCGCATTATGATGCCTATACATTTACTCCCACGGTCGCGGAGGGAAGTGGATGCGCAGCAACCGGCGTCGGAAAGCCTGGCGGCCGAGGAGTCCGAGAGCGGATTGGAGGGTTCGGGAGCGGTAAAGTTGTTGGGCGTCGGCCGGCCTGGAGATTGGTTCGTCGCGAGGCGCAGCCACCTTGAGAAAAACTACTGCTTTGCCACCTCGCTTGTTAACAGTATAATACGTCCCTCAGTTTTGACGAGGGAGGCGTAGGACTGAACGGGGATGGCAATGGGAACTCTTACTTTGGGACGGCCCAAGCCGGAACACGGCCCCACTTTGGCCTGACGTAGCATTCCTGCGCGTGACGCCCGCGACTGTTCACCATTGCGGTCCGGAACTTGGACTGTGCCCGTCCGAAGAATGCAATAGCGCGAACATGCGATGCTAGGGCGCGTCCGAATTTGCCGATGGGGCGCGAATGAGATCATGGATTTGTGGCGGATGTGAATTAGGGCACGAGCGTCCGGACTGTGTGTGGGGCTCCCTCCCAGAGGGACCCGCATTCAGCCCGGAGGCCAAAGGAAAGCGCCGTGTTGCTTGGGCGGGAGGCAGCGCGGGCGCTCAAGGGCAGCTCGGGTGCGGTGTCGCGGATTGCCAAAGGTCGTCGTAGTCGCCTTCCATGGACGCACGGAAGCCTGCTCCTCTGCCGCTTGCCGCTTAGCTTACCATTGGTTGCATGCAGCTGAAGATCCGGCCGGGCAGGCGGCCTTTGAACGCTTGCCCGGCTTATTGTTTGTCAATTGTCTCCCCAAGGGCAACATGCAAGCGGTGTCGCGTGAAAAACTACGAGTCAGGATAGATATAACATGGAGAAGCCTTAACCTGTGAGCCGATATGAAAGGCATGGTTCCCAGCCCGTCGCCGTCTCGAGTTGTGTACCAATCAGCGGCTTTGTTCGCGCCGGGCTTGGTGAGCTGAGGCATCCGTGTCTCGGTGTCGCGCCACGGAGGGGAACAAAGCAAACAACTCGGCGGGCCCAGAGTGTCGAGTCAGAGCCATTCACTAGCATCTTAAATTCATGAGTTGAGACGAGGCGATGACTCGATGATGTTGTATGACGGAGTAGAGGTCCGCGGGTGACTTAGCTAAGTGGATCGTCATCTTGTCTACCGGGCGCCGGGCTGTGGCGGCCGATGCTGGGGGCACTTGTTGCTCATGGTGGTTTCCATCAATTGTCCCCACTTTCTCCCCGTCTCCCTCAGGACCCCCGGCACCATCAGCCGATCCGCCCGACTGTGGCCTCTTTTCTGCGAGCGCTGCCGCCGCCTCCCTTCCTCGCTTCCTGAGGTTACAGATCCGCCCGAGCCCTTTTTACCCCATCGCTCCCCCCGTCCTTCCTGCCCTCGCCTTCCCTTCCCCCTTCTCTCCTCCCCGCGACCGACTCACCCTCCGCACCGAAAGGCCTTTTACCGGCTCGCATCCCGGATTCAAATAAGATCACTTTTTCCTTTGTGCTGCATCGGCCCATCGAGTTTTCGACTCCGGCGCAGCTCCGGACCTCACTTGATTTTCCTCCGGCATTGTCGGTCTTTCCGGTGCCCCGCGTCCATCACCTAAAACCAACCCGCAACACCTTCTCGCTTGCGAGACGCGTCCTGGTTTCATCAGCCCACCCACAGCACCCAGTGAGCCTGATCACAAACCAGCCATCATCAACCATGGCGTCGGTCGTGCGATCGACAGCCCTTCGTGCCGGCGGCGCCTGTGTGCGCTGTCGGAAAGGCAAGACTAAATGCGTCTACGAGAACGGCCGATCACCGTGCAAGAATTGCGCAAAAGGCATGCACGAATGTTATCTACCCTCCGAGTCCATGAGTCACGGCGGCCATGGAGTATCACCGGCACGCGTCCAGCAGCGGGCTCGCGAGTCCCTACCCAGCGAGCGGACTGTCTCTAGCACATCGGGCGACCGTCAGGCGCCTCCGCCCTCAAGCGTGTCACGCCACGTCTCAACGACGACTGAAAAGTATGTCTCATCTCCCTTTCTTTGTATCTCTCGCGACTGCACGCATTACACAACCTTTTCTTTCTGGGTGGGCAGGTGGTTTCTTGTGCCCACCTCGCGCATTTCCCTCGATTTCCGGTGCTCCGTTAGCAGCGCCTTTTTTCTTCCGCGCCCGGGCGACCTCCACCCTCCGAGTTCCTCAATTTTTAGCGTTGGTTCCGGAGGGCTAGGCAGCTCCAATTTTCCCCACCCGGGCCTCATTTCCCAAACCGGCACACGCAATTTTCCTTTGCTCCGTGCACAGCTTCCCGTCTCACCCCGATTGTCTTGGCCTTGGCACGCAGCCACAATCTCCGTATCCTCACATCCCCATACCCATCACGGCGTTTAGCCCATTTCCTTCGGGTTTTGTGCTGCTTTCATTCCGATGGGCTTGCCGTATCTACGAGGGCTCGAGAGCACTCACAGTGTTCTTCAACCTGGGCTAACAACCATATTCTCACAGACTTACACCGGAGCTGATGCAAGAGGGCGAGCGCGTCATCTCAAAGACGTTGCCAGCATGCGTGGCTTTCCACAAGCCATCTTTCCTTCAACAGCTCAAGAATGCTTCCATGGACCCCACCATGGTTAATGCGTTGCTGACCACCGCTGCTCGGTGAGTGCCGTCGCCGTTCCCGACCCTGCCGGCTGGGTGTGGAGCCGCCATCCGGGACTCCCGGCCCACTTGGCGTTTTGAATTGGTGATTCGATTCTAACATGGACACAACAGGCATTCTCCAGCCATGATTCGTCGGTATGGGGCCCATGGCGGCGGTTCAGCCGCCGCTGAACACTTCGCGAGCAAGACCATTGGCCTCATCATGCAGGCCATGGACCAACCCAGCCTTGCGGATATCCAAGCCCTCTGCTTGCTTGTCGTCCACGAGTGGGGCTGCCGCAATGCTGTGCGTGCCTACGTCTACCTCGGTCAGGCTGCCCGTATGGCACAGATGTACCGGGTTGTCCACACCCACCTCCAGCAGCCCGAGCCGGACCAGTTCCTCCAGGACGAGTCATTCCGACGCACCCTTTGGCTGATCTACATTCTCGACTGCTTCCTCACCAGCAGCCCTGGGCGCCACCCGGCTCTGTCGTCGCATGACGTCAAAGATGTATCGCTCCCATGCCTCGATATGAACTATCACTTTGGGAGCCCGGTTTATGTCCGCACCCTGAATGAGGCCTCGCCGCCGGGCATGTCGGACTCTAACGGCCCTCTCGCCGAAGTGGGCGAATTTGGTCACATCGTGTTGGCAACCAAGGCTTGGCGCAATGTCGTGGAGATGATGACTACTACTACTCTCGAGACGTTTTCCGAGGCTCAGTGTGTGGCCCTGGAGCATCAGATCGACGCGATCCGCCAGTCGCTGCCGTTGCATTTTGCCGACAAGCCTGGGCAAATCACCCTGCATATCACCATGGGTAGCGGCTACACGTACGCGATGATCCACGCACTCCTCAACTGCGGCACCATTTTTGTCAACCGCCGCCGAATTCTCCAGGCCGTTACGGACGAGAACTTCTCTATTGATGCTTGGCGCTTGTCTTCTCATACTCATGGTGAGGCAGTCGATCGCATTTTTGGCGCGTCGCATAGCATCATCCACTCGCTTCTAGCACTGGAGACCGGGGCGGATAAGGATAGCATTCTCTGTTTCCCGATCTTTATGCTCTTCTCCGCCTTCACCGCAGGTTCAACGGTCGCCTACCTTACCCTCAAGGGACTCGCACCGCCCGACGTCATCGAGTCGGCTGGAAACATCGTCCGCGACAGCCTGAGACTCTGCCAGGAGGGGTCTGAGTCTTGGCCGCTGGTCCTCCCTTGGCAACGTCATCTCTCTGTCATGACAAAGGTCCTGCGCGAGGTGAATAATGTGTCCCGCGACATCCACGAATCGCGCGAGGATAGCAAGCAGGCCCACCGTGTCTCGCCTTCGGTCAAGGACGACATTATTAGTCAGGCTGACACGAACCCTGATCCCATGGACTATGACCAGGCTATCCCGCCTGTACCACTTCCTCCGCCTCCTGCCAGCATGGAGGGCCGAGATAGCGAGCCTCCGGCCCCGAGACGACCCGGGATCACCACGATTAATGGTGGATCTGCTGGCGCGTCGACTCCAGCTACGGCTAGCCCTCCGCCCTCTAGCCTTGCGCCCAAGGTAGACTCCCCTGGTGCCATGTCGTCGACGTCCGTCAGCGGTCTCCCCCAGCCACCACAACCCGGCCCGGATGTTGACATGTCAGCTATCGAGCTTTGTGCGGCGTTTGAGAGGCAGCTGCTGGAGCTTGATGACCTGGCCGCATTCATGGGAGGCGGAGTGTGAGTCTCCCCTCTACTTTCTCTCGCCATGGCTTCTCCGGCGTCCAATGGATTGATCGGTTGACCATGCCCAAGTCCGCCTAGTTAGATCGCGGTGCGGTTTCATGGGTCATCATCCTTCTTTCATACTTCATTAATTCGCCATCCTTCTTTTTTTTCCGGATTAGTTGCTTTTGGGCTTTGTATCATAATGGCCATGGGCTATTGGGGAAAGGAACACTGACCGCGGAACAATGTGGCCTGGCTTCGGACGCACGCGTGGTACTGCATGTACCTGTAACATTACATTTTCATTGTTTTTTTGTACGTGGGACCTGGGTGGGTATATCTCAGTATGGCGGCCCTATTCCTGTTGGGCATCGATTTGCTCGGGGTTTGTGTCAGGAAGGAGTTTCGGAGGGCTGGCTATCTGGGTTGGCGGGAAGGGGCGCTCAAGGACATATGGTGCGGCATGGTTCTAGTTAGGTATGTAAACGCCTTCATCGACATGTACGAGGAGGTGAGATCGGCAACAATATTGTTTAACCCTACTTGAGGGTGATTTGATCGCTTGGATGTTGCTGTTCCCGCCTGCTTGAGCAACCTGGAAAAGTGGTGAAATGTACCTATGCTCGAAGGTCTCGTCCAACACCTCGGCTCCTTTTGCTACCCCGGTGACGTAGGGACGGGCCGGCCCGTCAGATCGTGCTCCTCGCTGATCGGACCCTGATCAGAATTAAGGTTTTTGCCCCAGATTGCCAAGTTATAACTCGCAACTCACTCCTTGAGAATATGAAGGATGGGAGTTCCCAGACCCTGGTTTTTTCTTGCTGTTTGTTTGTTTTAGATGGAGCTAGCATTGGTTTCTAGATGTGATTGCAAACAAGTGCGTGCTGTGTTGAGTTTGGGCTGCACCTTACTGGCTGTTAAGCGCCCCATAAGAGTATTATTCCATACCGGAGCAGACCATTGGTGTAGATACCATCGTTGTTATCACCGGTATGCTTGGACGGCCTCATTTCAGGGCCAGGGAAGCAAGTTTTTTCACAGCCCTGTGTCTCTTTAGCTGGAAACAATACCCGTAACTACTCTGCAGCTGGAGTTCGGCGTTTGTTGAACGGGTGGAGGCTCTCTTGAGGAGGGGGACGGAGTGTGGGGCCAGTTATCAAGAATGCTGAGGTATAAGCAAACTATCTAGCCTGCCTGTTTCCACCACTGAGCTCGCCAGCTCGCAGCCCGCTAGCCACGCAGAGCGTAGCGTAACTGCTATGCTTAGCTCTCGGTGTTCTCGCTCTTAGTCTTGTTCTCGGCCACGGCCTTGTGCAAAGACACGATCATCTCCTTCAGCTGCTCTACCTCCTCCCTCAGCCTTCTGATCTCGGATACCGCAGGGTCCTCTTCGAGGTTACTCTTGGCGGAGTCGACCTGCTTCTTCCAGCCATCTGATTCGAAGTCGAACTGCCCGACCATTTGCTCCCACTCCTCAATAGTATCATCGTCGGCATCGCCACGGGCGCGGTTCGCGCGGATATCTTGGGCCCAGCGCATCTCAAAGTACGCTGATACGAGGAGCAGAGGTGAGTAGATAATGCCCATGACGATGTCGTTGATGTGCTCGTATGTTTTCTTGTCCATCCACCACTCGAGCAAGAGGACAAGCCCAAAGATCTCGATTAGGTTGAAGGGCGCAATGAAAACGTTTTCGTCCGGGGCGCGGACAAAGGTCATGGTTTTCTGAGCGAAAATAGCGAGGTACTCGTCGTTGGCGTTGTCGTAAATATCTTCATAGGCTGAGTTGTATAGCGCGATCAAGATATTGAGGAGCACAACCTGTTGATGGTGTTAGTAAACCGAGGATAAAAAGCAGACCAGGGCGATTATACGTACCATAACTACAAAAGTAAAGCAGTAGTATAAGATCAGGCCAAACGGCGGCTGAAACCTCTCAAAGCCACTGAAGTCGGGAGACTGCATCACGGCATTGGCCATGGATTGAATGATGAAGAGGATGTCCTCGACAACCCTATCATCGGCATAGTCGAGCCCTATGAATGCCTGTAGGAACCCAACGATGATGAAGGCCAACAGCGCAAAGAAAATGATAGACTCTTTCATCATGACCTTGAGTACGACTAGCATGGCGCCAAAGAAGCGGTAGCTATCGAGATAGAGCAGCAACCTGGCCCAGAACATGGGGGCGCTCACGGCTAGGAAGCTGTAGCTCAGGGTGCTGTAGTGGTGCCGCAGTCCGTCGGGATCGCCCTGGGGGTGGCTCAGCGCGATGCAGCGCAGCACAAAGCTGGTGATCAGCAGACTGTACAGCATCGAGTTAAATGCGTTCCAAAAGTTCAAGATGCGGTAGCCCGCTTTCCAGAGCTTGGCGATTTCGTTGCAGATAAAGCCGAGCGTGAAGAGATAGAGAAAAACTTCGACAGCGTCGATGCCCCCGTCCTCGTTCACCGTGTTCATGGCAACGGTGTAGAGGCCGAGGTAGGCGAATGACATGAGCATCTGGGTGGCATTCTGATACATGGGCGCGCGCATGCGGTCTGGATCCAGATGGGCAATGTAAGATGTGTTGTCTCTGTCCTTGTAATCCACGAAGGTGGCCGGATCGTTCTCGTCCTGGACTAGCCACCCGCGCCAGAGGAAGTTGATACATTTTTGATAGCCTGAGGACCCGATGACGCGCAGGGCGTGGAGGTCAACCGCTTTCTCGATGACATTGACGGGGTGGGTTGCGTGGCCATCGACTAGGATGGAGTACCGCTTGAGCAGGACCGAGTGCAACAAGTACTCGGAATCCTCCTCGGATTCGATGATCTTCTTGGCGATGACCTCGCAGGCAACAGCCCGGAGATAGTGGAGGTCGGCATCCCACAACTCAATCAGCGCCTGGTGGCGCCACCAGCGCTTGTTGACCAGTAGGCAAAACACCACACAAGCACCATGCTCGCGGCCACCTGCCTCCTTAGCAGCCTTGATCACCTTGGAGGTGATGACCTTGCTGTGCGGGGATGTGATATGGTTTTCCTTGAGCTCGCAGGGCACGCACTCCTCGATCAAGTGGCGGATGCGGAGGGCGACCTCGGTGACGTTCTCGGCTGGAATTGCCGACTGAATGGAGTCGTCGCGATAGCTCGGGAGAACTGGTGGGCACATACACGGTTAGCCTCTAAACAGTCAATTGGCAAGAAATAGCCATTGGGTCGCACGCACGCCGTTGTCTCGACTCATCCCACCAGCTGCTGTTGCGATCATGGTGTCCTCGACTTGTGTGCCGATCCCAGCCGAGGAAGCGGCTCCATGCCGGCCCAGGCATTTTGGCAGTTTGTTGGTCTCACGACGCGACCGGCTCGGTCCTTTGCTGCCCGTCGTCAAGAAACTCTTTGAGCGGGTGGTGGAGCTCCGAATTGGTCGGGCTTGGCAGTCAGAGAAAGTGGTTTCAGCGATCGAGAGAGCGATGGGGAGACTGGGAGATGGGTTGAGAGAGAGAGAGGATAACTAAATGGCTCCCGGAGGGACGACTCTTTCCCTGCGCCATCTCTCTCGTCTCTCGCGCCGTTCACTGCGTTAGCGTTGTTGGTGTCCTAAACCGGGCCAACGAGACATTGGGGTTTCAGCTGCTATTGGAATCAGATGACGTCGCTAATGGTGGGGGCTTGTCACATGGTGATTACTTCTTAACGAGATGCAGCTGATAAACTGAGTTAAATTGCTAGTGGGCTAGCTAGTCCCGGAAATGGCTGGTTTGACTGGGCCACATCGCTTGCAAACCTTGAATCGGTGGCCCAGACTTGCGGGGCGCCAACAGGGAGGCTTGAGGTGGCAGGGTGGCGGCACGAGGGGAACGAAACCAATTGAGGAAGGTTAATGTTACCCATTCCCATTGTAATGCTCCGTCACAGCCGTCTCCTTTATTATAGAAAGCCCAAGATATCCCGAAATGATCATAAGAAGCGTGGGGGAAATATTTGTTTGTATAAGCAGTGAGACGCTCAAGGAAAGAAAACATAATGATCCCCTGTCTGATGCGAACCCCGCGATAAGGCGGACCTCAGAGACGCGCCAGCCAAAACACAAAACCCCAAATTGCAGAGCGATGGACCTAATGAACTTGCAAGTAGGAAAAGGAAAGCTAAGAGGGTTAAGATCGATGATCGGGAGCTTCAGAAATAGCTCCTCATGGCATCCTGGTACCCGGGGCCGCCCTTGAGATCGCGCTCAAAGTTGGTCTGCACATCCAACACCTGCCGAATGTGGGTCATCGCGAGGGGCTCGCCTTTGTTGACGGCCAGCGCCTGCGCTGTACGCACCGTGTTCTTGATCTGCCGCCCGTTGAGCTCGTGCCGTGCCAGCGCCGTGTAGTCCTCCTCGCTGAAGGGCATTAAGTTGATCTTCTCAAGCACCCGCACACGCTCGATAAAGATCTTGAAGATGGCCTTCTTAGCCCGGTGGTCAAGGCTGTCGTACCGCAAGGCGATGTGGATGCGGGACTGGAAAGCGTCGTCAAAGGTCTACCAGACATGAATCAGCATACATATATCCTTTCTTCGGCCAGCGCCGGTTTGTGCTTACCTCGACCCGATTTGTGGTCAGAAACAAGATGCCCTGGAAGTACTCGAGCTGCCGGAGGAAGATGCTGACGAGGGCATTTCGGTGGATGTCGTGCATGTTGCGCTTCTCCAAGAAAACATCGGCCTCGTCCAAGAGGAGAATCGCACCCCATGCGTGACAAATATCTAGGATCTTCTGGAGCTCGCTCTCGAGGAACCGGGAGTCGGTTCCCAGTTCACCGGCCGACGCCATGTACAGGGGGCATTTCAGCAGCTCCGAAATACCTTCTGCGGTCAAGGTCTTGCCCGTGCCAGGAGGCCCATGGAGGACAGCTGTAAAGAAGTCAGTGGTGAAGTGCACCAGAAATTAGCGTTTCAACGTACCAACAAGCCCCTTGCCTTTGCCCTGAATAACGTCATCGATGCTCTCGGCGGCATGGTACTTGTGAGACTCAACGAGTGCCTAGCTCCCCGATTCTGTTAGAGAGGCCCCGCACAGAGAAAGAGGGGTTGTCGATGAACGTACCTTGACGATATCCTTCGTCTTTGGTTCCAGAACCAACGACTCGTACGCCGCCTCGTTCCACTGGATTTCTTTAACGCCCGAGACGGTGAACTCTAGCCACAGCTTCTCGGCAAAGGCGAACCCAAGCACGACCGGGGACGCGATTAGGTACTCTTCATCGCTAAACTCGGGTACTGGCTTGGTTTTGGTGCCGTCTGATGAAGGCGTCGCCGTGCCCTGGTCGTCCTCCTGCGATGCGTCCTCGCCCTTGGCGGCCACATTGTCGAGTTTCTCTCCGACGATATCGTCGTCGTCGTCGGATTTGGGCACACGTATAAGCTGCACCTTGCCCTTCCCGTCTTTATACGCCTTGGTGACATACTTGAGTTTCTCGCCGCCACTGCTCCCATTACCCTCCTCATCCGAGTCGCATCCGCAGCAACCGGATTCGCTGTCCGAGCCCTCATCGTCGGAGAGGAGGTCATGGTCCTTTGGCCGTACAAGGGAGATTGGATAGTTGGGATTGATGCGCCGGTGGATGCTGGGATCCACCATGATGCGACCGTTGATGTTGACTTTGATGATGGACTTCTTCTTTTTGTAGTAGGCCATGCCCTGGTGGCTCTTGTAGTGCACCCCGCCCAGTGACACAAATTTCTTGCCACGCTCGATCAGATCCTTGCGCAGCTGTGCTTCGTTCTTGTGGTACTTGAGGGGGTAGCATGCGAGGCCGGTAATCTTGCGCGCACCGCGGAAATCGCCAATCTCCTCGGCGACGTTCCCGAACCCGTACTGCTTCCCGTCATACTCAAAGTACTTGCCCTCGAGGTAGTAGTAGTCGCCTTTCATGAGGCCGTGATGTTTTTCTGCCATTTCCACCTTGAAAACGCGGGGTTCATCGTGCGAGCCGTATGTGGTCGTATACGCCAATGTATTGGGCTTCCACAAGGCCCAAAGCAGGTCGAATGTAATCAACCCGTTCTCCAGCATGGGGTAGAGACTGCAAAACATGTTAGTGAGCGCTGAAAGGAAGGTTAAAGCAAGGCGAGCACCACATACCTATTCTTGATATCAGCATAGTCTTTGTTGATGTACTTGACGAGCACTCTCAGATGTTGGCGCTTCTGCTCAATGCGCTTTTGCTCCTTTTTGCGCTCCTGCTTGTCGCCCTTGGTCGCCTTTGTCTTCTTTAGCTCCTTCGAGTGCTTACGAAGATCCTCGAGGTACCTGCGGCCCATGTGAGTGCGGGAGTACAGTGTATTTCAGGCTCAAACTTACAGGAAGAGCATGTTGGGGTCGAGTTTGGGCGTGTCGTCGACCAAGCTGACGCCTTTTATGTCCCCTATGACATCTTGTAGGCACTCTCGAAGCAACTTGCTCTTGATGTCAACAATGGTAGCTTTGTACTTTCCTTCCCAATCAAAAGTCCGGCGGACATGAAAGATGAACTCTTCGTACTGAGCGTCAACTTTTCCTTCGGCTGTGTCCTGGAGCTTGTAGTTGTGGATTGCATCGTCCCACACCTGGTCAACGCGCTTGTAGTCCAGCTTTGTTGCTTTCTGCCGCTTCTTCTTGTCATTCGACTGGTTGGCATCCAAGAGCAGGTTGGGGTCAACCCCACCGAGGTTGAGGGCTGCTCGCCCAGAGGAGCGTACCCCCCCACGACGGGGCCTTGGGGGGCTACGCCGGAGCCCAGTGTCGTAGATGGGAGGGGGGACGGCGTTACTGTGACCTGATGGGTACCCGTACGAACCGCCGCCTTGCTGCTGCTGATGCTGTTGCTGCTGCAGCAGAATAAGTTGTTGGATTTGCTGCGCCAGGTTGGCTTGGGTCTTCTGATTTTCGTCGTTGTCTGATCTGCCACTTCCGTCGCTGTCCAAAGAATCGGAATCGGAATCTGACTCGGACTCTGCCACTCGGGAAAGGGCCTTGCCATGTTTCTTTGTGCGCGCCTTCTTTTTGGGTTTTTGGGGTTCCTGGCGCTTCTTAACCACCCGGTTCTTCCTTGGGGCTTCTGTTTCGGACTGGTCGTCGTCCCAAGATGACGCGGAAGTAGTTCCACCGCCATCATCATCATCATCGTCATCGCTATCCGAGCCAGACGAAGACTCGGGCGACACGGCCTTTTTGGATTTCTTCGATTTGCGCTTGGAGTGTTTCTTGGAGCGCTTCCCTTTGATGGATTTCTTTTTGGCCTCAGACCTGTCGTTGGTCGTGGTTTCGCCTTCCACTGCTTTGGCACCGCCTTCGGCCGGCGCTTTAGGGTCGTCGGTCTTCACTGGAGCCGTGGGATTCCCCTCGCGCACATCGGTAACAGACTTATCCTCAGCGTCCATGGCTGCGAATGTGATAGGAGTTTGCTGGAACGTGGACTTTTCTGGAGAGTTTGCGGCGGGTTGCTGAGCTTTAGGGTAGTTTACTGGTTGCGGGGTCGATAGTGCGGATGAGAAACGCGGGGGAGATTTTGGGCAGGTTGGCAGGCAAGTTTAAAAGGTAATAAAGGTTTCAAAATGCTGTGCGACGACCATACAGCAACGTGGCCGGCTAAGGGAGGCCTAGTATATGCAGCAGCGTGATAATCGGAAAGTAAGCCAGGTACAGATGGTGATGTGCCGGAGGCTTGCAGGTGGTCAGCAGACGCTAGGTAGGGTGGTTGTTGGTGGAGAGTTGGAAGATAAAGCCGGAGAGAAAAAAAGTGGCACTAAAAAGGGTGTACTTGACGTTGGGAAAGAGCTGCATCCGACGAAACTTGAGATGATAGTCATGCGAATGAGAACTGTGGAGGTTCGATGGTTGTCCGATGGGTTCAATGACGTATATATACAAGAGAAGGGACATCAACTTCCACTCGGGGAAAATAGACCGCACTCACTGTATCACGCTCCGCTGCGTCTCTTATATAGAGCTACCGGAAAAAACTGTTGGTGGTGGAGGAGATGTCGAGGAATGGGTCGCACGTGGGGACGTCGAAATCGGTGAGATGGGGTGGGATGGTTGTAGAGTGACGTTCGTTAAGAGCAGGAAATTGCCAAGTTGACAAGAATGCGCGCCACTTCTTTCTCAGCTCCCAGGCTCTCCAAACTGTTGGGATCGGACCGCGAGGCGACGTTCCGCCTGGTTGGTTCTGGCTATTTGTGTGATCTTGCGGGCTTCTCCGCTTGGGTGGTTCACTCCCTCGTTGCCTCGTTGCCTCGGGGGCGGAAAGCGGGTTCCGTCGGGTTCGAGTCACCAAAGAGCGGGAAAAGCAGAGTGTTGGGGCAATATTAGGAAACAAATACCGTCAAGCTAATACCGTTGGCGGATTTCGTGATGTATTTCAGTGGGTGAAGGCGGCGGGAAGGGAGTGTAGCATATCGGAACATCAAGAATCTGGAATGAATGGAACTGCGATGCATGTAAGTCCTGTCCCGCCAGGAACGCGAACTGGTGTTTGGAGTTCCGCCCAACTGCACCCTGCAAGGGTGAGCCGCAGAAGGCACCCCAGTCTCGACCACTGTGATTGCCTTGTTTGTTTGACTGGACAGCGAGCTGCATGAGGGTACAGGCAACCGCCCGCCTGTTGGGTTGGTGTCCTGGGACTGGCTTATGGAGCTACCACTCACGGCCTGGCCGGGTTGTTTGTGTAAGCATGGTTAAAGATGGCGCAGCACACCCAGACCCCGATGAGTAAGTATAGCATTGACGCTGGAAACTGCAGGTCATCCCCTGCGGGGTTGGCACGCGATGGGAAGCCTCACTTGCGGCAACGAGTTTATCGGGAGTTACCGAGGCAGCAGTAGGCATTTCCGGTTCGTGGGTTGCCTTCGCACCAGGTTCGATATTCAGCTCCTTGTGGCGCCCGACAGGATGCCCCTCAAGCATGGTACATATGGGAAAGCCTGGTTGGTTGAGCTGGACGTTTGTGGGCCAACCATAACGACCGAGCCGAGTTGAGCAGACAGACGCTGAACTGGAACAAGATTGCACACGCACTACGGTGCTCCAACCATGAGGTCCGTGGGGCCATTCGGGAGACCAGGCAGCGCAAGGCGGGCGTGCAAGGCTACCTGCACAGGAGAGCTCCCTTGATATGCGAGTTTCTAATGCGGAAGGTAGCTGATAAACTGGTGAGTAGGAATGGTTCTCCAAGCAGAAGTTTCGCCCGTTCTCCTCGAGTGTTATTTTGTTCAGCCGAGGCGACAAAGACCAGATTCCGGCACATTTGCATGGGACTATGGCCTGAGGAGGCCCGAAACATGAAGACTATCCCTGCATGTTGAGGCTTCGTGGGTGTTTCGGAAAGAGAGTGCACATGGGAAGTTGCAGGGGCATCACGAGGCGTTGAGCATTTTCGTAGGCGTGCAGACAGATGTACATACATACGGTTGTTGACTGACGCGTGGAAGTGAATTTCGGGAGAATACACGCGAGGATAACAGAGGCCGGAAGCGATGTCCGAGGTTGGCAGACAGTACTTGGGTGCCAAAGCTGTGTTTAAAAATGGCTCCCTCGATGGAGCTCGCCGGTTCGTGATCCAGGCCACACCAGCGAGACCAGGTGGTGCGCACGGCGGAGGATGCTTTGCTGTGTGCCTGCGTGTCGCTGCTGTGGCCACCCGTCAGTCTCCCACATAGGTAAGAGGAGTAAATTACTGCAGATGACTGCAAATGCAGCTTTTCCGGCCGCAACAGCCCCCTGCGTGGCGGGATTGTCGCTGTGTAAGGCCTGCTGGCACCCATTGTCGCTTGCAGGCGGCTTTGCAACCAGGGAATGGGATCAGCCGGGGATTGGGGTCGGGGTGGACGGGCCAACCTTTCTCGGGGTTGCATGCATGTACCCCTAGGATCAGCACCTTTGGTCGTTGGCCTTCGTGAGAGTGAAAGAAAAAGGGTAGAAATTCTGCTCAAGGTCAGGTAGGTGCATTTGAAGTGCGGGTTGGAAGGAGAGGGCTGGGATGGGAGAAGGCAAAAACTGGCGGGGAGGGCTTGGGAGTCACACGTGACCAGACCCTGGAATACACCCCTCAACGAGGACCTTCCTTCCATCAAAAAAGCAACAGCAACAAGTTAAGCTCAAGAGTGCCTTGTGGCTGGTGCGAAAATAAAGGGACAAGCCGGGAGACGTTGTCATGGCAGGCACAAAGAGGAAGGCGCCGGACGATGCGGCAGAGATGGACGGCCGACCCAGAGCCGACTGCGCCCTCGGACTCCCCACCGACAGACCTCAACACGATCGGCCGAATCCCGGTCAGCCCGGCCGTCTGGAGGCTGGGGCACCCGCCGATGATTACTTTCGGCACCTGTATGCCTCCGAACCAGACTTCAGGCGCCTTGCAAAGCGAGACTCTCATTTTGCAGCGGTGTAAGTATTTGCTGCCCACTGTTCTTTTTGTTCAACCTGCCGTTGGAATCTGGAAGCTGACATTATTTCAGCCTCCAAGATAACGGGCAGCTAGACTTCAGCGACCCAAAGGCTACCATGCAGCTGACAAGGACACTTTTGGGACTCGATTTTGGCTTGAAGTTGGACCTCCCAGAGGACAGGCTGTGCCCTCCGGTTTGGCGCCTCCCAGCTAACATACCGGTGAATGGCACGTTGGCTAATAGAGAGTCAGGTTCCAAACCGTCACAATTATATTTTGTGGCTAAAAGATTTAATGGACACAACCTCGTACGAGCAGCCTGGCCGGAAGTTGTGCGGGCTCGATGTCGGCACCGGCGCAAGCTGCATCTACCCACTGCTCGGCACTGCTCAGCGGCCATGGCATTTCGTGGCAACAGGTGGGCTTTTCGTACCGTTCAAAGAGCTCCAGCATTGACACACGTTAGACATCGACACGAAGAACTTGAGCTATGCAAGAAAAAACATCCAACTTAACGGTTTAGGAGACCGGGTTCGGCTCTTGGAGCGGAAGCCAGATGATTCCCTGATACCGCTCGACGAGGCGGGTGTCCAGTCCATTGATTTTGTCATGATGAACCCGCCGTTTTACACCTCAGAGGACGACATGGTATCGTCAGCAAAGAAGAAGGCGCGGCCACCAATGTCTGCTTGCACCGGTGCACCGGTGGAGATGGTTTGCGAGGGCGGCGAGGTGGCTCACGTCGGCCGGCTGTTGCGCGAATCGCTGGTATTGCGGAGCCGGATCCAATGGTATACGTCAATGTTTGGAAAGCTTACCAGCCTTGATGCTCTTGTAGAGCAGCTCCGTGAACATGGTATCGACAATTATGCCGTTACCGAGTTTGTGCAAGGTAATAAAACGCGCCGGTGGGCGCTGGGATGGAGTTTCGGGCAGATGCGACCGGCAGAGCATGTGGCACGCGGGATGAAGGCGAGCTATTGGAAAAAGATTCTACCATCCTCTCTGATGACCGACTTACTCATGCTGCCGGCTGACGAACCGGTTGATCCGGTGATCGCTAAGATCCAGGAGATCATGGGAGACCTAGAACTGATGTCTTGGAAATGGGAACAGGGAGCGGCGAAAGGGCTAGGGAGAACGGCGGAAAACGTGTGGAGCAGGGCTTGGAGAAGAAAAAGTCTTCAAGGACGAGAAGGGGGCGAAAGTGATACCCGCACTCTTCAGTCGACTGGGCCAAAGGAGTGCCGGCTCGGATTCGAAGTCGGGGTCGTGGTTGGGAAGACGGAAACATGTATCAGTCTGCACTGGCGCGAAGGGAGCGATCCCTTGATTTTTGAGAGCCTAAAGGGATATCTCCAAGGGAAGTTGAAGGCTACGGACCAACTCAATACGGCGAGTAATTAACTAACACTGTTGGCATGGATGTCTGCGAGGTTTTAAAATGGAAGGAAAGGGCCTGTAAGAAACGGGTCTGGGTGGCGTAATAATACATGTAATGTCATTCTGGTGCCCCATAAATTTCAAGCACCAGGGGCGGCTTCTCTCAACTCAAGTCATGTGCAAGCCAGCTTTCCGATTTGACCCCACGATCATCGATAACCCTCACCACCTGGATCTGGCCACGCACAAAGCATGTCAGACCCATCCCAGACGGCGTCCCGTTTCACGCCGCAGAACCAAACCACGCACGAGCGGCTGTCGACAAATACGGTCGGCCTCGTTGCGCTCTCAGATTTTCGCAAGCGACGCGCCGAGGTCCTCGAACAGCAGGAGCGCGAAGCGCGCGAGGCAGCTCTTTCGACGCGTGCGAACGCCTCTACACCTGACCGGTCGCTAACTACAACCCCGAACATCGCGAGCGCCGATAACAGTGAACCAGAAAGACAGAAAAAGAAGAAAAAGCGGGCGAAGGCACTGGTGTCGTTTGGAGACGACGAGGAAGAAGAGGACGTGGCCGGGCCAAAAATTGTTACGGGCCAGGGAGCAGCAAAAAAGGACAAGGAAAAAGCCGCGGGTAACGATACGAACAACGATGCAGACAACAACGGCGATACTGGAGTGGAGAGTACCTCCGGCGACGATCACGACAAACGGCGGAAAGTGCCCGCTAAGGTCGCGGTCAACTCCTCAGTCGGCATTGTGCCGCGGGCACTGACGAAGGCTGCTCTACGAAGGGAGGCTGCGGAGAGAGAGGCCTTACGCAAGGAATTCCTCCTTCTACAAACTGCCGTCAAGGCTACCGAAATCGCCATCCCCTTCGTTTTCTACGACGGGACCAACACCCCCGGAGGTGTCGTGAGGGTCAAGAAAGGCGATTTTGTCTGGTTGTTTCTGGACAAGAGTCGCAAGGTGGGCGCGCAGCTTGGGGTGGGTGCGGACAAAAGTGCAAATGCCAGGCGAGATTGGGCCCGCGTAAGCGTGGACGACCTGATGCTGGTGAGGGGCACTATGATCATACCACACGTAAGTCTAATTACTTTCTCTATTTCGTATGCTGGGGCTGTACTAATATTTGTCTAGCATTATGAGTTCTATTTCTTCATCATCAACAAGACTATGGGCACAAACAACAAGCTCCTCTTCGACTACAGCGCCGAAGCTACGCCCACACACCCTACGGCTGACGGACCTGGTGCAGCTGGCATTAGCCGCGCGCCTGGTCTCTCCGAACTCGAAGGGGTGTCGGATGACCCCACCATCACGAAGGTGGTCGATCGGCGGTGGTACCAGCGTAACAAGCATATCTACCCAGCCAATGTCTGGCAGGATTTCGACCCCGAGAAGGATTACTCGAAGGATATCCGGCGCGACCCGGGAGGCAATGCCTTTTTCTTTTCGAAATAAAGGTGCCCCAGGCGTGTCGTATTGATTAGCATGGCGGTAACCCTGAAGGAGGAGCGGCAGGGTGGGAAAGTCTGATTCGGGTTCCGTTCGGACGACTGGCCTAGGCTGCCTCAGTGTAAGCTTTACTTGAACATGTCAACTTGCAAGCAATGAAATTTCGCTTACGTTCAGCCAGTCAACTGCCAGATGCCCCAGCCCATGACGGCTAGCATGAGCCAGCCGGGCCAGAATAGCATCAGCAGCAATGAATTGCCGCCGGGCCCAAGGAGCAAAATGAAGAGCTCAAACTCGAGCCTCTTTCGGAATCGTCGAGAACGCTTGCAGTCCCAAGCAGTCCATACGAGCGTGCTCGCCAGAGGCAGCGCCCTTGCAACGACAATCCTTGAAGCGAGGAACGTCCTCCAAGCAATGCTCTTGCTTGCCCATAGAGAGCCCGTGGCCACTATGGTGGCGGCGAAGTAGGTTCGGACGAAGAGGTGGAAGACGGCAGAACCGAGGAGATGTTGGAACTGAACCGCACTGTTAACGAGGGGATAAACGGTCGATATCACTTCGGACCGTTGACTGAGTGAAACGCTCGGAGCGGTTCTCGAGGCAGCTAGAAGGGCCATGTTTGTGAAGCCGTGGTTGTTGGGATAGTTGCGGGGACACTTCCATGTCAAAGGGGAATTTGCTGCTGAGTCTCGAGGGCCTCTTCAAGAGGAGTAGGAAGAGCCGAGAGAAAATTGGCCCAGTTTAAGTACTGTGGCGCTCGCGGCGGGTATGACGGAGAGGCGAACGAAGAACCTGTCCACCCGAGCCCCACCACGGAACAGGCTGGAATGGCTTGGCGCCCGCCGTTACTTGATTGTGACATGCCGAGCCGCTTCCGGTTGGGGCTATTCGCTGCATCTGGTTTAAAGCCTACCATGTCACTCTCTGGTTCCACCTCTCGGCAGTTTGTTAGTGATGCCGCCCGTTACACGACCACGGCCCCTCTCGTTCGCCCCCTCCTCGATATTTTGGGGATTGGCATCGTGGTGTTGTGGATCTGAGAACCCCGCGCCAGAAGGTAAACCCACGTGGGGGTCCTGATTCGCGACGTTGACCAAGTGGGAGTCGCTGGTGTGTTGCGCTAAGACTTCAGAGCCTATGGAGTGACACATTCGTCGAACGGTTGGGCGCGGGGGTTCGTGGTGCATCGAAACGTTCTGAGGGGTTGATGGGTACCCGTCAGGGGTCTGCGAGGGTTGGTTGCTGTTGTTGTTGTTTAACATGCATGTGATGCTTCCGACGTCGGCAATGGAACAAGGCCTGCAGAAGGGCATGCCGGAATGCTGATTGGGAAAGAAGTTTATTTAGATGAATGCCAATTGAACCGAGCATTCCAAGATGTCGACCGATACGAATAGCCCACTTTACCAAGTCGACACCGTCTCTCTCTTCGGGAGCGGGCACTCTGTCTCGAACCGCATCCGACCGGATCGGAGAGGCATGCTTCACTACGGGGCCGTGGGGCGGCGGGGCTGCAAGCGGAGCTTTCTCCTTCCAGGAACGTGCAACGGTCTTGGAATTGATTGGCCAAGCCAATCCCGATCGAGTGACCTGTTTTGTAACGACCAGGCATCACCTGCCAACACCAGAGTCCAGGTGACTGGGGCAGTAAGCAACTTCTCCAAACAAGGCTAGAAGGGTTTCTTGTACGATTTCTTAGAAGAGACTAGTTCTGAACTGAAATATACCGATGGCTGAGGATTGCGCCATTGGAAAACACTGGGTTGCCCATAGGGCCTAAACAATGGGACATGGCAATCACCACGACACATTTGTAGAAAGTTTCGCGTCATGCTTCTTAAACTTGTGCCGTTCAAACTTTGTAGTGAAAGTTTGTGTGTTGCTGACTGCCATCTGTGCTGCCATATGGAAAACTAGAGGTACCTGTCTGTATCTTTCCAGAGAAAAGTGTGACGAACCTACTTCAGGACCCTGTCCTGTTAGGGTTCAGCTTCGGTCGAAGGTAATCTTTCAAGGGTGCTTAGGTTCGGTGCAGCCAAAAGGTGCACAACAAAGGCTTGTCTCAACAGTAGGCTTCCGAGCTTGTAGCGAACTGTAGTGGTGATTGCTAACTGGAGAACTCCCAGAGCTCTCCAGAACGGGTGACTATATACTAACTAAGTCCTGGGTACCTCCGTACCTGGATCGAAGAATACTTCCATGATCCTGCGATCCGTCCTGGATCATTAGATCGTTCCTCGATCCAATGATCCATTCCTGATTGGTCACCCCTGGATCGCGTCTGCAGCTCACGATCCGGTTCCCATGGCAGGAGGCCCTTCTTTGCTGGTTGGCTCGGGGCACTACCAGCGTGTCCCGCCGTGTGACGGCAGCTGCCGTCGGAGTGCACTGTGGCTCCACTTGGTTGGGCACGTGACCACACGCGCTGGCATTGAACTCCTGTATCGCGAGAGCTCTTCCAGCTTCTCTTCCCTTTTTCCCCATCTTGCAATTAGCAGAAATAGAGTCTCATCGGCAGTGCCCTCGCGCCTCGCCCAAATGTCCCTCGTCTCTCACACGCCGGGTCGTCTGCATGCGACCATATTCGTGACAAAAAGAAGAAAAAGAACACACGAAGAGCAATTTATGGGGAGCTTTACTGTCACAAGAAAGAAACAACCATGCCACTAGACTACCAAACAGCCGTGCTCTTTTTTGTTTTGGTGATTTTCATAATAAACAACGTGCTTGGTTTGTACATACACAAATGACCGCTTTTGTCATGACGCTTTCCGCTGCTTGCCGAAAAAGACCAAACCTACCATGTTTTGTTAAGCTACCGAGTAACAGCTGACATTTTGGTGTCCGTAGCATACGTAGCAAATTATCTCAAACTTTGGCTACCATACTTGAAACAGCCCAAGTTGCATTTGGGATGTCTTCTACTTGTGCGTGGTTTACAGGGCATAGCTGAACCTTCGCCTTGGTCGCATCTTGATCATGTTTCGATAGGTAGCTGCCTGTAGATTACTTACAATGCCTGCTGGACTTTCTCGCGTGTTTATTTTATCTCAACAGTTTCCTAGAGTAGGTGACCTGATTGCCAGCTGGTGTTCAAACAGCTGCCAATTGGACGTGGCCGTGGTGTTGTAAGGAAAAACAATGCCGATATGATTGCTCTTAGATTGTCAGTTCTAGGACCGGCAGAGTTTCTGAAACAGCATATACTCACCTAACACACATTTCATTGATTCAAAACTTTCCCACGTAAATACAAGCAGCGATCTACTCCCGACCACTCTCCTTGACACTTCCCTCTCCATCACTTTGTCCATCTTCGTTCGTTCCACTCCCTCGACCTTTTATTCATTAAGCACATTGCCTCTTCATTTTGATTTCTGACCTTCCTTCACCCCAATATACTGACTTCCTATTTCTCACCTCATAAATATTCCCGCCGTCGCCAGATTTAGGTTATTCCACATCCTACAAGGGGTTATATCAAAAGCCTCGTCAACCGGCAAGAGTTGTCTTCTGGTAAGTAAGCCGGCGTTCTAATAATATTTAAGTCTAGGTCTATAAATCTTGGCGGATAAGAAAGCCGTTGCAGATTCACATCATCTCCCCTCAAACCATGCAGTGTCATTCCTCCGACGTTCTTACGATCCAATGTGGCGGCAGCTGACATGAGAAATTCAGATTCCATCGACCACCACGGAAGAATGGCTGGTGACTACATCAGCCCCCTCCCCTTTGAGCCTGGCTCTCTCCAGACCCAGCACACCTACGGCGATCAGTCCTTGGCTCCTCCAAGGCCAGATAATGGCAAAAAAAACCCCTCAACCCACCCAGGGGAACCGCCGCGCCCCAATATTTATAAACTCCTCGCCAACAAGGATCATACTTGGTCGGGCATCGTCCGCGACTATGATGACTGTCAAGAGCTTACTAGGCAGTACATGTCGCTAAACGACAAAACGGGCGATACAGACGTTGCAGGGTCAAATGACTTTCCGGAAGACAAGAAAGCCCAGAAAGAACTTGCCCGGCAGCTCTTCGAGGCTATTTTGGAAGTGGACCCCGCCGCCTCCGAGCACATACACTATAAGCCGATACGGGAACTCAGCAACCTGGAGGTGGAGTTGCTTTCATGGGAGCTTCTGGTATGGACGGATTGAGACGCCCATATTTTAGGGCGGGGCGAGATGGCTAACAAATGACCTGACAGTTCGCCACCCGCAGAGCGCAGGACGGCATTGTGGGATGGGCCAAGTGTTCGCTCAAGCCAGGTCAGAGGTACCAGAAGTGCAAGAACTTCCAGGAGCGCTTTGCGTTCGTCAAGGAAGGATGCCGGGTAAGATACCTACGTTATCGAGTTTCTCCGCAAGAGTGGCCCGACTCTAATGGACAGTAGAAGTTCAAATCGGTTGTCCATAGCATGCTGCTGGCTCCTTTTATAACCCGGATAACAGCAGCTCCGACCTACGAGTGCAGAGTAAGTATTTGCGCGCAAGAATTAGTCTGCTGGGACATGTTGTTAAGCGATTAATTGTGAACCTAACCGACTTTTAGTTAAAGACTGCGAACAAGAAGATCAACGAGAGAAAGGGAGCCCAGCTAAAAGGATATCGGGATATCATGGCGGAGAAGAAACCGAAGAGCGAAGATAACCCTCCGGCATCTTCAAAACGAAAGAGGAAACTTAGCGATAAGGGCGAGAAACCTCAGATCATATCCAGGGCAACCAACTACAAGCGCCAGAAGATTGAGATTCCGGAAAAATTAGCGGCGGTGGCTGTGGTATCACCATCCGTTCCAAGAGGACCGCTTAGCAACATACCAAGCGGCCCTGGTGCTTTATCTTAAAGCGGAAGCCAGGAAAGGGCCATCAGTTTCTCGAGATTCTCCTAATGCACCTAACCCCACCGAAGAGTCACTGGCAAACCTGGGACGACCACTCACCCCATCGGCTCACCAAATGCCTACCACGGGCGCCGCTGATGTTGGATGCCCGGTTGCTCAACCCAATCCCGCTGCTTTGGTCTACCCACCAACGGCTTTTTCGCGGCCGCCACTTGCCTGCGGACCGCCAGGGCCTTCCATGTCGCAGGTTTTCGAGGAGGTATTGAGCGATTCCGAGGGCGTCGAATCCTGGGATCAGTGGGTGAACTTTGAGGTGGATGCTTGAGGAGGACAATCCTGAATTGGTGCCTATGGATAGGTATATGTTTCGAATGGTTGTTATGAGCGTGTTTATACCAATTTTGCTGGTTACCATACCTAACTAGTATTTGTACACCTGCTACTATGGGGAATTTCAATTCCATTTTCTTCAATCGGGCAACCATCCATGGCAGCGCAAGCAGTTTCAGCCACATATTACCACCTACTATACATCAGACTGCCGTCCATCCCAATTGCTGCCGTCCATCCCAAGAGTTGTTGTGAGAAAAGCAATGCAGATTATAAAACTATGAGGGACTCTTGATGCACAGTCAATGTTGTTCTAAGTGCTGGAGGTAATCTAGGTAAAAATCGCGATTATAGGAGGATTTCTACCACATTGACAAATGCGTAACGAGGTGGCGAGTGACGGTGTGTTTGAGGGTGAGCTATTAGTACCTAAAATTGCTGGCGTCGCTTCGTTCGTCAGTCGCGCGGCCCTTCGCTACGCTACGGGGCGCTTCCTTCCTCTCTCCCGCTCCTGGCAATTTTCCTGTCCCTCTCCGGAGGACAAACGGGGCTAGGGTTGATTACGGGAGAGACGAAACGCCAATATCTGTCCGTCGGCCAACAACTCCATCTACTTAAGCCATCTACGAATCGTTTCTATTCTGCCACTCACGTTACGTATCTACACTCACGTCCTCGCTACTTACAAATCAATTAGACTCCTCTGAGGGAGCCTCCCCCGCCACAGCATCTAACGCCTGCAGTTGCCTGGTAGCGTGATCGGACAACTTCAACCCCATAGCTCGTGATGGTGTCTCGCGATAGACCCTGCTGCGGTCGAAGGGCCGCTCAAACATCAGCCCGCCGAGTGTCTTCACCCGCGAGACGGCCACGTAGGAGAGGCCAGAAGCAAACTCTGGCGCAGAGATATCGCAGACGATCTTGTCCAGGGTGATGCCCTGTGACTTGTGGACGGTGATCGCATAGCTGACCAGCAGCGGGAACTGCTCTCTTGAACATGAGTTGGCGCCGACCATGAATTCCTGCCGCACTCGGAGGATGGGAACAACCAGCTTCTCTCCACTACGGAGCGGCTCCCCGTTCGACATTGTGAAGGCCGGGCCGTCGTAGTCATCGAAGGCCACCATGATGACCTCGGGCGGGTCTCGCAGCACGTCGGCACCTTCTTTCCAGGATATGTCGTAAACTGTGTCCTGTGCGCCGTTAACGAGCCCGACGTCGAGGCGCAGGTGCAGGCATGAGAGGCCGAGGTGCGAGAGGGGTTAGGCTCTCTCTACGGGCGATCGCACGAAAGGCCGAAACGCTTGCTCGATCGGCGGCAGCCTGCGACAGGTGAGCAGAAGTGGGAGAAAGGTCATGATTGGCAACATTACAGTGATTTTTCTCTTAATCCTGCAATCAAGACACGTGACAACAGTCTTCCCATTGCCACGGAGGTCATAAAACTGGTCGCCATCTTGCTCAATATGACACACAGGGCACGTTTTGCGCGCCGCCCCCGACTGAGCAGCGTCATTCATAATCTCTGCGAAGCCCGTCCATAGCGGGTCTCGAAGCAGAACAGCGACGGTATTGCAAAGGTAAAAGTTTGCGGTAGCCGAGACGAGATAGATGGAGATGGCAGAAGCAGCGGTTGTTTGAGAGACGAAGCTAAGACGTGGAGGTGGCTTGGTGGGGTTGGATGGATGGATGGATGGATGGATGGATGGATGGAATTTATTTCGCCCGGAGGCACTGGGCCTATAGGGCTTTAGCACGCTAACTACATCCGGATCAAATCGTTTTGCCTTTAACTTTTCCAAAAGTTTGACCGTAATATTGTCCTCCAGACAGGATTATTCATACTCCGCTATGCCCGAGGGCGTGCCGGACCCTCAGCTATTTAGTGTACAGGAAAACCCTGCCCTCCTGGGCTGGATGAAAGACCCATACCAACAATCAAGGAACGATGCGTGTTGGTGAGTCTGCGTATACAAAGAGAGGAGGCCTCCTGGCCTCCGGGCGGGGGCGCTTCAGGCCGCCGCTTCCAGCTCGAGCCTCCTGGCTAAGCTGTACATCGGCAGCTTCCCCGAGTCCATCAGCCAGTCGAGGATCCTCCTCACGAGGATTGATGCCGTGTAGAACAGAGTAAAAGTCCCGTCGTGTCCGAATTCCAGGTCTCTCCCATCTTCGAGTCAACGGTGGGGCCAAACACCACACTACCAGGTGTTCGGCAGTCTCTCGTCCCTCGCCACACTCGCAGGCAGGAGTCAGAACCTCCGGGACTCCCCGTGTAAGCAAGAAGTCCCGTAAGCCTATTGCTCCCGTCCGGATTTGAATCAGCAGTGAGCTCTTCGCCTTGCTGAGACCGTCGTGCCTCCTTAGGGTTTCGTTCCGGAATAGCGTCTCCTGCTGATGGTCAAAGTCGTCCGCCGGCCTGGTGATTGCCCTGCCGTCCCGTTCCTTTAACCACCTCGCTTTCCAAGCCTCTTCTACTACCCTGTTCGTATCAACGATCCCCCCCGTCCAGCGCATGACCGTGCCCGCGGCTCTCTCCACCGCCGTAGGCCCTTAGGTCCCAAGGTTCGCGGTCGGCCCCTGTTGCCCCTCCTCGAATTAAGTCTCTGCTGTATCTTGCGGCATGTCACGGAATGACCCCGAGGCGGCCAGGGCGGCCACAGCCGACAGCGCAGGACGCCGGCAGCCAATCGCTTAAGGACCAATAAGAACTGGATTATCACTGGTTGTCAGTGATAATGGGCGATTATCACTGGTTGTCAGTGATAATGGGCGATTATCACCAACAGAGAGTGGTGATACTAGATAGTATATAGTCACTCGTACTGGAGAGCTCTGGGAGTTCTCCAGTTAGCAATCACAACTACAGTTCGCTACAAGCTCGAAAGCCTACTGTTGAGACAAGTCTTTGTTGTGCACCCTTTGGCTGCACCGAACCTAAGCACCCTTGAAAGATTACCTTCGACCGAAGCCGAACCCTAACAGGACCGGGTCCAGAAGTAGGTTCGTCACACGGCAGGCGGTGAGGACAACGCTCCCCGCCGTCTTCTTGCCGCCGTGAGGATTTAAAAAGGAGTATTTTAAAGAGGAGGAAGGAATAGGAGAGGGGAAGCAACGAAAAACAAAAAGTAGGGAAATAAAGGGCGGGCAGGAATATAATATCATTCCACCGAGATATTCTATACTTGTATTATTTCCTTCGGCCAGATCAAATCTGTTCCTGTCGGGACAGCAGTGACGGTAACAAGTAATTAGGTACCATAATAAGCAATCCACATCCAGAGTACCAGTCGAACCTGCTATGCGACCCTCCGCCAAAACTGGACCGTGGCACAATCAATGACCAAGACTATCACAATCTCGTAATCAGCTGGGGATGCAAGTTTGCCTGCGATGGCCCGGCCGGGTCGCGGCCCCAGCGAATTACCAGCACCGCCTCGATATCAACAGGCACTCAAGCACACCTGTTAGCAAAATCTGCCCTGCCTTGAGGCCTACAACATGGGATGAGACCAGCCCAGTCAACCAACAGCTGCGCTGCATTGGTTCTTGCCTAAGGCAGCCCTCTTGGGCCGTTTGCACGATTAAATGTCGCTCTCCTCCCCCATCTTTTCCGCCTTGTTAAATTTACACACACAAAGTTTCTCGATCATAATTCTCAACCTAACTCTCAAACTCTCTTCCTCTACTACAGCCATATCCTCCACGCCACCACAAGCTCCAACATGGTTGCTTTTTCGACCAACGCCTTGAGCAAGCTTCGCTCAGAGGATCAGCTCACGTTTCTCGACTCGATCGACCGCCTCCGCTTCCAAGGCATCAACAACTACATCTCCCTGCCACAAATCATTGTCTGCGGCGACCAGTCATCTGGCAAGAGTTCGGTCCTCGAAGCAATCTCGGGTGTCTCTTTTCCCGTCAAGGGCAACCTGTGTACTTGTTTCCCAACTGAACTAATTCTGCGCAAGACCCGTTGCATCAGCGCCTCTGTGTCCATTGTGCCCCATGAATCCCGCGCCGAGACTGAGCGGGCAGCTCTCCGAGCTTTCCACCCAGAACTACACGGAGTCGAAAACCTCCCCGAGCTGGTCGAGCAAGCTAAGGCCGAGATGGGCATTACAGCCCATGGTAGAGCCTTTGCCAGGGATATTCTCCGCATTGAAGTGACCGGCCCAGACCGTCCTCATCTCACCATCGTCGACCTTCCCGGCCTCATCCACTCCGAGACAAAGAACCAGACGGCTTCAGACGTCCACCTCATCCAGGAGGTCGTGAATTCCTACATGAAGGAGCCACGCTGCATCATCCTGGCAGTGGTGTCCGCCAAGAACGACTTTGCCAACCAGGTGGTCTTGAAGCTGGCACGAGCGGCAGACCCGCGCGGCGTCCGGACCTTGGGGGTCATCACAAAGCCTGACGCTCTGGTCCCTGGCGGCGACAGCGAAACCAATTATGTCTCGCTCGCCAGGAACCAGGAGATCGAATTCCGCCACGGATGGCACGTTCTGAAAAACATGGACTCCGAGAAAGGCTCCTCGGACCTTTCGACCAGGGATGCTGAGGAGTCCCTCTTCTTCAGTTCAGGTGTCTGGGCCACCCTCCCATTTTCCATTCTCGGGATTGACAAGCTGCGCGGACGCCTTAGCAGGGTCCTCTTAGAGCAAATCGCTACAGAACTTCCCAGCCTGATGGAGGAGATCAAGCAAAGGTTCAAGACTTGTGAAGCTCAGCTCGAAAAACTCGGCGACCCACGATCAAGCCCAGAGGAGCAGCGACTATACTTGGTTCACTTGAGTCAATCTTTCCAGGCACTCGTCAAGTCAGCGGCAGACGGCAACTACGACAACTCGTTCTTTGCTGATGCCAAAACAACATCGGGATACGAGCAGCGCATCCGGGCGGTTGTTCAGAACCTCAACGAGGACTTTGCGTCTAAGCTGTCGCTGCAAGGTCATTACCGCCAGGTTATTGATGGCGAACCTGCAACTGCGGACACTTCCGATCCGCACGAGGTGGCGCAAATTTCCAGGGATGACTTCGTCAAGCAAATCGAGCAGCTGATGAGCAAAACGCGGGGCCGTGAGCTGCCGGGCACCTTCAACCCAATGATTGTCATTGACCTCTTCCGTGAGCAATCTCGCCCCTGGGAGGAAATCGCCCGCCGCCATGTCGAGAGCGTGTGGGAGGCTGTCTCGAACTTTGTGAAGCTTGTCGTTACGCACACCGCAGACGGGTCGACGGCCAAGGCGCTCCAACATGAGGTTTACGGCCCAGCCATGACGGATATCCTGAAGGAGATGCGCAACAAAACCACGGAGCTGCTGGAGCCGCTTCGAAGCAGCCATCCGATTACGTACAATCACCATTTTGCAGAGACCCTTCAGAAAATGCGCACAAAGAGGCGGAGGGAGGACCAGGAGAAGATTTTGTGCCAATTCCTCAAGGTTTCCTCGCTCCCGTCAAGCACCCAATTACACAACGGGTCTTACAATCTTAAAGGCCTTTCTGACGCTCTGCTTGCGAGCAATGAGCCAGACGTCAAGCGGCACGCCGCCAAGGAAGCCATGGATTGTTTAGATGCCTACTACAAAGTAATCCTCACTCCTCTGATCCTCTTCTCGATCCCGATTTGGGCTGGCCGGGCCAAGAACCAACGCTAACATTTTGTCTCCGTAACCAGGTTGCACTGGAAAGGTTCATCGATGACGTGGCGGTCGAGGTCATTGAGGCCAAGTTGATGTCGGCTCTGGGCGGCATCTTGTCTCCTGTCTCCGTCTGTATGATGCCTGCTGATGAAGTGGCTCGCATTTCTGGGGAGTCTGAGGAGACCCGTGCGGAGCGCGAGCAGCTCAACAAGCAGCTCGACGTGCTTCGAAACGGCCTCGAGACGTGCAAACGCTTCGTGGGGTTCAGGATCAGTGGGGGTATGAGCGACCAATAACTCATTCATTGCTGCTGCTTCTTGGCCGACTAATGACAAAACGCTTCATAGATTCAGCTTTTGTTTCTTCAAGGAGCCCCATTCGCAACATCCCCAGGGATGAACTGAGCGGCTCGGGCAGCTGGGGCAACTCGGACAACGCCGATAGCACTCCCCCGTCCCCTGAATTTGAAGAAGAAGAATACATGTAGTCAGGTCAAGACTGACCACAACTAACACCCATCTGGTTGGGGGTTTGATTTCATGTTTCTAGACATAATGGATGGTAGATGTCCAAACGTGCAGTTCCTCTTCTGATACCCATTCCAGATGCCAATTATTGTCATAAGCTCCTTCTTGATACGACCACGTGCCTCGTGAACCAAAATTTACGTTAGTTCGACAATATACTCGTTACTTATTCACATCCCAAGGGAGGGTGCTCAGACGCTAAGCTCCTCATACAGTTCGTGTGGCATCGGGGGCGTTTGTGATGGTTTTAGCAAAGAGGTATACATGCACATTACGATAAAGCTTGGTATTTACGGGTTAACTACTCGCAACCGCCCCTAGCAAATATTAGGCTCTTTTCCATTTCCTTGAGTTAGATTTCTGCGTTATGCCGTGCCCGGAAACAGTTCTTTGTTTACAACCCGCACCTTGACAAAGGCCCATACAAGCTCATTAATACACGCTTTGTCCCCTCATCTTTAGACCTCGACGATGCAGCTCAGAGGTAAGGGCGTCAGCTTCGTCAGAAACAATACCAATGGAAGGACAGCCGAAGCATCCTCTCATCCATCTGAGCCCCTACTTCAATCCTGCGTTGGCCTCCCGGGGCTACCACGGTCGAAGACTAACACGTCACGGTTTCTTGAACAATATCTGGGGCCTTCAAAACTATCGCACACCCAAGCCGCCCTCAAATTTTATGGATCGCCTTCGTGAGATGCCTCGAGCAAACCCCAATGCCCAACCAACACCCCGGCATGGCTTGGGGGTACCTGATGGGGTACCAGCACATCTGATTCAGGCTGCCCTTGACCGCAATCTTGGTGCATTTCACCGCGAGTTCCAAGACGTAGGGCGTGGTATACAATGTCTAGAAAAGACGGCAGAGGAGATTTCCAACGAGATCGTTCAGGGGCTTGACAGGTTCTTTGAGCGACTTGCACCTCCGGACTCCGGGAAACAGCAGCGAGAAGAATTCGAGCGCGCGCAGAATGTCAACTTGCAACGCGAGCATCAACTTGAGATTGAAGACTTGCAGAAGAAGAGGGAGTTGGATAAAAAACGGCTAGAGGAGATGGAGAAGGACCTAGAGGCCGCAAGCGTGCGTGCACAGATTGCCGCCGCGGATCTTGCTCGAGTCCAAAGCATGATGGACGGTAAACTCAAGCAACTTGAGGAACGGGAAAACACAGAGAAGGATATTACGGCCGCATTTCTAAGCTTAAGGGAGACCATACTGGCTTTTACTGGGAGCACAGCAATTCAGCTCGGCCCTCTGCCAAATACCCTTGCGGCCACGGACAATCTGTTTTGTCCTCGGTCATGGAATCACTCAAGCCGCTCGCAGCGGAAATACAGAGTGATGGCCAAGATCTTTCAACTGCTTTTCCAACGCATCCTACGACCCGGGCTCCGCATCTTCGGTGTCCAAGTGTTCCTCGAAAACAACGGGAACTCATCAATCTCCGATGCAGAAGTCCATCTCCGCGCTCTGGAAGAGGAGCTAGAAGCCGTAGGAGGTCAGTCCCTTCTTTCAATTCCAAAGACAGCCCTACTAACCCAGTACTTCCTTTCTCAGTCGACGACACAAAGCTCAGCAACTGGATAGCCGCGACGATTGACACAACGAGCGCTCTGCAAAACATACCCGGAAATATCAAGGGAACCGCCCAAGAAATCTTCGAAGCGCTCCTCCCAGTGATACGTTTCGCGTTTATCCGCAACACTGACAAAGTCAGGGACCAGCTCTCAGTCATCTGTGAGAAGGCTGTTCACCTGAAGCTGGCCTTGCGGCAAGCCACCGGCAACTACAAGATCGAAATCCCGTCCCTAGACTCCAAGAAGTGGGGAGAGCCCGGCTGTGATGACGAGACGAAATCTCTTAACACTACGAGATGGCTGCGCATTCTTGATCGTGAAGAGGTTCGCACAAGCGCTCAGAACAAGCGCGAAGGATCGATATCCGAGCATACAAAAAACGATATTGTGTGTATCCCCTTTGGTGCGCTAACCAGACTCGAGGAGGGGGCTGATGGGGAAAGGATCAAAATCGTTGTGGAAAAAGGGTGGGTGACTACATGTACCAAGACCGGGGGCCACAAACTGAAGCGAGGAGCTTCAGCACCGACGGTTGGAGAGGAGGAGCATCATCCCCAGAAGAGAACCACTCCTAATCATGGCATCAATCCTCGCTACCTGGCTAGGGTCAAGGCGTTGGTGGTGAGTAACAGTAGTTGCGTCGGTCGGGGATCAATAAGGATCTCAGGGGACGTTGGATGACAGAGAGCTAGCTTTCACAGATTGCCACAGGTATAGCTGCCTCTAGCACGAGATCGGAAATGGCCGAGATGGGGTAGAAAACGTATGGGTAGGTGAATGTAGCATGGGGGGGGTTCAATATCGGTATTTCATGATAAATTCATCATTATCTATCATCCTATCTCTCGGCACCACCAAAGATCCCCTCCCTGACCAAGGAGGATGGAGGCACAGCAGAGACGCATGGGAAGAAGTCTAGTATCCTCGCAGGCCGGTTCTTCCCTACCGTTATACCAGGAGTCGACTCGGGGCCGCGGGGATATAGCCACGGGCCTGATAAGGAGTACGAGTTCCTCCACCAGGAAGTGACCAACGAGGATATTAGAAAGACCCTGGCAAGAACAGCAAACAACAAGGCACCTGGGGAGGATGGACTTTCCAACGGGTTCTTAAAGGCCTGCGGCGAACCCCTCTACAACGCAATGGCGGTCCTTACAAGAGGGAGCCTCGCGCACGGAGTGTTCCCGCGGCGATTTCGCAGCGGAAGAGTAGTGGTACTTAGGAAGCCCGGTAAGTCAGAGGAGCAACAAAAAACAGCGGGCGCCTGGAGGCCGATCACCCTCCTCAGCAGCGTCGGGAAAGTCGTCGAAATGGTAATCGCAGAACGCCTCTCTCGGGAAGCGGAGAAGCAGGGATGGCTCCCCGAGGGACAGATGGGGAACCGCAGCGGCCGCTCCACGGACTTCGCGATCAGGGTGGTCACGGATGCCGTACACGAGACCTGGCGGCATAAGGCGAACGCATCTCTCCTTCAACTAGACCTCAAAGGGGCCTTCGATAGGGTACACCACGGATGGCTCACAAGGACCCTTAGAGAGCTGGGGGTCCCGCTGTGGACCCTTAGATGGGTCGATTCGTTCACCGATGGGAGGTCAACAAAACTCTGATTCGATGGGACGATGTCCGAAAGGTACAAGGTGGCCGCAGGGGTCCCGCAGGGGTCCCCCCTCTCCCCAATCCTCTTCCTTCCATTTATCTCAACGCCCTACAAGAGGCTCGAGGCAGTAAGGGGGGCAATCGTGGTAGGGTTCGCAGACGACACCAATATCCTAGCCGTAGCGGAGACGACGGAGGGTACCTGCGGCATCCTAGCGGAGGCCTGGGGACACTGTGCGGGCTGGGCAGCAGAGAGGGGTATGGAATTCGAGCCAGCGAAGAGCTAACTAATCCACTTTTCGAGAGCAAGGGCCCCCTCTTTACTAGGAGAGTCCCCGAGGTGGTAACGCCGGTATGCCGCTGCGGTATGGCGCGCGAGACATTCGAACACCTCGTACTCGAATGCAACGGAGCCGCAGATAAACCTCAGCCCTGGCCAGACGACGGCGCAGAGCTACTGGAGTGGCTAGATAACGTGGAGAAGGCTGCCATAGTGGTGGGGTGGGTACTTGGGCTGGGGAGGCTGAACGAGTTCCGGCTGGCGGTAGAGCTGGAAAATGAGGAGAACAACGAGGAGGCTCGCGGCGGGGCCGAAGCGGAGTAGTAGAGGGGCACCGATGGAACAGAGGTCGCAACTTGTTTTATTTATTTTGTTACTTTGACCTCGGAAGGTGGGTGAGCCCTTTCGAGGAGATGGATCCACGAGATGGATCCACGGGGTAGCGGCGAGGCCGCAGCGGAGGTGCGGAGGTTTTCATCCAGCTTAGGCATGGTTTTTCCTACCGAGTTAATCGCTGAGGGACCGCATGTACTTAGTACCTAGCGTGATAAGAGAAATAATAAATATCATCCTATCTGAAGCTACAACCCCGTCGGTGTACGCTATTGCCTGTTACTCCGATTTGCCAAAGTTCAGTCAGACACCCCCTAGTGTGATCCGTTAGCAATGTTCTGAAATACCAGCTGAATGAGCTGTGTCGCCGCGGATGCTATCACATTCTCTCTTCACAGAAGGCAAGGGAAAAGAATGGCTCACCAACAAAACCAACACCCGCCTGCCATACCTGTCACTGCCTAAGTGTCAGTAGAACTGCAAATACCCCAGCCGCGTATGGTTAGGATGAGAGGTTGGAACTTAAAAGCTGGCAACAACATTGAAATATATAAATATTATTCATAGTCCGCTATGCCCTAGGGCGTGCCGGACCCTCAGCTATTTAGTGTACAGGAAAACCGTGACCTCCCGGGCCGGGTAAAAAACTCATACCAACAATCAAGGAACGATGCGTTCTGGTGAGTCTGCGTATACAAAGAGAGGAGGCCCCCTGGCCTCCGGGCGGGGCCGCTTCAGGCCCGCCGCTTCCAGCTCGAGCCTCCTGGCTAAGCTGTACATCGGCAGCTTCCCCGAGTCCATCAGCCAGTCGAGGATCCTCCTCGCGAGCCGTGCAGTCGTGGGATTGATGCCGTGTAGAACAGAGTAAAAGTCCCGTCGTGTCCGAATTCCAGTTCTCTCCCATCTTCGAGTCAACGGTGGGGCCAAACACCACACGTCGCTTCCAGATTGTCTCCAGCTCGAGGTGCAGTCGGAATATTTGATGGCCAAGGGCAATGTATCTCATTAGATTGTGAAGGGTTTTATCTCTGACTTTTGCGACGGTCTGTGGGTTTTCGGTTGTGTGTGGAGGAAAGTGTGTCGGTCTCGGACGGTGGGCGATTGGGACACCCGATTTATTAATATTACAAGTGCACTAGTGGCGGTGGCAGTCGAGCAGTAAATCAGTATCGTCATCCTCGGCCCAGAATGGCGTCGTGTTTTGTTAAGAATATCGACCTAAATTTCCAAGCGTCGATACTCAAATTGGTCCCCTTGATAAACGATGGGGGGTTCTGTAGGGCGTACGAGGGACGTTGAAGCGAGCCAGATGCTGACAGCCACGATCGATGCACGATCGTTGCCGTTCTGAGTGGTTGCACACGACTTTCTAATTGTTTGGAGAGCTGGGAACTACAACTTCAATCCTACGACAATGATATTAGAGGTACACTGTTGCCTACATACCTCCCAACTTAGGTACCTGAAGATGAACGTTGAACGTTGATCGATGTCTTTTGCCAACGGGCCTTGGAACAATTCGAAAAAGGGCAAAACTAACCATAGTTAAGGCAATTACCTCAACCATACTTATCCGTATTGTCAATGGGGTAGTGGAATTGATTCTCCCGAGTCACTCCGTAAATGTGCCAAAACATTGGTAGTGTGCGCGAGGAGTAGGGCCACGGGATAATTCATACGCCATACCTTCGGTTTCAGCCTGGCGTTCTCTTTCCATGATTAGAAGAAAGCCCCGTGTGCGTGCCAAGCCGGACACCACGCCGCAGGTTATGTCCGGGCGTACTTAAATGCTTAAACCCCGAGTAACGCCGTCCAGACTTTAAAAACTAAATACTCTCCGAGGACTAGGCATTAAAAGCTGACGTGCCTTTTTTTCGATTAATGTATACATTTGGAACCGTAGTGCATTTACTTTTCAACACTCGAGTATTCAACAGTCAGAAGACCACCAGACACCTCACAACTGACCCATTGAACCCATCCCACCCCTTCTACCTACCTCCTCCTACCCTAGCTACCTAGACCAGCTAACGTCGACAAAATGCATCTCATTTTGACTGGTGCCACGGGCCTGGTGGGCACTGCCGTCCTCGACGCTATGATCCGAACCAAGGACATCACCAAAATCTCCGTGCTCAGTAGACGGCCTGTCAAGTTCACCGATGACCGCATCAACGTCATCATCCACCAAGACTTTGCGTCGTACGATCATGCCCTACTTGAGAAACTTAAGGATGCCAAAGGTTGCGTATGGGCACTGGGAATCAGCCAGACGCAAGTTAACAAAGAGTATCTTTTCCTCCACCGAGAAATTCAAGTCCCGAGATCCTACCTGAAGCTGACACCTTATCCGTGTTAGGGATTACATCAAAATTACCAAAACCTACCCCCTCGCAGCTGCAGAAGCATTTCAATCTCTCCCCTCAAAAGCCGGGACCAAGGAACCCTTCCACTTTGTCTACGTCTCCGGCGACGGCGCAACCTTTACCCCAGGACGCCTGACCCCAATTTTCGGACGCGTCAAAGGCGAGGCTGAGCTTGCACTGGCCGAAATGCAAAAGTCGAACCCTTCCTCGCTCAGGGCATCCACCGTTCGTCCTTCGTTTGTCGACTGGACCGGCCATGAGGAGATCAAGCCTTTTCTACCAGAGATTGGTATGCTCAAGAGTGCTGCGGGGAGCATCCTGTCGCCGATGATGAAGTATGTGGGGAAAAGTAGATGGAGCCCAACCGCACCGTTGGGCAAGTTCTTGACGGGGATGGCCATGGGTATGTGGGATGATGCTTTGGATGGGGAGGGTGTACAGAAGTTGCCCGGTGGGTTTACGGTTGTGGACAACCCAGGGTTCAGGAGGGTAATGGGCTTGGATGTTGCGAATAATTGAGCCGTGGTTTGAGTAGCAGGGGGCCTTAAGTTATAAATATTTCAATCTTCGCTGGCGTGTATAGTATTGTCATGATATCCCTCCTCTATCTTTTGTCTTCTATTATCATATTAGGTACCCACATATTCAGGACGTCTTACCCTCGTCGACAGCTAGCTACCTACCTTCGCTAGCTCACCCCAAAACGCGCCACCACTCATCGTCTCATGGTGTCGTTGTTCCCGTACTACCCCTGAAGTATGAGTGTTATACGAGTCGCATGCTGAACGGCACTATTGCTGATATGGACTGGGTAAAGCATCAGCATGTCTGAACCATCGCCCAACACTGCTGAACAGGTGATTTGCGACAATGCGTGGTTCACTATAATATCGAGCCCCAACAAAAACGCCTTATTTGACGTTCTTTTCCCTCTCAAGGAGGAGTTCGACAGTAACTTTTTTGACAGTTCACCGACCATCGGACCGGGGTTCATGGAGATTTTTGAGTCGAAAACACCGCCAAGTATCGACAATCTCAGGCGTTTGCAACTCTCGAGGGAACGAAGGAAACGTAGGGCATATACCTTCTTGTGCTCGAGAAAGAAGGCTGCCGCCCTCGGCCATATTTCGGTCCCGGAACCGATAGCGAGAGAGGACTTAGCCGCCGAATGAAAGAATATTTCAAGGACCGCTGCACCACGCTTCCTTTATATGTCAAGATGTCACTTGAGGAGGGGTTCGAGATTATTCACCTCGGGCTTACATTCCTAATCCCCAAACCACCCGTTGGTGATGTTCCTTGGTTTCGTGCCGTTGTATGTGCCGTTGAGGCATCATTCATATACATGTTTTGGGCGGTGTGATCCGTTGAGGACGATCGATATACCTATGCGATGGAACATCTCTGCCCGTAGGGATGGGGTGGGATGGGCTACTTTCCGACAACCCGACCAAAGACAGCATCGGTTCGATGAATTACTTCCGCGAGGAGTTCTGGAAGCCAAGGCTATGGATGGAGAGGTTGGAGAAAAGGAGAAAGTTAGGTAAGGTAGACAAGGAAAAGGGTCGCAGGTATAAGGCCAACCCGAAAACTCACGCTCAGATGAAAAGAAAACACGAAGCCGAGTACAATGGTCGACCAGAGATTAAACAACGCGAGAAGGGGTACAAGGAACGACCGGAAGCCGGGGCCCGGAGAAAGGTGCTTTGGCTCGGCCAGAGTACAAGGCGAAGAGGAGGGAGCATGCCGCTCAACTAGACAACAAGGCTCAACAAAAGGAGTACTAGGCTCTCCTAGAGGTTCAGGCCAAGAAGAAGTACAATGCTCGTGCGGATGTTCGGGCTCGGCAGAAGGGGTACCGGGCTCAACCAGAGTTCAATGTATATGATGTTTTCAGCACACATGGTGGACGTGGGCACTCTCTAGCTAAACAGGCGATCTCCAAGTGGAGGCGCCGCCGAAACCTTTGACTAGAGAACGAAAAGAAAGCCGTTCGAAAGCCCAAAGTTTGCTTTTTATTTGACCCGGTTTCTTTTATTTCCATTATTTGCTAGGCTTTCTTTTCTCTTTCTTTTCTTCTTCTTTTCTTCTTCTTTTTCTTTTCTTAATTTCTTACTCCCCTTTCGAGTTCGGCTTTTTTTGGTCGGCCCCATCCTCTTCCGCGGTTTGGATCCTATGGACCCCGAGACCCCTCAAGAAACAACCCCTGTCTGCGGCATGACCCCCCTGTCTTAGGAAAGGCTCAGCTCAGGGATCGGGGACGTGTGTGGGCCAGGAATCTGCCCAATGGGGTGGGTGTCGATCATGTCTCACTTGGGGAGTTCGCGTTACGCTAACCTGCCACGAGCCTGCAAGCCAACCAAGATTATGGAAACTGGTGCTGCCCAGTTGTTGGCGATCTTGGCCGCTTTGACAACATACCCTAAAATGAGCGTCCCGATTTCGACTCTCCGGGTCGCCGGGTTACTGTGGAGGACAGAGGTTCGGACCGAGACCGAAGTCCGGGGTTGTCTCCAAAGTCAGATCGTCTCCTTTTATTCAACTGGATCGCCTTGGTCACACTCCAGAGGTTCCTTGCCTGTACCGGTTCATCAACGTCTCCTTGTCAACCACCATGTTCTTCGGTAGGCTTCTCGGCCTCGGTGCCGCGTACGTGGCCCTGGTCCGAGCCGTTGACCTCACGGGTTACGAGTACGTTGTCGTCGGTTCTGGTCCTGGTGGTGGTCCTCTTGCCGCACGCCTGGCGTTGGCCGGGCACAAGACCTTGCTCATTGAAGCCGGCGACGACCAAGGGGCAAACATCAACTACACGGTGCCCGCATACCACGCCCGCGTCTCCGAGGATGAGCATTTGTCATGGAACTTCTTTGTCCGCCACTACGCCGATGATGCTCGACAAGCGCGCGACTGGAAGACCAGCTACGACACACCCGACGGTGGCGTCTACACGGGCCTCAACCCGCCTCCTGGGTCGAAGATGAAAGGCGTGCTTTATCCTCGCACAGGCTCGATGGGCGGCTGCAGTAGCCACAATGCAATGGTTAGCGTCTATCCGCAGCGGTCCGACTTCGAGTATATGGCTACCCTGACCGGGGACAGTTCGTGGTCGCCCGACAACATGCGCAAGTACTTCCAGCGGCTGGAGAAGAAGCAGTATCTCCCCGGCCTGCCCAAGGGCCACGGCAAGGACGGCTGGCTCACCACGGAGTTGACCCCCCTTACCGTCCCGCTCAAGGACCCGCAACTCCTCGCTACCATCACCGGCGGCGCCTTTGCCCTCGGTGATCTCACCAACCAAGTCATCAACATCGGCACGCTGCTGGCGGGCGACCTCAACGCCGACAGCGAGCGTCGCGACCACAACCCACACTACTACCAGATCCCCATCGCCACCAACAACGGCGCCCGCACCGGCGCCCGCGAGTTCATCGTCTCGGTCCGCGACGCCCGCAACAAGGACGGCAGCAAGAAGTATCCGCTGGACGTCCGGCTCAACTGCCACGTCACGCGCGTCGTGTTCGACACCACGGTGTCCCCGCCGCGCGCCACGGGGGTCGAGTTCCTCGACGGCGCCCACCTCTACCGCGCCAGCCCGCTCAGCCGATCCGCGCGGGCCGGCACCCCGGGGTCAGCCACGGCCTCGCGCGAGGTCATCGTCTCGGGCGGCACCTACAACTCCCCGCAGATCCTCCAGCTCTCGGGGGTCGGCCCGGCCGCCGAGCTCGCCCGCTTCGGCATCCCCCTCGTGGCCGACCTCCCCGGCGTCGGCACCAACCTCCAAGACCACTACGAGACCGCCGTGACTGCCAAGGTCCCCAAGGACTGGCCCGCGCTGAAGGGGTGCACCTTCCAGTTCAACAACACCCACGACGCCTGCCTCGACCGCTGGCAGAACCCCGTGCTTGGCGACCGCGGCACGTACGCGTCGGCGGGCCTCTCCGTGGCCATGCTCCACAAGTCGAGCGCCAGCGCGGACGGCAGCTTCGACACCTTCGTCTTCGGCGGGCCCGTCAACTTCGCGGGCTATTACCCAGGCTACAGCTACGATGCCAGTGCTGAGCATAATTGGTGGACATGGGCTGTCCTCAAATCACACCCCCGCAATACTGCTGGCAGCGTGACGCTGCGATCGGCCGATCCACTCGACCCGCCCGACGTGCTGTACAACTACTTCGACACGGGCAGCGGGGACGCCGGCGCGGACCTGCAGGCCATGTACGAGGCGATCGAGCTGGCGCGGCGGGCGCTGCGCCGCCAGCCGGTGCGCACCAACGAGGTGCTGCCGGGGGCCGAGTTCAACACGCAGGAGGAGGTCGAGCAGTATGTCAAGGATGGCGCGTGGGGCCACCATGCCAGCTCGACGTGCCCGATTGGGGTAGATGGGGATCCGATGGCCGTGTTGGACAGCCAGTTCCGCGTGCGTGGGGTGCAGGGGCTGAGGGTGGTGGATGCGTCTGTGTTTCCGAGGATTCCGGGGACTTTCACGGCTGTGTCGACGTACATGGTGGCTGAGAAGGCGGCGGATGATATCTTGAGCGCGGTGTGAGATGTGGGATAGGCGTTGTCGAGGTGGTCTTAGTCGAGGTGGTTTTCGTCGAGGTGATCTTGGTTGTACATGATAATGTTTACCGGGTAATTATTATTAGTATTCTATTCAGCGTTCCTAACAATTCAAGTTTTTCAAGTCAGTCAATTCAAGTCAAGGTGTATTCAATTCAAGCTGGCCAGCCAGTCAAATTGAATTGAATTGAATAAATTTGGGTATTAGTAATAATAGGACTCCACTTAACTAGTTAGTTATCTAGATTAGGTGTAGTTATGCAACCCCTGGCCAAAAGTCCGCCGAAGTCTGCCAAAGTCTTGCATGGTTAGGCCTAGCACCAACATCATCAAGATGGCCGACCTGGACGACCGCTTTTCAGATGATTTGTCGTCGGCCTCGAGCCTGACACCTAGTCAGTCGGGTAGTCAGACTTCTGGCTCGTTCACAAATTTACCACACGCCGGCGGCGACGCGTTTTCCACTCTACAGCGAGCTCGAAGCGTAAAGGAGCAACTCGAGGTTTCGACAAAACCGACCTTCCTGCCGAAGTCAGTCAGTTACCGAAGATTTGGATGTACGGCAAGCCATACATCAAGACAAAATGGCTACACAAGAAGCGAAAGAGGTGGTCAAAAGTGGATGGGTATGGCGAAAGATACGTCAAGCTCGATAGGGACGATAGCAGCCTTGGAGAGTACTGGCTTTGCAATCTCTGTTTGCAGCAGGGCAGGACCTCGCTATATGCCACACCGAACGGCGCTACAACGGCTCCTAGATCCCACCTTCAGAAGAGCCACCATTCGCTGATCGGTATTGGGAGCTCTGATGGAGGCAGTGGAGCTAGCGATTCTGAGCCTAGTCCTCGCCGTCAGAAGACCCTTGAAGAGAGCCTAAGGAAGACGCTTGTGACCAGAGCGACAGGGCAGCTTTTCAAGGATACGTTACTTGGTTGGCTAGCCGGCGCAAATATTCCGTTCTCCGGAATCGAACACCCTCTTTTTCGCCAGCTCCTCTACCTCATGAATAAGGATCTTCTACAGGAGGTCCTGCCTCAGAGCGGCGACACCATCAGGGCGTGGATGAAAGCGGAGTTCGAGGCTGAGAAAGAGCTCCTAAAAGATGAGCTTGCAAGGTCACCATATAAGAAGCACCTAGCCTTCGATCTCTGGACCTCTCCAAATCAGTACGCTCTCCTCGGCATTACCGTCCACTTCGTCGATCAATCACAACAGCTTCAATTCCGCCTCCTAGCGCTGAAACGCGTATTTGGGAGCCATGGGGGTGAAAATATCGGTCTAGTCCTACAGGACGTAATCAAGGATTTCGGGCTTTCTGAGGCTGTTGGTTACCTAACCGCTGATAATGCAGATTCGGGTGATCTGGCTATAAGAGAGCTATTTCAGGCCCTTCTTCCCCAAAACGACTCGGTCTCGGTCTCGAGCATCGCGTGCCAACGCCGAATTCGCTGTGTCAATCACGAACTAAACCTCTGTGCGACTGGCTTCCTCGATGGTACATTCAAGGAGGCAATTAAGAAGCTCCCTCCTGGATCAGAGGAGCGTGAACTCCTTCAAGAAGAAAACGACTTCCTCGAAAACTGGCGTCAATCAGGCTCAATCAACAAGCTTCATAACCTAATGGGTTGGATCAGGAGAGGCGCACAACGAACGGAGCAGTTTCTTCAGCTTACATGTGGTGAGCTGACAGAAGAAGAACTCCTCGAATTCGGCCAGGTCTTGTGGGATACTCGTGAGCTTGGCGGCTTGATGGTGAAACAGGACAATGTCGCTAGATGGAATTCGTTTTTCGAGTCTGCAAAGAGGGCATTGCAACTGAAAGATCCGATTGAGATTTTTCAGAGGAGGATGGTCAACGAGAGGGACCCAAAGAAGCGCCTCCCTGAAGAATACCTCCTCAGAGACGATGACTAGTCTTTCCTCGGTATCGCCGTTGACGTACTTGAGCCAGTCTTTCGCCTTACGAAAAGATTTGAGGATAGGGCGCCTCGAATCGCCGAGGTAGCAGCATCTTTGCAGTACTTACTCGATCACTTTCGTCAGCAGCGAAGCATTTACATCGACGATATCGTGAATCCTGCGATAAACGGCCCCGAGTTCGCTGGCACTACAATCTTCGTTGGGCATCAGCTACCGGCGTTGCAGCCGATCGCGCCGCCCAGTCCAAGATCTTCTCTGACCGACCGCAACGGGAGCGGCGCCAGCCTGCGAGATACAGAGACGGCGCAAACGACGCGGAAATAGCGGAAAATGACAATTCAGCTGCCTTTTCCGACCGAGAAAACCTTCGTGCGTTAAGGGCTAGTTAGTCTTGCTGTTGCCATCTACAAGATTGATAAATACATCGCCACTCCAGAGGACTCTCCTGCTTATTGGGCAGCGATGATCCTGCATCCTGGTCTTAAGAAGCGATGGATTGAGAAGCAACTCTCTGAAGAATACGCTCAGCGGATCATTCAAGGCTTCACGAAGTTCTTTGACGAAGAGTATAACAAACAGGGCTCTCCAGTCCCCCGACAGTCGGTTCAGACTCGACCGAACTACCTCATCGGCGAAGACTTCTACGATAAGCCTGAGGATTTCCTATTGAAGGATGAGCTTACTGAATACTTTTCTATGTCATTATTGCCTGTGGAGGACCCCCTGGAATGGTGGCGCCAGCACCAGACTTCATTGCCGAAGCTTGCAAAGATGGCGTTCGATATCCTGTCAATACCGGCCACTTCTTGTGAGGTGAAGAGAGTATTCAGCCAATCGAAGTTGACGGTATCGACACAGAGATGTCGATTGATGGACCAGACAGTTGAGCTGCTCGTTTGCTTGAAGTATTGGCTGTCAAAACGGGGGTCTTGAAGCAGGGTGGTTGCTTGACTAGAATTTACCATAACAAGGAGTCACTTGTATTCTAGCAAATTGAATAGACTTGATTCTGATCAATTCAATTCAATCTCAATTCAAGTCTTGCCCTCTATTCTCAATTCAATTCAGTTCCAGACCTGAATTGACTTGAATTGACTTGTTCGGAACGCTGATTCTATTAGCTAGACTAAGCAATGGATCAGTTAAATCCTAACGTAGGGCCCGCGCTCTTTCATACCTAGGTGTCCATTCGTGCTTGGAGGCTCGCTCGTATATACCAAGAATTGCGAAGCGATGACATACGAAATATATAAAAGAAAGAGACGTCTTAATTCCTAACACGCTAGAACTATTAGGTCGACATAAGGGCAGCCGGACCAACCTATAAGTGGCAGGCTCAGCGGCCTTCCCGTCGATTCCCCCTTTACCCATGCCGCGAGTGGGAACTCCTCTCCGACTCCTTGGACGGTTTCCCGTCGGATCCCGACGGTACCCTAAGCAGTTCCTGGCTCGTGTTGTAGCACTCCGCAGAATACTCCCCGATGACAGGCTGCAATTTGAGCCCTGCCTGGTCGTACTGGTTGTGGGAAGACGTCCTCGCCTCGGTCCGGCGTGTGAAAGACCTCTTGACGGCAATCGACCCCGTCGGCATGGGCATGCTGTTGCCGTACCCCGATTGAGGCAGCGAAGGGCGGGAGCCGATTCCCAACTTGAACCCGATGATTTTGACAAGAGGCTGTAGGGTGGCGAGGCCGGCTGCTGTGATGGCTAGGCACTGCTCGATCGTGGACCAGATGGCGACGTCGACAGTGTCGTACAAGAAGTCGTCGCTGGAGATGAGATGGACGTAGGGCAGGCGAATAACCACGGCGGCACTGGCACTGTAATTCAAATCTTGTGAGCGAACAACGGACGGCCCTTGGCGTCGCGGGGGGGTCGGCCACCAAAGGTGCGCCACTTACATGCAACCGAGGCCCATCAGCACGCACAGAGCTAGCTTGGTCTTGCGCTTCATGTTGAGGTGGGATAGAATCCAGGCGGGCATCAGGGCAAAGGTGAAGTCGGTGATGATATTGATGACGCTGAACAGCATGACCAGGGCAATGATGATACGATCAGGGATGCAGGTGCCTGTTTGGCTATACTTGTCCCAGAAGTAGCTGACCGGCCAGCATTGGAAGATACCGGCGAAGAAGAAGACCAGGCAGCTGACGATAGTCAACACCAAGGCTATGGCGAGAATGAGCTTTTGCACGCGTTCGACGATGACGCGGCGGAAAAAGAAGGTAATGGATATCTTGGTCAACGCCATAGTGACAGCGTAGGTCGGATAGCAGCAATACCACCACTGGGAGTCAACCCGTATGTCAGCACACGGCGATCGATCATCTCGTTGACAGCGTTGCCTTACCTTTTTGGCCTCTGCGTAGGCTTCTTTGCTCAGGTCTTCCACATGGTAGCCCGTCCCGTTGGCGAGGCCAGCGAGGGAGAAGGAGCAATAGAAAGCAAAGCAGACTGAGGCAGCGACCATCAGCCAGTCGTCAGCCCCAAAAGCTTTGAGCAGCCGGATGCGGACAAAACATCGAAGGGCCGTTACTGTCGTGGCCAGGATCAAGGCGGCGATGTTGACAGCGGTAAGTGGCAAGGCCCGGTTTTCGGGAGAGGACGCCATGTTGAATCTGTCCGCTATTGAACCGTTTGAGAGGCTCAAGTCAAGCTTGAGCCGGTCGAGAGGGCTCAATGCCTAGCCGGTTAGGTAGTTGATGCCAAGGGTCACCAAGCCTTCAAAACCGGCCCGAGAGAACTGGGGACGGCGTCATGGGCTTTTAAGTCGGCCAGGTCTTATGTATCTCAACAGGACCGGGGAGCTGAATCTTCCATTTTTATTTTGAAGTATCAGAGATGGCGGAAGGAAAGCCGTGGAGTGTGGGTTCCCCAACGATGTTGCAGACCAGATTACTACCCCTGAGAGTGGGGTGTAAACATGGTCCAGCCGAGGCGCCGGGCCCGCCTCCAGTTCCACGGTCCATTGGCGAGCTGTATCCCCTTCAGCAGGCTTCACAAAAAGATCGGCTTTGGCCCGGAGAAAGGCCGTACCTGGTTAGGGCCATGCGATAGATGGTCTAGTCCGGGTTCCAAGAGGGCGGACCCCTCGTTTCACCGCCCCCCATTTCTGTACAGGGCGTAGCACCCAGGGGCTAGGGCTTGGTATCGCCACGGCAGTTGATAAAGAGAGAGGCTTTTGTGCTTGGCCCAGCAGATGCTGGCGTTTGAGTTGTGATGTTCAACTACTTAGTTAGACTGGCTCGAGACCAGCTCAAGACCGGTTCAACACTGGCTCCCATTGGGCCGATTGGACCAGTCTCTTGAGGTCTAATTTGACAGTTTCTACACTGCCTAGACAGGTAATTTCATCCAGGCAATTAGTTTGTCTGTTGCGGGCTTCCACAGATATCAAACCAGAGATGAAGCTGTAATTGTTGCTCACCCTGTCTTGCAAGGATCAAAAAGGTTTGTTAGCGGCCGCACTAGCTGGCGCGCAACGTCAGGTTCGTGTCTTGCTCCGCAGGAAATTGCCGATCTGCGAGTGCCCAGGCTTGCCATGATGAGACTCGCCATGTGCTTTGTGGGGCAACTCGTTTCTTTTAACCCGATGCAGGCAATGGAGAAGGCTCTTCTGGAATCTCCTTTCCCACGAGATGATTGCCCGATACGTGTTGGGGCAAGATGCAAACATTCCCTGAGATCGGCTCAGTTGCCGGTGGCGTGCTCCGCGACAAGGCGAGTTTTCAATTTTGGTTTTTGGTTTTTTGATCCGAGTTTTCGATCAGGGGATGCAGCTTCCAAGATTTTTGCGTCACACTGTCTGTGTGGCCGGAAACAATTACCGGATTTGGCACGGTAACATCCGTGAGTGTGTCTTGCTTACCCGAGGAATGCCGGAGTCCCACCTAGAAAGTAACGGCGGAATTTGCAAGCTTGAGCTTGATTGATTCTTCGTACTTGTCAAAAGTCTGGGGGAAATCCACCGAAATTCACCTGGCACAATTCTTCAGCTTTGCAAGCGGAACAATGTCTGTCTCACTCGTGTCATGACATGCGTGTACAACTGGGTCCGGACTGTCATGTACTGACTGCGTACTTGGAGGGCTAAAGGGGCTTGGCATTCACGTGGCATTCTGCTAGTACCCTAACCCTAGAGAAGTGCCCAAGATGATGAAACCGGCTGGGCGACTGATTTGGTTGCATGATGCATTTGAAGCGTCATATGAGGCGTCAATGATCGGTCCAAGCTTCGCCTAACACCCCTCAACCTCTCAAGGAAGACACACACACACACACACACACACACACACACACACACACACATACATACACACACACACACACATACACACAGTAGAAAAATATGGCGTCAACGGCAGATTCCCAAAACGATGAAAAGCCTGGCAGTACTTGAGTACCACGGGGCGGCATCGAAAAGAATCTCGTCCTCCACGACTCTGTTGCGATCCCAGCTATTTCCTCGCGCGTCGGAGATGCCGAACTGGCTCATCCAAGTTGTGTCGGCCAGCATCAACCCCCGGCCGACTACAAGGGCACCCGAGCTAGGGCGTGGTCGCCCGCGCTGTGATCCCGCACACCCGCAACCCCGGGAAGTGGACTTTTTGCGGTCGTGTGGTGCAGACTACTCGAACCGTCGACGACTTTTGCTTATCGGGGACTTGGGTGTTTGGGCGCATCGATGTTGCAGCAGCATGGGTACCACCGGCCCGAATACATTCGTGGGGCCCCTACCAAAGCATGCGCCCTTGTTCCCGAGGGTGTGAGTCTGGACGATGCCGCCGCGGTGGGGGTCGCAGGCATTACCGCGTACCGTAGGTTTCCGCCCGGGTATTTTGTAGCTGCATTGATATGGCGTGGAGAAGCGGACCATGATGAGCATCGTACATGTAGGCTTACAACAAATCAGAGACCATTGCTCCTAACGTCAAGCCGGGCGACAAGGTCCTCATCAACGGCGGGTCAGGCGGCACTGGCACCTTTGGCATACAAATCGCGAAAGCCCTGGGCTGTCACGTCACCGTAACCTGCTCACCCGGCAAAGCTGACCTCTGTCGCTCGCTTGGAGCCGACGAGATCATCGACTACACCTCTACCGACGTCTCGCAGGCTCTCAAGGCCAAGGGCCAGGTATTTTCTCTGGTCGTTGACAATGCTGGGCTGCCTGCGACTTTGTACAAGGCCGCCGACAACTTCCTCGTGCCAAGTGGCAGGTTCGTCCAAGTCGGTGGGCCGCTCAACTTCAGCGCTATCAAGACGGTGGCATCGAGGCTGCTTGTACCGTCCTTCTTGGGCGGCGGGAGGCGCAAGTACGTCATTTTCAACATCGGCCATAGCCGGGACGATCTGAAGCAGTTGGGGCAGTGGATAGCAGACAAGAAGATCAGGGTCGTCGTTGAGCAGACCTACGAGTTGGAGGATTTGCCCAAGGCGTTTGAGAAACTGAAAACGGGTAGGAACGCAGGGAAGCTGGTGATTCATGTCGGGAAGTGAGCGAATTTTCAATTGAACTAGGCGTGGGAGTTGAGGAGCAATGGACTTTGAGGTAGGTAGTTTGCTTATACTGTATTTTAAGTGTCAGGCTGATCCTCGAGGCTTAACTGACCGAACCCTCCAACTCCACCCGGGTAAGCCTCATGCCTACAGGCGGTTGTAATTTTAAAGCTAGCAAGAGTTGGGAGCCACTCAAGTTGCACGCACGTGGCGGACCTGGTTGGGCTCATTTTGTTGTAATACATACAAGACATGGGACAACAAGCTTGTGTTTAGCGGGACCAGGTACAAACCGTGTGCTTCAAAAGGGCACAAGATAAAACCGAAACAAGTGACATCCACGTCCCACAATATGAACAACTCGGTGGTAATTAGTTGCCGAGAGTCGACAATGCAACCATATAAGCCAGGGCAAAGGCTGTCAACACGGTGCAAGGGGACTATTGAACCTCGACCTCTACCAACAAGCTGGAAATCAAACAGCATGGACGACCCCCCTCCACCCTATTTTTTGCAATCCCCTCCCACACCTGTCGCCAACCCCACAAACTCTTCTGACGAGGCCCCAGAGACTGTTTACGCAGATTTCTGGCCAGACCTACGAAAATATATTGAGTCCAATGGCAGGTCTGAGTCAGGGGAATGGCCCCGGACTGCTGTTTGCGGCCTTTGCCTCAACGCCGAACTGGATATCTTGGGACTGTCGCCGTCTTCTAAAGCCACGTCTAGCATCAAACCCGCCGTGATTACTATCTGCGGCCACATGGCCTGTCGTCCTTGTATCGACAGCTGGTATCAAGCTCGTTGCAGCGAAGATAAACCGCCCACATGCCCGTTCTGCAGACACGAGATGCGCTTCCACGACTGCGCACATAGAATCCTGGGGTTCCGTATACCAACAAACAACGAAATTTACAGCGGGGTTTCCAGTCTTAATTCCTACCTTAGCGATGTTCCTCTTACATTGCCAGAAGGGGGAAAAAGTCCCGGCAGATGTAATGATTGTGATGGTGGTATTGTAGTAAAGAAAAACTCTGTGCGGACATGGAGCTACATTTGGGGCGCCCAGCAGACCCCCCCCCCAAAACCATGATGACGAGAAAGGATCATCAGGAGCATCCGAGCTGGGGAGCGCAATGCGATCGTTTATACTAATGAGTGCCTGCCCCATGGTCATAAACTTTAGCAAATACTTCAAATACAGATGATGGATTAGGATGCCGTACCCCTTAACAAAGTGAAATGTACAAGGAGACCGGACACTAGACCCTCTTGATATCGGCCATTTAACAGCGATTTGCCCTCTTACATAAATAAAATGTGTTACTTCACCAATGTTTTCACGGGTGCAGCCCAACGTGTGGGGTGGCAGACCGAAGGGCTGACACTGCCACACTTGGCCATGGATTTGGACTGAGTTCATGTTGGCAAGTGCCAGCAAACAGTGCGGTGAGCCTGCAAGGCAGATCGGATGGGAAATGGCCTGGGGGACTTCTGGATAACTGTACGTTGGTTGGTATCGACATTCCCGTGATCTTGTCGGTATGCACCAGCCCGGCTCCATGCATGCCCTGCGGCGAAGGACCCAAACTGTCGGGTCCATATCATTCCAGGGTTAATCTCCTTTGGTCTCCTGGTTGTGGAACTCACGATGTCACTAACATAAGTACCTCTTTGTGGTCGGTTGGGCTAGTTGGGAGGCGGGGCTGGGGGGTCACTGGCAAACTGCCAGGCCACTTCAACTGGCCAGTCATTGAGGTTGGTTAAACAGGTGATAGACCAGACAAACATCATTTCGATGATTCAGTAAATGCCCAACACCCGACATCAGCAGGCGCAGCAAGTGTCATTTTTCTTATCACCCTTTCTCGTTGCCTTGATCAAGCGCCTCCACAACACCTCCACAGCTCTTGTTAACCCCCTCATTCCAGACCATGACTCGTGAACTAGATCAAGGGAAATCATTATCTCTTCTGTTGGGTTATTACCCCATAAGCTACATGTAGCTATGGGTAGTTACCCATAGTATGACGAACCACGAACAAGAGAAATATTTGATCTCGACAGTAGTCGTTGAACAAAGAGCAGGAACAATGAACCCGACTCGTAATTAAAAAACACTACTCAACCATGAATCCCCCAACAACTCGATTTTTAATATTACCAAAAGACTGGAGTCAACCTTGAAACATTCTGGCTCAACCACTCGATAATCCTCGATAGCTTCCTGTCCCCCACACGACCCCTGACGTCAAACAACACCCAACATGTCCTCCGCGTCCCCCCCCTTCGACTTCCCACGCCTCTTCCCAACCGGCCACACCGACGAGCGCGAGCCGAACCCCCCCAACCCCCCAACCGACCACCGACCACCCAAGAAAACCCGCCCCCTAGCCGCCTCCCCCCAGCCAGCCGACTTCTACTGGCAGTACAAATGCGCCATCTGCCACGCGCCCATCGCCCAGGCAGACGGCGCCGACTTCATCGGCCACGCGCCCTGCCTGCACCGGGGGACGTGCCCGCGGTCGAGCTGCATCCGCGCGTACTACGGCGGCAGCCGTCAGTGGGCGCTCCCGTACGAAAGAGGCAGCAGCAGCAGCAAGCCGCTATTCTGCCAGGCGGCGGGGTGCGGCGGGCGGATTGAAGCGTGGTGCTATGTGAAGGCGGTGGCGTCGCCGCGGAGGGGCCGCGTGGTGGCGCTGCCACAGGGGGATCCGAAGGTGGAGAAGGCGGAGAGGAAGGCGAGGATGAGGGAGTGGGAGAGGGAGAGGGAGGTGAAGGAGAGGGGGGAGCGGAGGGAGAGGAAGGAGAAGGAGAAGCGAGAGAAGGAGAACCGGCGGCCGTTGATTGAGGATAGGGTGGATTTTTTTCTGGGGACCGCTCTCCTTTGCGGTGCGGTCTGCTGCTGTTCTCCTTTGATATGCTTCAGGGGGGTGCTTGATCAGTAATAGGTGGTGGGGAGTACCACTTCGGGCATTAGATCGGTAGCCAGGGCGGTGCCGCTGGCTACGGAACCAAATCACAGTATAGATAATAGTACTTACGTTGGCTATGAATTGACATGAGCCTAAATCGACATGACGAGGTCCCTGAATCCCTGTAGATGCCTGCATCCTATGCTAACATTGGGCTGGTTTCCTCGGCCCTTTATGAGACAGCGTTTGTCGCCAGCTTGAACTAAATCTTGACTTCCTCACAGCCCAAAGTACTTCATGTCGTCACTGCCGCGCATCGGCACCGAGTGTCCCACACCCTGCGCGTAGACACCCACCAGCTGTCCGTCGCCCCAGGTGTAGGTGGTATAGCGTGACTGGGGGGTGTTGGCCTGCGTGCTGTCGGGCTTGGTGTAGTCGTAGCCGAACACGCCGCACCACTGCTTGATGGTCTCGTTGTAGTTGTTGGCGTTGAGCGTGGTGTCGGCTGACCCGTGGTAGATCTGCATCTTGGGGCGAGCGCCGTCGTAGCCGGGGTACATGTCGGTGACCATCTTCAGGGAATGTTAGCCTGATGCTGCTAAATGTTGGTGGATGTCTAGCTGCTGCTCACCTTGGCCCACACCTCGGGGGTTCCACGGGCCTGGCCGTTGGCGCACGAGTTGTTCCACGCGGCCGCGCCGCCAGACTGGCTCAAGAAGCAGCCAGCCGCAACGCCCGAGTAGGCGATACCCGCGGCAAACATCTCGGGGTAGGTAGCAGCCATGACGTTCTAAGTCGAAATATTAGCCAAGTGAATCAACCTCGCGACTGAAGCTGAAACTCACCGTCATCATGGCACCAGACGAGGAGCCGGTGACAAAGACCTTGCTGGCATCGCCACTGTACTTGTTGAGCGTGTAGTTGACCATGTTGGCGATCGAGTTGCTATTGCCGCCGCCGTTATGGCTGAGCGTCGCCCGGGACGACACATCCCAGCAGGTGCCGCTGTATGGGGATTCGGGGTAGATGACGATAAAGCCCTTTTGGTCGGCAAGCTGAGCGTAGGGAGAGCCGCTGTAGTAAGCCTGGGCAGTGCCGGTGCAGTAGTGGATTGCCACAACAACAGGCGGGTTCGTCGCCAGCCGGCTGGGTACGTAGATGTACATCTTGGCACCCGATGGGTTGGACCCGAAGTTGCTGACCTGGGTGAGAGCGGCTTGGGCGCGTTTCAAGGGCGCAGTAGGCTCCATCAGCTCGTCAAAGACAGGGTGGGCTATAGCGCTGCCCACGAGGGCGAGCGCAGCCGAAAGCTGGCCAAGAAACTTCATGGTGGACTGCAAGAGAATTACCTGTTCGTGAGCTGGCCTTGAGATGCTGCGAAAGGGTAATCGCCTTGAAGCCCGACCCGAGCTCGAACATCGGGAATAGCAATATATATGTCTGGACGGTGTGGTCGGGTGGACCATATCTAACCCCGGACCGACCCCGCGACGATCATATCGATATATACTTCCCTTCACCCGCTACCACGCTGTCGGTGGCGGCTATCTTACCTGCTGGACGTCTTCACAGCTAAGGAGAGTTTCCGGATATCCAATCGGGAGACGGAGGGATCTAACCAGGTTATTACCCGGACTGAGCCCCTGAGTGCTGTACCCCGGACTGTGGCTCCAGCGAATGGGGACGGCAGGGGAGGAGGGATTCGGCACTTGGGATTTATCATCCTTTGTAGTTGGGGCGCTTCACCGTTTCCCCCTTGCTCTTCCCGCGTAGCTGGCGAGTCTTCAGCGTTGCGTAGCCCAATTTCGCCATGTTTGAGAATAGCCGTTTCCCGAGGGATCGGCTGGTGGGGATACGCGGGCGTAGCTTGAACGCGGTATTGGCATTGGGGCGCATAGGGTGCGCTAGGGGGCCGGGATCAAGGTAGCGTTTGGTGAAGATCCCGCAATCAAGCATTCCCCGCTCAGATCCTAATATGGGTGAATCGACAAGGAGGTCCTCACTCCGCGGCTCGGAGATTTCTTTTGCATCTGCGTCATACACAGCAGTCAGGTCCGAATGCCGGGCATTGCAAATCCACAAATCACGAGCTTGACTTGGAGCCGCGGTGAAACAGTAACAAGGTGGAAGAACTGCTGGCCTGCTCCTCTATTTCGTATGCACATGAGACCAACACAATGCCGCCTGCAATAGCCGAATAAGAAGAGAGCGTAAATAAGTGCCCCTGCCAAGATTGAAACACAAACACACCACCTCCCGCAGCCCTTATTCTTGGTCACTCCCCGTGATTTCCCGCTCCTCAACCACAACAACAGGCACTGACTTGAACACCTCCTCCCGAGAGTCCAACTGAAATTCTAATCTCGCCTTCTCAACAACCTCATTGCCCTTCCGTAACCTCGCTCGCCAACCCTCAACCCACATCCACGCCAGCCTCGCCTCGCCAACAGCTTCGGTATATATTGGCGGTTGCCGAGCACCCGTATCACTAGCCTCCCGTCCCGGGCCAAAAGCAGGCTTTGCGCGTAACCTGATTGCGTCCTCCGTTTCTCCTTTCTCTGGTCCCTTCACCACCTCCTTCTCCGCATCATCCACAGAACCCTCCTCGCCTACCGAGGCCGGGGCGGTGACCGAGTGGACACCGAGTCGATCAAAGTTGCTCTCCAGCACCGTAACCCCTTGCTCGTGGCTATCACCGGTAGCCGCAGCCAGAGCTGTAGTCGGAGCTGTAGCCGGAGCCATAGCGGGGGTTGGAGCTGGGGCTGGGGCTGGAGCTGGAGCCGCAGCCAGGGACTGTAGCCGTAGCCGCAGCCTTAGCCTTACCTTTAGCCTCCATAGCATCATCATCATTCTTCTCCTCCTCCCGCCGCCGCTCATCCTCCCTCCCCGGACTCGGACTCGGCACAAACGCAATAACCACCCTCTCCCCCTCCTCCGCACTCTCCCCATCCGCCTCTGTACTCCAACCAGACCAACCCCCCTCACTCCCCCTCCGCGCATAACTCCACCCCCTGCTATGCCTGTCCAGGTACTTTGGGGCTTGGCGGAGGGGCGGTAGGGGGGAAAAAAATGTGAGATGGT
>NT_165979.1:4216420-4319481 GCF_000143365.1 Chaetomium globosum CBS 148.51
CCAACCTCCCACCGTCACCGTCAGCGCCAGTATCACCAGCCCCCGCCACGCCCGAGCGTGGTCAATTCCCCCCCGTCCCCGGATCCGGGCGGCAGCGTGGTCGGCCGCGTGGGGCTGGGGAGGGGCGAGAAAGCGGGTGCGCTGTGGGGAGAAGCGCGCGCCGCGGGGTGGGTAGGGGAAGGAGGCTCCTGTGGAGATTGTGGGGGCTGTGGTGGAGGAGGGGTTGCTAATGTTGGGGGGTTGGTGGTACTGCTGCTGCTGTTGGTGCGTGGGCCATGTGCCGGTGGAGGGGGAGCGAGCTGTGTGGGTGTGGATGGAGCTGTGGCTGGGGCTGGGGTAGGACTCGCGGTAGTGGTGGTGGTGGGTGCTGGCTGGGCTTTGGGCCTGGGTTTGGTGAGGGGCCGGAGCGGCCTGGCTCGAAGATGCTGCGCATGCGTTTGAAGATGCCGCCGCTGCCTGTGTTGGTGGCACCGCCGCTTTCGCTAGTGCTGCTGTGGCGGTTGCGCGGTATGCAGCTGCGGGTCGAAGCTGAGGTCGGGCGATTCGCGATCTTGCCATGGTGCTGAGAGGCTCACGGGGGTGTTGTTCTCCGTATCGTTGAGACCCTGGTAGGTGATTGTGTTGTTCGTGTAACGCCGGTGACCGGGTGGGCGGATTTCTGCTCATTAAAGGCTCGGGTTTGTGGCTGGAAACCCTGTGGAGCGGCGACCCCGGAGGCGAAGAGAATGGGGTACGGGTACGGACGGACTGAGGTAGTCCAGCCATCATCCACATGATATGTAGTGTCCGTGGCATCGCGAACGCGAGTGGTTGATTCCTCGGGGGTCGCTTCCGAAGACGAAGCTAGATACTCGTGTCGAGTAGGGGTCTGAGGCCGCTGAATGTTACAGTGGTTGGTGGAAAGGCCACTGCCGGTCGAGACGGGCGATTCCCGCTGCACGTCTTCTTGGGCGGGATCACTGTTGCCTTGGCCCTGGTCCCAACCACGGGCCTGTGGTGGCGGTGTCTCGGGTTGTGGCACTGATCCCTCCTCTTCAAAATAGCTGTCGACCTCCTCTATCCAGCTCTTTCGGGCGGGGTCTTCGGGAGAAGTTGGACTCTTCACAGTGACTTCGGGTATTCTTTGCGCCTCGGCGTTCTGACCAACCTGCATCTCCTCGGTTTGCTCCGAATGTTCTGGTAGCACAGGCGTTCCTTGCTGACTAGTAGTGACAGTCTCGGCCTCCTCATCTGCGGGCGGGGCATCGCTCTGGTCTGTGTCATCGAACAGGTTATCCTCGCCATGGACGGTAGTGCTATGTTGATGTTCTAGCTCGTACTGTTGAGGGTCTTCCTCCTCGTAATATGCCCCAACGTAATCATCGTCGGTTGCAACATCATGCGGGGGGTTCTCTCGTTGATAATACGCCCTCAACGAGTTCTGGGACGGTAGTGGTGTCACAAATCGCTGCGATTCTGTGTCGGTATCGTCGTCTGAATGCCCACGACGGCCCGGGGATTGGTGTGACCCATCGCGCTCTGGCTCGCACTCCCGTTCAGATGTCCGAGGTCTGATATCGTATGGCTCTGGTGACGGGCGCCTGTACCCTTTATACATGTAATCAACGGATGATTCACGCCTAGTGGCCGTGCTATCTTTAAGTACGGAGGCCTTGTCATCGTCCTTTTCGTGCTCGCGGTCATCAGGCCCTGGTGGAGGATCACGGGTGAGAAGAGGTGATGTATCATCTTGTGAAGGACCAGAGTCCTTAAGCTCAGATTCGACGTGGCCGCCTTGGATGCCGAGAGCGTCATGCACGCCGCTATTTGGCGCTCCCACTTCGTCGTGTTCCTGGGCCGGTTCGTTGTCGTAGCCAGCGGCATCCACGGCCAGTTCTTGCTCGGGAATGTTAGGTTCGCCTGCTCTTGGCTCTGGGATACGGTCCTTCTCTTGCTCAGAAGTTCCTTCTTTCTCCTTGTCTATCTTCTGTTGGGCCACCGTACTGCTAGGTTCTCGTGTTATTTCGGTAGTTTGCAATGGGTGGAGGCGAGGGAGGTTTTCTTCAAAGCCCGCATCTGTCGTGTCCCCTTGCCCCTGGCTTTCGGCTGCGTGGACCACTGAAGGCCCCGCAGCTAAGACTTGTGGTATGTCTGGGTGAGAACGCTCCGATTCGCTGATCTCGTTTTCTTCGATGTAACTTTCTCCCCGATGGCTGAAGCTGGTGTCCGGCGCGTCGCCATTGTCAGACACGTATCCGCTTGGGTCAGCGTGAGCTGAGAACGGTCGGGGCCCTGACGCTTCCGAAAGCTGAGAGTATGCATCACCCTCTGAGTCTTTTTGCCTTGGCGAAGACGCAGAAGAGGCTTCCTCGACGTCGGAAAGGTCGTGGTGATAGAAAGGGGTTGGTTCCGCTTCGGTTGCCATCATGAACAGCGCTGGGCGGTGTCCTGGCAGTTGGTGCTTAGGCGACGGAATGGCTTCGGCGACAACAGAAGTGTCCAACGCGGTAGGGTGAGCCACAGGGGGGTAATCGTGATTATCTCGGTACTCTTCTTCGTTAGGCGATGTAGCATTCTCCTTGAACGGCTCGGGGCTTTCCCTGTCTGTTGAAGGCACAGCTCCTGCGCTGCTACGCTCGCCAGCAACCTGCCCTTGGTGTACTTCACCCTCTTCCACCTCAGGAATGCCAGCATCCTTTATGGTGTCGGAGATGGCCTCGGCTTTGTGTGGTTCGGTAGCCTCACTCCTCAAACTGTGTTGGCTGTTGGGGCTTTCGAGGTGGCGATAATCCGTCTCGGGCGCCGCCGTACGTTCCTGGAGGTCCTCTCGGTAATCATGAACAACATCCGTAACCGCACCCTCTTGTGTAAGGGGCCACCCAGTTGCTTCGGAGACCTCAGCCTGGCTCCCTGCATTTTGTTGTACTGGTGAGTCATCGGCGCGTTCCATTGCATCTCGATCACTAATGTCCATTTTCTCTTGCAGCGATGGACTGGAGTCGGACTTATTCACGTCGTCTGCCGAGGGAGATGCAGCCGGTGCCTCTTGCGGCCCTTCGTCGACTATGTCCGCTTTCTGCTGCTCCGGCCCAGGATGGGCAGGGGCATCTGCCCTCTTCAAGGTCTCGGGCCCTGTCTTGTCGGTGAAGGAATGAGGGGAAGTATTGGTCCTTATGAATCTCGTGGACCTCCTCCTCGCCGGCGTAACAGGGAGTGTGGGAAGTGTCACTTCCAGTTGTTTCTCAATTAGACGGTTGAGTTCCTATTAATCAGGTGCGGTCAGAATATGGCTAGATGTGTCGGGTAGCACATATACATACCCGTCGCTTCTCCTGCAATGTTTGGAGCTTCTCCCGTCCCTTTGTGGCGGCCTCGTGGGCCTCTTCTTCGACCCGGCTCATCAGCTCGTCCGTCTCTTGCTCGACATCCTCCGTCTCTTCTTTGAGCTTCCTGCTCCGGACTTCGTCTTCCTCGTGGGCTTTCGCAGCCACATCCTTGTCCTCTTCACGTCTCCGCAGCTCTCGCTCCTCATCCTCTTTCCTTCGCCGTTCGATGATTTCCTCCCGTTCGGCTTTCCGCTTCCGTTCCAACTCATCGGCCTCGGCCGAGAATGCGGCGGTCAGAGCCTTGATAGCCTCATCTCGCTTCTTTTCGAGGTCGTCGAACTTCGCATCGTGGACCTTTGGGTCGAGAGATTGAAGGGTGCTGTGTATAGCTGCCAACGTGTCTTGCATCTGAGAGACAAGGTCCGAGACATCCATAACGGTGCCCATATTTCCTGGCGGCCGAATCGGATCGCGGCTACTCAGCAGAGGCAACGTTGGAGGACTGCGACGGTTTGTGAAACCTGGGTAAGTAGGTAGTTATGGGGGAAAGAGAGCTACAAGGGGATGCTCGGTGCTGGTGGCCCGTCGAAACGAAACGGCCATGGACATCGGCAATAGCGGAAAGCCAACAAGCTTCCCCTGGCGTTGGTGGTCCGACGTAACCTGGGGATGGCTTTTGCCCCCGGGGGCGACCTCTAAGCCGGGGATGGCCTGTCGTGAGAGGAGTATAGTGTGGAGGGCTGGGGTTGGTTGCCACCGCCGGTTCCAGTCTGGATATCGGAGTAGTTAGCTTAGCGGTCCTATTAACGGGCCGGTTTTCGCTAAGCCATGACTGATTAAGGCGCTTGTATCCGCATCAGGTGAAGGCCCACGGTGGTAGTTGAGGGTATCTTTTGGGTCACAGCTTGGGAACAGTGGTAGTGCATCGCTGAGTGGCGAAACCTGACTCGGACCCCAGGGTTTAACGGGCCTTTGACGTGTTTCAGACAAGCTTGGAATGCAGGACCAACAGCACAATGCATAGTTGGAGAGTAGAGCAGCGGAGGAAAGTTTAAAAGAAAACGAAAAGAACAAGTCAAAAAAAGTCAAAAAGCTCACCGCCTAACCGCCCGTCTTGAATTAATTGACGGAAGGGTAGAAAGCTACGAAAACTCCTCGAGGGAGTTTTGCTTTGGCGGGATTCGAACCCGCACCCTTATGGGGTGTACCACTACACTACAGTCTACGGCAGATTATGAGTCTGCGCTCCCCCCGCTTCGCCAACCACAAATGCGTCTCTTTGCTGGGGGAAGTTGCTGTGGTGAGCGAGGTACATGTATATCAAGGGCCAATAGGCGAGTGTAAAGGGAGCGGGAGAGGATAGTTGGGATGGAGGAGAATGAGGGAGGTTGTTGATAGGAGGTTCTAACGGGAAGCTAGAATATGGAATTGCAAGGAGGGTTAAATAGAAAAGCGGGACATACTTATTAGAGGAATATCTTGCCAATAGTGTAGCTGATACTATAACTAAGCTTTTATATGACTAGAAGGGGGAAAGGGGGGAGAGGGGGTCGGGGGTACTTGGTACGAGTAGCGAAACGACAAAACCAGGCTCTATAATATCCAATTCTTTTGTATTAGCGGTGGACCGATGCCACTCCGCGTGTTTATGTACGATTGCCAGTACTATGTAGACCGCAAGGGTGTCGTTGGCGCAGACCTCTTGCGTTGTGAAGAAGCCGAGCCTCCATCAAAGGCACTCATGGAGAAAGATGATGCAGAAGGGTGCTCACACAGAGCATCGCACCTGGTATAGCGATGATAAACAAGAAAAGAAATCCAAGCCACGGCACATATCCAAGCCTAAAAACGCATCTAAATCCTCGACATCCCGCCCTTGCTGGCCACGGCCATCCTCCTCCGGTGCGCCTCCCTGAAGTTGTACCGAGCATACGTCCCCATTCCGTAGGCAGTAAGCCCCAGAACTAGCCAGACACTGGTGATGATGAGACCGATGGGGAAGATCATGAGTTGGATGCCCGGAAGAACAAAAGCGACGGTGCCGTTTTTGAGGGCAGCCAGTTCGGCCTCAACTGCAAGCTCGGCCATGCGGTAATTGCTCATGACTTCATCCTTGGAGAACTCGCCCGCTACGAATGCAGCCTCGTTGGATGACACGACGGTGTTGACCGACTGGCCGTTGCCGTTGGTAGCTTTAAGCGTGACGATGGGCATGACGAGTGCTTGAAGTTTGTCTCTGGAATGGGATGTTAGAAGGGCGGGTTTTACAGGTGCTGGAAAAGAATGGGTGGCTTACACGTTGACTCCACCTGACATCTGGTCCTGATCGACCTGCCCGATGAACAGGTACGATTGCAGCAGCGGCAGTTCCCCGGTATTATTGGCCTGCCTGGCTTTGACGCGCTTCACCGGTTGCTGGTTGACTTCCGAGACCGAGGCGCCGTTGTAACTGAGCTCGACCTCAATGCTCTCCTGCGGTATCCCTTGGAAATCGCCCGTGGGCTCGCTGAGCTGGAATAACCTCAAATCGGCCTCAAAGGTTCCCGTCGAGTTGTTGAGCAGCGGTAGATTGTAGCAAACACAGGTACCCGAGGGATTGCTTGCGACGTTCAGGTTCTGCAATGCGGCCCGGCATGCTGTGTTCACTGCGGTGTTCCACGCTTCCATGTCGAGGCTTCCGTCACTCTTCAGTGGCGTGTCGTTGCTGAGTCCATCGGATTGTCTCGTCTCCAAGAACCCTCTGGCTCTGAGGTTTGCCCTTGCCATGTCTTCTAACCTCCTCTCTACCCCCTCGCTGTTGCGTGAAAACCCTTCCGCAACGAGGCTCCCAATCCCAGCTTGCGCCCCTGTCGCCAGGAAGGAAGCAGCAAGTGTCCTTTGCCAAAGCATCTTGACTGGTGTGTGTGTTGTGTGTGCGTGTATGTGAATTCCACCTCTTGTTTCTCCAGCACTGTTGTCCCCCAAATTAGATATTTCCCTGCCGCCGTTCGGTCGAATCCGGGTCGAAAACGGTATTAAATTCGATAATAGGTCGCTACCATGCAATCCTACTACCAATACACGCACCCGGCAAGCAGGTGGGCAGTTAGATCGAAGAGAGCGTGGTTGAAGAGAAGCGGGACCCGCCCGACGAAGGGAAGGTGGTTGTCGTCTTGTTTCCTCCGAGTCGACGGCAAGCGCAAAAGTAGAGAAAGGAAGGCCGTGAAGGTGGCGAGGGGGCGAAACTCGGGGATTAAACTGGTGGTGGGAAAGGAAACGGCAGACTGGAAAAGAACAGAATATGCAAGGTAGATCAGGGCGATCAAGGCGACGAAAAATGGGCTGACTCGAGGGATGTGAGGCCAGGGATCAGAGAAGGAAAACGAAAAGAGAGCATGACGATGTCTCAGATGGGAGGGAGTGGAGGTGTCTTAGATGGGCAGAGGGACTTTGGTCGAGGCCTCGAAAGAGATGCACGGCATGTACTCTTGGCGGAGGACAGAGGATGGGAGCTTTCCGGATGAAGCCTTCAACCAATGACAGCTGAGAAAGGAGCCAAGATTGGTCGTTTTGCTTCGGATCGATTGGCTGGCGCTGGCCCACACCGGGAGGCCACAGGCTGGGGAGAAACGTTCTTGAGAAGGGGTCGCGACACACGAGAAGCACCAGGGATTTTGATGCGTCTGGGAGCCAAAACCCCAAAACCCCGTATTTGTGTGTGTGTGTTTCGTACGAGGTTCCCCTTGTTTTCACCGGGGCTTGAGGAGGCCATTGTGTGATCGCCACTTCAAGGATGAACGTGCAGTGTCGGATCGCCCTGATGGAACAGCCCGAGCCCGATTGGCCGGGGTCTGTGGCAGAAGTGGTCGGACCCTGTCCCCGCGATTGGCTGTTAGTGGCCAGGGGTGGTCTGGGGATCGCAAGCGAGCAGACCACGCCGCAGCGCAGCCGTCCATGGCATGAGACGACGTGGACGACGATTTGAAGACGAGCTAATGCCAATGAAATGGATGGATAGTTCGCCGTGCAAGGAAATCATTTTGTGCAAATTTGGTCGTGATTTGGGCGGGGTCCCCAATCTCGAGCCGACAAAACACGCTCGCAGGAAATGGAAAGCAGAACGGAAGCTTTTTCGCTCTTGGGCAGGTTTGAAACCATCACTTGGCTCCTGTCCCCACCGAGCGTGGGACCCCGCCAAGTCGCCCAGAAGCCGAGCTTTGAGTTCAGTTGAGGCTCACCCGCCACAACGTTGACCAGAACAGGTTTAGCGCTACCTTAACAAGCCACATCCGTCCCCCCAATTCGCCTGCCGAAAGCCGGCTTCATTTTCGTGCCGGGCGCCAAAACCTTAAACTCCAGCCAATCGATGAGGATTGCACGACTCGAAGCTCTTCTTCCGCTTCCCAGATTCCGCAACCGAAGGATGGGCCGGGCGCTTAAGCAGCAAAACCCCCCGCCCTACTCCATGCCGTGCAGCTCGACAGCTAAATAAAGTATGTACACGACATGCAGCCCGGCGCATCCGCAGATCGTGCATCGCACACGTGCGGCCGTCAGAGCTCCCCCGATTCCAAGATGCGCGGCTTGTTCGGCTTTCTCTTTTCTGCGCAGGGTCGGGTCTGCCGCGTTTTCTGGGACCTGGGTCTGCGGCCCGCTCGACGTCTGCGGCACAGTCTCACACGGCGGTTGCGGGCTTGGCCACCCTCACTTTGACCGCCTCCCCAGATTCTTCTGGCCGCTGCTGGCCAGGAACACACAGTCTTGGGATGTTTCTTGGCTTCTAGTATGCTTTAAATCCTCGTGGCGTAAAATTGGTCGATTGCAAAAAAAAAAAAAAAAAAAAAAAAAACGAAACGAATGGGTACCTTACTGAGCGTGGGCCACCTCATTCAATATCCCCTTCCATCATAAGTCATGTCTCCTCTAATGTCCAAGTCCTCCTGAACGTCCATATTTCTCAAGGACTTCCTCCCGCTCTAACCCTGCGGGCTTAGACGCCGCCAAATGCATGTGGTTTACCCCGGAATCGCTCTCCATGAAGGGGTTTGGATCCGAGGCTTGGTCAAGATTGCCCAGAGTGTGGTTCACACCCCGATGGGACGCTTCGTCGGCCTGGCATTGAATCAGCAAGTTCCCATCGATAGGAACAATGACAAGAGACTCACCCGAATGTACAGGATCAGGTCCCTCATCGTCCGCCTACCCTCAGGCATCTTCCAGTACTGCACCGCAATATCCGGGATCTTGAACCCCGGATCCGTCCACTGCGGCAACCACCCCTTGTCCATCTCAGCAAGACACTTCGTGTACGTCGCCACCGCTTCATCCTCGAGGTACCCCACTAGCCTGTGGCAGAAGCCTAGCGAGATTAGGTACCCAATGAACATGGTGTTGTAGAAGATGCCCTGCGCCGCAAACACCATGAACCGCATCAGCCTCCCCGGCCGGTACATGGCCAAGAAGGTCATCAGGTGCATGCGCTCGTTGTACGACTCCTCCAGCAGCGTCTTGATCCAGCCCTGGTCGAGCTTGAAGCGGCGGATGGAGTGCAGGTGACGCAGGCCGCCGGCGACCGCGCCGGGGATGCCGGCTACCGTTTCTAGGAAGACGAAGCGGACGAGCTGGAGGGTGTTGTTAGTATGGGGAACAAAAATGGTGAGTTGGATCGGCTCACCCATTGTGACTCTGTCATGGGCCGGTAAGCGGTCGTGGTGGGGTGCTTAGTATCTGGCCCCAGCTCGGACGGCATCCCGGTGAGGAAATCCATTCCCCATCTAGAGTTTGGTTAGCACCGTGTTGTAGAACAAGGCTAGATAAGGAAGGGGAAAGAGGGGGGCACCCGCCGGCAGGCTCTAATCATCCGCCATGCGATCCGGTCACTCAGTGTTCGTGGCTTTCGGTGACTGGGAACTACCTCCAGCACCACTTTGTCCTCCCATCCTTTGTGTGGCCAAGATAGTGGCGGTGAGCCAGATGTTGCAGGCTCTTTGGACAGGACGGTCTTCGCGCTTGGGGTTATGGCTGTAGTCGAGAGTCTGATCTGGGCTTGTTGGGTTGCAGATATGGCTGGCCCCGGTGACAGACGCGATGGTGGATGGGAACTGGATATTAACGTATATTGCTGGTGCCGGTGCAGCTTGTATGGTACGCGGAGACGATGGGCCATGGTAATTGTGCTGATGTTGAGTCGATTGAGGGTTCGGAGGGGCACCTAGTTTGTCAACGAGCTTGGGTATTCTGGTGGAAACCCTCGCTTTATATCCCGTTCGAACTGAGATATGAATCATGCTCATTCCGAGTATTTGTACATACAACGGCCGAGGCCAAGGCAGAGAGCTCGTCATCCGGTTACGGAATCGTGGGACGAGTCATCCATATCCAACGGCCGAGCAGCACCCGGCACAACGAGTTAGCAATAAATGAGACGAAAACCACCCGGATTGACTCTAGAGCCACAGCTGATAACAGCCGATGCTAACAGCATGTGGTCGATGGTGGCTGATGAGGAAATGACTGCCCCTTGCCTGCATTGGACTTGGTCGATCTTGGTTAACTTGGCTCGGGCCGTTATTGAAAAACAGGTACTAATGGGGCCGAATACATGGAAAGGGGTTTGGGACATGTGTGGTTCTGTTACGATGACTAGCGTTACTTCGTCCAGTTTTGACATGTGAATGTTGTGGGTTCCGAACTCGGCCCCGGTTCGGATATCAGGGGGCACACCCACACACACGCCTTGGTGGGGGGCTTCGTAGACCAAGTTCGCAGTCTTACCTCGGTAATTCAGTCGACATCTAGCTTTCCATTCTTCCCACGAAGCGCTTAGGTTATTAACTCAATTAGTTTAGCTAACGGGCTGTGGTTGTTTTAAAGTTGTGTAGTGTGGTAACCGCCGTGCTTCCTACATGACATCCCATATTGCTACACTTCTCGAACAGAACTTCATTGACCCCCTGAACAAGGATCAAACTTAGTGACATCATCGTATCGTGTAATGCTATATTGATAGAACTTGGCCGCTCGATCAACAGAGTCAGAAAGGAGGAAACCTAATTAAGCACCGGAGCTTGAGCTGAAAGGCGGTGCAAATCTCTAACAAATGATGGGGTTGGAGACTGGTACTGAAGGATGCGGAGCACAGATAAAGTAGGATAGTTATATGAAGGGACAGGTGTTGATTGCTTGGTATGTAGAAAAACAGGAAGCAATGCGGTTGTCACAAGAAACAACCCCTATTTTGTGTTTTGTATCATGGCGCCCGCCTGATAGTTTCCAATTGACAAGCTGGCAGAATTGAATAATCTGAATCTGTTATTCATGTATGGCGACGCATTATCAAGTTCTACTTTCCCTACCTTTGTGCAAGCTCGTTTCGACATGAGGTATTTGACCCTGCCCCTCAGGATCGTCATGTCATGTCGGAAAACGGCCCCTCGATCTGCGTTCTGAGGCTCTTGGCTTCGGTTTGGTTGACGGTATTAATACTAGCCTGGCCGGGAACATTTGCGTGCTATGAGATGTTCCATTTGGTTCTGTTGAATACTTGAAGACAGCTCGTGACTGCGCGTGCAGTGCGCACAGATGCGATGTGTCTCCAGGCAGCTTGACCCGACCACTTGACCGTGCGCAGGCTGGCTGATAGACATTGCCTCTGAGACCGGCCTTGCGTCGAATTCTTCCCAACTTTCCACACAGCAGCGAGCACAGCCACGTCCAACAGCCTTTGGTCTCACGATTCACCATGACTGGTACCATGATTGCTCAGCACGACACACCTTCCTCCTCCACAAGCTCCGTTGCCGCAGGTTCGGCAGATTCGACCATGCCGTATCTCACCAGCCCCGACACCGCGAGAACCAGCCCCGACACCGCGAGAACCAGCCCCGACACCGCCAGCGCCAGCCCCGATACCAGCAGCATCGGTCCCTACGTCCCAGGCAGCATCCCACTGCCAAAGATCTCGCTTCTGCCACCGGAGAACGGCAAAACGGGTCAGATTGCCGATAAAATCTTGATGCCGCGCCAGCTCCCACACCTCCCACCGGGACACACGCAAACGGTACCTATGTACAACATCAGCTACCCGGACCGGCCAGGGAAGCGGGAGCTTGTGCCGTTCAACGAGATCTTGCAGCACGTCTCGTTGCGCGAGCTCGAGAGATGGTACGTATTGCTTTCTTTCAAGTTAAAACACGCGGCGGCACATCATGCCCAGGGGCCATCAAGCCCCGGGGAGCAATTAGCCCTTGAGTGTGGTCGAGCCGCTTCTTGATCAGCCTGGGGCTCCCGGGCGCGTGACTAACGCCAAGATCTAGGGAGGACCAATGCCCGCATTTGCGCAAGGAACAGAAACAGCAGAAGGCCAAAGCCAGGCGACAAGAGCTGAGAAAGCAGAGGCAAAAGGAGAAAGAGGAGGGACCCAAGACACGGATGGTCACGCGTGCAACCAGAAAGCGGACGGGCGAAGTCCTGTTGGACAAGCTCAACCCGAGTGTAGGTAAATATTGAAGAAATGCGAGTAATAATAATATAATGGTAATGCCTTACGCTATACTCGGTGAACGTTTTTGAAGCCTGGTACTTCGGCCATCAGGCCTTCTCACACAGATGGCTGGATGGATGGAATTTATTTCGCCCGGAGGCACTGGGCCTATAGGGCCTTGGCACGCTAACTACATCCGGATCATATCGGTTTGCCTTTAACTCTGAACAGTGATGCATGGATGGATGGATGGAATTTATTTCGCCCGGAGGCACTGGGCCTATAGGGCCTTAGCACGCTAACTACATCCGGATCAAATCGGTTTGCCTTTAACTCGTACAAGCCCCCTACTTCTTCCCTCTTTCTCGCTGCACCATTTACCTCTTGCCTTGGTTGTTGTTAGCAGATCAACTTGGAGGCTACTTTCTCCAAGTGTTCAGCGTCCTATCTTCAGCAGCTAAAGCGGGACCTGCTGGTTAAGGCTCGTGGTTGAGGCTCGTGGTGTTGAGTGTCGGCTTCTTCTACTGTGACTGGTCTAGACTCTCCTCCTCATTCAGCTCCAGCCTTCCTGTTGCCATTGCGTATTTGATCGTCGCCCGGACTGCCTTCATATCTGGTGACCAATGCCTTGTATCTGATGGCGCTTTCCCTCCCAGATAGAACGAGAGGCTTCCTCGTCTTGCCACTGTGCATTGCAGCATGTCTTCCCTCAGAGCTGTCCATCTCACGCATCGGAAAAGAAAGTGTTCCACTGATTCCCTCGCTTGTCCACAGGCACAAAGGTCTGACTCGACCGCCCCAATCCTGCTCAAAAAACCGTTCAGTCTCGCCATTCCGGTTCGGAGCTGCGCCAATACGCAGGCCTCCCTTCGCTTCAGCTTGTCATAGAGATGGCGCGTGTGCTTGCCTGGTAGTGCTGCGTCCATGGCCTTTGAGAACTTGCCCACGCTTACAGGTAGAACTCTTGTCGCCCGTTGTCTTTCCATTGCCAGCCTCATCGCGGTAGACTTGGCCTGGGGTATTTGGGAGTCGGGTGTGCGTCCTTGCTTCGACGCTCTCTGGGCTGCTGCCTTGGCATCTGACCCCAGCGCGAAGTCAATCTCCGCTGGTATCCACAGAAAGTTGACCGAGTTCCCTCTTTGTCGGTGCAGCCTGGCCAAGTCGTAGATTTGCCGTATGATGCTTTGGCCGGATTGCTGCCGCGGCTGTCCAACTGCTGCCAGCGCTGACTGGTTCCTAGTGATCACGGTGATGTGCCTGTGGCAGATGCTAGCCGGTAACTTCTCCAGGGCCATTGCGATGGCTGCTAGCTCTGCTGTATATGGGTTCTGCTCTTCCCTTGTCCCAAGAACAACAGCATAGTTTGTCACAGTCTCGCTAGTTCTGTTGAAGAGAATATCCCGTGCAAGGCCGCCCATGCCAACAATGCCCTTCTTTACGGATGAGCTGGTTGCGATCACGATTCCCGAAATTTTGTTGACCATCTCGGCCGCCTTCCCTCGATCGGCTTCGAGCGTCGGTCGTAGGCGAGGTACCCAGGGCGGGACGGCGTATTCCTGGATTGTCTCCATCCGGTCAACTCGTACTCCTTCGGCCACACGGGCAATTTTCTGCAGCGGAGATACGAATCGTACGGTGTTCCGGACTTTCTTCATGGCAAGGGGATGCGTTCCGGGCAGCGTGTGGATGTTGATCCACAGACTGGCTGCCGCCTGGGCGTGTCGTTCTCGTACGGGGTAGATGCTCGCTTCAGCTTCCACCACGGCTGTTGCCGCGGTTCGAAAGGCTCCCGTGATGGCCAGGGCCCCGATTTTCTGCGCCCTGTTCAGCCAGCTCAGTGCCTTTTCCCCGCACGCATGCATCCAGACATTGGCAGCGTAGTCCATGACCGGGGCTACTGTCGCAACAAATAGCTGTCTCGCTGTCCGCGGGGAAAGTATCTTCAGCCTCTTCAGGGCCAGAGCGGCTGCGAGGCCCTTAGCTGCCGTCCTAGCAATGTGCTGCTTGTAGCGGAGTTCGCGATCCATCACGACACCTAGGATTTTCGCACTTTCCTTCGGTTTGACCACTTCGCCTTTGACCGAGAACGGTTGTTCTGAAAATCGCTCCATGTTCCTCGTGAAGTGTATGATGGCTGTCTTTTCGCCTTCAAACTGCGCACCGCTCCGTTTCTCCCAGTCAAGGGCTTTGTCGATGATAGCTTGGAATCCAAGCCTTGGATTCCAGTGCGGTTCGACTCCGCTGACGGGCCCGTTACCCAGGCAGTGTAGTCGTCCACGAAGGCAATTGCGCCTCCGTTCGCGTCGATCTTGTGCTGCACTAGGTCGGCGTTGAAGAAGAGGAACAACACTGGAGACAGCGGCGATCCTTGCGGAAGACCCGCTTGGGGCAGCTCTTGCCGTCCAGATGTGAACCCGTTTACGGCAATGGTCGCTGTGCGCTTGGAGCAGAAGGCGTCGATCCACTTGACCAGGGGTTCAGGTATCCCTCTTGCCTTGAGCCTCTGGAGAAGCCTGTCTTTGAAGACCCCATTGTATGCGCCCTTGACATCGAAGCTGATCAAACTGAGCACCTTCCTAGCTCTCCATGCTTTGTAGATGTGTTCCTGAAGCAGAAGGAGAGCCTGTTCGGTCGAGCGTCTCTTCCTGGCTCCGAAGTGGTTGGCGGGTAGAAGGCCGCAGGTCTCCACAGCATGGGATAAACGCTCCGCAATGACTGCCTCCAGTATCTTACCCAGCGTGGAGAGCAGCGAGATGGGTCTCCAGGACTTGGCTAGAGTGTATTCGCTCTTCCCTGGCTTCTTCAATGGGATGATCTTGGCATTCCTCCACTGGCTGGGGATGTCGCCGTCTCGAAGCGACGTTCCGGAATAAATGGGAGCACCCTGTCTTTGACCACTGGCCAGAGCTGTCTCCATACCATTTGCCGGTAGACCGTCTTCCCCGGGCGCCTTCCATGGCTTAGCGGACAGGACCTTTTGTTCTATCTCCTCCATTGTTAGGTCTGGCATGTGTACCGGCGCCCGTTGAGGTCGTTGGCCCTCGTCTTCGATTCTCGCTGGCAAAGGTGGGAAGAAGGCGGTGAGTAACTCCTGCGCTTGTTCTGCTTTACCCTCCGTGATGGAGCCATCGGGTCGGACGAGCGGGGGTATCTTATCGCCCATCGTGCCGCTGCCGGTTTGCAGGTACTTCGTTGCTTGCCAGATGTTAGCGTCATCGGCCAGGAAGTCGTTCCAATGCGAACTCTTCTGTCTGCGGATGGCGTCGTGGTACTCTTTGGCTGCCATCCTGGCTCGTTGTTCGAGCTCTGGTGCTGTTTGCCCAATCCTACGTCGAGATCTCGCCTGGTTTCTCCAAAACGTGTATGTCTGGCGAAGCCGTGTCAGGTCCGTTGTCCACCACCGCTTGGCGTATGGTGAGGGTTTGGCTTTAGGTGTCAGGCCGTAGACCGCCTCGGTTACCGCTGCCATGAGCCTGTCCGTCTGCTGCTGGACATTGCCGTCCCAGGGGATGCGTTCGAGGTTTGCTGCCACCCTAGTCCTAATTTCCGCCCCAGGGCGCGTTCTTGAAGAAGGAACCTCGTCTCACTGGGACGGTCCTCCACCGAGGTGTCAAAAGCTGTCTCGATGCTCTGTGGTCTGAGCCATGGTCGCAGGGGTGAATCGCGCATCTGAGTAGTTGGTCTGCTAGTTCTGCAGAGGCCAGTACCAGGTCGATTGTGCTCTCAATGTCGCCTGACTGCCACGTCTTCGTGCCTCTTGGGAGGAGGCTGCAGAGGGAGTGTTCGTCCATGAGGTTGATGATGCGGTCTCCCTCGCCTTGTCTCCGTGGTGAGACATCGTCCCCTCCCCAAAGCTGGTCGTGGCGGTTGAAATCGCCCGCCAGGATGATATCCGTTCTCGTCCCTGTTCCGTTTCGAAACCTCCTAATCAGTCGGTCAATTTCCCTCATTGCATCTTCCAGTGCTTCGTCACTACCACCCTCCACATACACTGACACCATCAGCACTGCCCGATCTGGGAGCCGAATGCGTGCTGCGGTGAGGTCTGCCGACGGCACTGGAATCTGCTCGACCTCTATATCGCTTCGTACCCATAGCATGCTCCGAATTGGCCACGTGGTTTCTCGTCTTGTCGTTGGTATAAGCTTCGTCCAGTTGTGATGACTCATTGGGACCGTCGTCACCGAGCCTTCGATCAGCCTGGCATATGGTTCGGAGATGGCCAGCACTGCGAAGTCCTTGAGTCCCTCGTCGTTTAGCAGACTCTGCTGCACTTCTCTCCGTTTGCGGACGTTGAGCTGAAGGATCTTAAGCGTCTTGGGCCCCATTGTTCAACCAGCGTACCCGACAGTTCTTGCTAAATGACTCGTGTGGTCCTCTGCATAGCACGCACTTCAGGACCACGGACTGACACGTCTTGTGGTGGTGACCCTGTTCCGCACACCTTCCGCATCTTTGCGGCTTTTTGCAGGCGAAGGCCTTATGGCCGATCTCCTGGCATCTGTAGCACTGGATTGGGCCTTCCCGGAGCGCGAAAACGGTCGTGTAAGCGGATTCTCCGGCGAGATGGAAGTAACGCCCGTCTAGAAGTCGCCTTGCTTCGCTGCCCTTCGTCACGTAGACAACCATCGAGCCGTAGGCCTTGCTTGTATCCTTCCTGCTGAGCCAGGCAATCTTCGCAATGTTGACGTCGTTCTCTGTCCCTAGCGCCTCTGCGGCTCCCGGCAGGATGTTTCCGTCCGCATCGAGGACCGCTGTTCGGTTGGCATTGTCTACCCTTCACCGGGTACAACTGGTCTCTCAATACCCGCACTCCAGGAACACTGATCTTCACTGCCGCTTCCTTGACGAGCTGGACCTCGCCTTCGTCCCTGCAAATTACTCTGACTCGGTCCGGGTTTCGGGCCTCCTTCACAACCGCAGCGCAACGCCAGTCTCCCATGCTTTCCTGTGCCCTGGCCTCTGTCTCGATTGCCTTTCTAATGTCCGCCACCTGGACGTTTCCCTTCTCTTTCTCCTCCACCCTAGATGTATCGATCGTACAGAACAACGTGTCGGTAAAGGATGAAGGCGTCGTGTTTCGCGAGGAGAGGGTGCGCACACCGCTTGGCTGGCTTGATGGTGGGGTGCGAGCGACTTCGGCGTATGACCCTCTTGCGCTTGGTTGGGACGAAGCCATGGCTACCGGGTGGCGTTGAAGGGTATCAATCTGATCCCGCGCTTGTCTCAGTTCTTCAGAAAGCTGGGTCCTGGTGTCTGCAAGTTGGCGATGTAGTTCTTGAATCGCGTCGTGCTGCTTGCAAATCACCTCGCGTAGTTCGCCAATCGTGTTTCGCTGCTCGGTAATCATTCGGTACATTTCGTCTCGTTGTTCGTTGATCGCCTCCAGGAGCATCTGTATACCTGACTTCCCCGTCTCGATCCGGCTGTTGGCTCCATATAAAATCCCAGACGCGCGTGCTCCTCGCGTCGTAACCGCCCGCGTGGTCTCGCTCGCCGCTCTCCTCGACGTGGTAGCCACGTCCTCGAGCGATTGCATGGCTTCGCGAGCTTTCGCGCTCGGTTTCAACGCGCGGCTCGGTCGTCTCGGCGAAGGTGGTTGGTCGGCCACCTCGACCACGATTTGGGGCTGCGCCTCCGCCGCCATCTTGCAGTCCCTCGGCAGTGCCGCCCGACTTTCACAAAAGCTTCCTGGTCTCGATCGCCTCTCGCCGATGAACCTCTCCCTTATTTTTCGAATGCTCGTTCGTCTTTTCGTAAGATCGTCGCCTCTGACCATCGAACAGTGATGCAGTCCTCTGTGTGCACGTGCTGTTTGGTGCGATCACGTGATGGTAGGGAAAAAGGTGCCCAGGGTGGCAATGTTTTGCCTGTGCAAGAGGCATAGGGTGTGGCGAGAAAGGGGAGAGAGTAATGGGCTTGTACGAGTTAGAGGCTAAGTGACTTCGATCCGGGATGTAGTTAGCGTGCTTAGGCCCTATAGGCTTAGTGTCTCCGGGTGAAATAAATTCCATCCATCCATCCATCCTGTTTTGCCTGTAACAGGCCTCAACTCGCTTTGGAGCAAGCAAAACAGACGGCATGTAGACAGCCCACACACGACGTGAATCGATCGTTTGTGGCGATGCACTTACAACAGAGCCATACTGGGCCCTTTTTGTTGTACACGCACCGTTCCCGCTCACACCCCTCACGACCATCGCAAATCTTGTCGGCCACAGTATAACTCTGAGATTCGCAGCCGTTTGGCTTTTCGTCCGCTGGTTTTCCCATTTCGCATCGTAGGAGCGAAATCTCCTCCTTGGTGAGCAACACGTGGCCGCAAACCGGGTGCTTGTTCCGAACCCATAAACACATGATAGTGGTTTACAACGGCAACTAGGTTGGGAATAAGGCTCGGTGTATTATACTGTTCTCGAGTAATTGTTGGAAAATTGTGTACTGCTGTAATTTCTGGCGCTCTTTGTGACTACCTGCCTTTGGTAGGTATTTCGGCACATCCGTCAAGTTACTTATATAGGTCTAAACGGAGAGGATGGCCCGGCCCAGCTTTATAGCTTCTTCTGGGTTAGAAAGTCTAGTGGCTCTATCAAGGTGCCAACAATTGTTATTTATGGATTACATACTAGGTACGAGGTTACAGGCAGCTATAACATGCTGAAGGATGAGAACTGTTGCGTTAGGGGCTAGAAATGACGTGGTTTGTGGAGCTATTAGAAAGGATAACAGTGAACAGAGTAGATGATCGATTATTCTGTGCCCCCTGGCCATACAGATTCACAAATGAGGCGCTCAACCCATTCCCTGATAGGCTGTAAATGTGAACTGGAGTGTGCTTCCCATGGTTGAGAAAAGAACTCTGGACATTGTGGATTATTTGTCGAGGTGGTCCTGAGTTGAGGGGTCGTTGTATCTAGCATTGGCTTGTCAAAGCTTCCATGTCACAATATACGAAAATTCCTGGCTACCTGTCACTTTGCTGTGAAGCTTTTGATAATGAAGGCAGAGGGCGAGGTGTTGACTACCGGTATACGTACGATGTAGATACTGAGTTCTTTGGTTAATGATTCGTATGTGGCGCAAGAGAACATATGGCGTGATATATGGGCGGCACTAACAGGACCCAGCATGTCATTCTAAGTTTGAGATTCAGTGTCATAGGTATTCCACCTAGTGATATTGGTCGTTGCTTGCCAGCGTGGCGTGGTAGGTGTCCAGGTTATAAGAATAAAACCATGGTCAATAACAACCCGGAGGCCAAGGCTTGCCTAGGTCGCGAACACTACCCAAAACCAATATTGACAGGTCGGTGTAAGCGCTATCCTAGGCTGGTTCCGGCAATTTACCCAAAAATAGGAGTACCACAAAGGTTGCCATACTTACCCGGATATTGGGAAAAGTCTATGCAGGTCTGTCACCTATCATCAGCAAGCTTGGATGCTCGACAATTATTTACAAGACATGTGCTGCTACCCTGAAATTGCTCACCGTGTGTTTTGGCTTTGGAGACGGCCGCAGGAATGCGGGATGGCCGGAGGGGTAACACGATTCTGCGTTGAGCCATGATACTAAGACACCCAGCTATCCCTGGGATCAATCTCCTCCCTTTTTTTCTTTTAGTTTAAAGTGACAGTGGCGCCAAACACGTCAATTTGACCCTACCTATATATCACCACCATTCACAATGACTCTCCTCTCTATCCTCACCCTGGCCGGCCTCGCCACCGGCAGCGTGGTAATTCTGCCCGGGGGCACGCCCAAGCCCCTCCTGCTCCCAGCGGTCCCAGTCGCAGCAAACGACTACGACTCCATCCTGCGCACCTCAGCCGCCTCAGGGTTCCCCAACTCCACCGTCGACATCATCCTCTCCTCGTACAGCGGCACGCTCGGTGCCGAGACCGCCAACGCGACCGAGATCTTCCCGTCGAGCGACTCCTTCATACACGGTGCCATCCAGGCCTGGGGCGAGCACCTGCACCTGGAGCTCCGGCCTGAGGAAGTGTGGTTTACCGTGCTGGCGCAGCTCAACTTCTACATGGACGCCAACGCCGAGAAGGTGCGGCATCTGTTTGTGAAGCACGAGGGCCAGGAGACGATTGTTGTCGAGGATACCACCTGGACGCGTGTGCTGCTGCGGTTTAAGGACGAGATCCAGGCGCGGGTGCAGACGGACTGGCTGCGGGAATGGATCATGCCGGGCTTTTCGACGACGACCAAGGATGACGAGATGACGGCCAATATTCTTATGATGGGGCTCATGAAGGCGTACTTCAAGTACGTGGGCGGGATTATTTGTGGGCTGCCGAGTGTCACGCTGCTGGGTGAGAAGGAGGACTGGGAGAAGTTGCAGGCCAAATTGGAAAGGTTGGCTGAGTTTGGTGAGGAGCCGACCGCATATCAGGCCAACCTCGTGCCGATCTTCAAGCGGTTTGTGAAAAGCTTTGATGAGCCTGACTCGGAAGAGACAAGGGAGTTTTGGTCCCACATTGTGTTTGCCAAATCCTCTGGCATGTGTGGCTCCGCGCCGTTGGAGCTGTCGGGTTGGATCTCTGGCTTCTTGTTCTGGGATACGGAGGGCAAGCGGCTGGGTGGCCTTGGTGGGCAAGCAAGAAAGGCGGGGTTGACGATGGACGGCGTGGATTACATATGGCATGACATCCGAAAGCTTCCGGTAGGGTATGGAAAGGCGCCCTTCACCATGCTAGACTTTCGCGGCATGAAGGAGTTCCCCGCTTATGTATCTGCCGGAACGCTGGGTAAGCGGTTGGTTAAGGGGCCTCCGGTGGGGTATGAGGCTGCTCTCACGCGGGCTGGGCAAGACACGGCTTTGGCGGCCAACGCCAGTGCTCATGGTACAATCCGACCACTCTCGGCATGGATGGTGTATGGGCCACTGGATTCCGCCGGCGTCAAGGTGACAGACACCTTCGACATGGAGCTGCAAATGATCGCCAGCAGGGCCAATGCGAACTTGAATGAGGGCCGGTGCGGAGCTCCGTAGGAAGATGGGATTTATTGTTTGCTATGGGAAGTATAGTGCGATGTAGTTGACCTGTCAATTTCCCTGTATGTCATGAATCCCGGGCCCCGGAGTGCTTACGCCGGCTTGGCACGGAGCTGTGGTGGGGCCGGTGAGACCCCACTTGACCGGAGAGTGCCGGCAACGTTCCGGATCGGGCCTGAGATGGGTACGAAAAATCGTTGAGTGTCTCGGGATACGAAACACATCGGAAATTAACCACATTATTAGGGTCACTTATGGATATAGTATCGTATGCTGCCGTTGTTCAACCAAGTTGCGGCCGTCATGGCCGGGTCGGTACTTTGTTGACGGGTCCTCACACATCACAGACCAGGACAAACGAACAGCAAAGGTGCACAGCATGTTTTGTATTCCCATTAGGTCAATCTCGACATTATCATCAGATCATCACCGGTTACCCGTGCCCAACCGTTTATCCGAACCGATTCATCACCCTAAGGATACGCATGCGCCCGCCATGCCCCGACGCAATGCATACCCACCGCCCAAGATGCGTATTATGACATGAGGAAAGAAAGAATGATCATAAAAAAAAGACAGATCATCAACTAAACGTCAATCTGTACAGCTTAACGAAAAGGAAACTTTTGTGCCCGCCGTGACCCAACCCGACCTACCCACCCCCTCAGGTCACGGCCGCAAGAAGGCAGATGCAGAGAAAAAACAACAAAACAGACAGGACAGCAGAAAGGGGATTTCGGAAAGTAAAACCCGACACCTTGGAGAGCTTGACTCAGCAACAATGCCGCTCACCCACTTCCGGTCAAATGTCGTCGGGGCCATCCAGGTCGGACGCCGTCACCGACTGGGCCAGGAAGTGGGTGGTGGTCGGCTTGCCGCGGGTCGGGCTGCTCCCCCTGCTCTGTCCGGGCATAGACAGCGTGCGGGCACGCCTGGACCCGGGCCGCGGGATGATGCGCGAGCGCGTGCGCTGCTCCTCGAGCGCGGGGCGCGCCTGCTCCTTGGAGATGACCAGCCCCTGCGTGATGGACATCAGCTCGCCGTTCTCGACGGCGCACATGCTCGGCCACACCACCAGCAGGATCTCATCCGGGTCCACCTCCCCATCCATCAGCTCCTCGTCGTGCCCGTGCCCGTGGCGCAGCGCGTTGCCGCCGCCGCCATCATGGAACCCGGCATCGGCCGCGCCCCCGGCCGTGTCGGACGGCGCCCGCCCCACCTCGCTCGCCTCGATGGTCTCCAGCCGGTCATCCCCAAAATCATCCCCATCATCGCGCGGGTGGCCCGCGTTAGCCTCGGCAGCCTCCGCAAACTCCGGCAGCTCCAACACCTGCCAGTCGAAGTCATCGTAGGGTGGACCAAAATACGGCTCGATCTTCATCTGCGCCAGCTGAATACGCATCCACTGCTCACAGGCCAGCTTACACGCGGCCTCCAACCCGGAACAAAACGCCTCAAACTGCAGCGCGGTCAACAAATGCTGCACCAGCCACGACACCTCGCGCACGACCATCTTGACGCGGCGGGCGCCCTGCTCGACCTGGCGCTCGGGCATCATAGCCACCAGCGTGGCGCGCATGTGGGCCTCGCGCGTGGGGTCCTCGTCCTCGAGGGCACGCAGGAACTTGACCAGGTTCTCGTCGTCGTCGTCGAGCAGGTACACGGGCCGGAAGAGGTGCTTGTGCATGGCGCGCGAGAGCACCGCTAGCACCGCGCTGATGCGCATGCCCTTGGCGGCGGGGGTGTTGGATTGCGGGAGGGGGATCTGGAGTTGGGTGGCGTGCTTGAGGTAGGGCGAGTTGCGCAGGTTGGTCCAGCAGGAGGGGTCGTTGAGTGTTTGTTCGTCGATGTCCGGTCGGAAGGTCCCCTCGACGAGGGTTACGATCGTGGTCCAGATCTTGTCGAGGACCGTCACGCTGAGAGGGGGGGCGGGGGTTAGTATGTTTGTGCGAGGTGCCGTGCGTGCAAAAGAAGGCGGGGAAGAAAAAAACTTACTAGGTGTCGTCATTCTCGCTATGCAGGACCAGGCGGTACTGCTCGAGGTTGGTGAGCTTCCGGGTGGTGAGCTGCAGGCTTTGTGTTGTCTCGTCCAGCTGCGACTGGAGGTCCCGGCCGTGAGCCTCGGCGCTGTTTGCCCGCTCACCCTCGGCTGTGAGCTTGCCGTGGAGATCCTCGATCTCGGCGTTCTTGTCCTCGACCGTCTGCTGCAGCGAGGCGATCTGCTCCTCGGCGGCCCGCAGCGACTCCTGCAGGCTCTCGATCTCGTTGTTCTTCTGAACAATGGTCTCGTTCAGGGAAGCAATCTCTTGCCTCGCCGCCTCGAGCTCCTCCTCGAGACCCTTCTTTTCGCCCTCCAAAGTCGCGATCTGCTCCTTCAGCGAAGCGATCTCGGCTTCGTTGTCGGCCTTCACCTGCTCGAGGTCCGCCCTGGCAGTCTCGAGATCGGCCACATTCCCCTTGAGGGACTCAATTTCGGCCTCGTTGTTGGCCTTGACCTCCTCGAGACCCGTCTTGGCCTCGGTAAGAGCCGCGATCTCGTCTGCGGCCTGAGCAGCGGCGGCGGCAGCAGCCTCCTCGCCAAGCCGCTTCTCTTCCTCAACCGCAGCCTTCGCCGCGTCGAGATCCGCATACTCCTTGTCCTTCTTCTCCTCCAGATCGGCGTACTCCTTTGCCGTCTTTTCTTGGAGGTCGGAATGCTCCTTGGCCGCCTTCGCTTCTAGATCGGCGTACGCCTTGGAGGTGGTGTCCTGGAGGTTGGCATACTCCTGGGCGGCTGTCGCGGCTGCCTCAGCGGCGGCGGCGATCTTCTCTTCGAGCGCCTTTTGTGTATCCTCGAGGTCACCCTCTAACCTTGTCCTGGTGGCGCTAAGCTGGATGATCTCCTGCACCTTCTCCTGCACCAAGTGCTCGAGATCGTTCTTCTCGTCCACGAGCTCGCCCTTCTGCTCCTCAAGCTCGTTCCGGAACTTGCGGTACTCCTCCAAGACGACCTGGTGCGAACTTGAGAGTTTGTTGTTTTGCTCCTTGACGTAGAGGAACTCGCTGAAGACGTCGGCTACTAGCTTGTAGTTGGGGTCCGAGGTGAGGTCGCGGATGGCCCGTACCAGCCCGTCAACGGCCTGGGTGGGGTCGGCGTCGATGTGGGAACCCATCTTCGGCTTAGAGGAGGAGGCGGAGGCGGATGGGGCCGGAGGTTGTTTGGCGGCGCGGCTGGAGGTGTAGTAAGAGGAGGAAGAACCGCGGACCTTGGGGGTAGCCAGCTTGGGCAGGTCTTCCGTGAAAGGAACGGGGCCGGCTGAGAGAAATGATAAGGGGAAGGAGAGCCAATAATGCTCTTCTTGACGATTGTTGGATGGAACGCTGTCGTGGGTCTCACGAAGGTCTGGGCGTCCAATCTTGGGGCGAGGTTGAGAGATGGGGATGGTGTTGCGGTGGTGGAATTGGACGAGTCTTCGGTTTGTCTATATAACCGAGAAAAATGCCCTGGTTCCATGTGGCCTTGTTCCCGCCTGAGGAGACACTCATGCAGGCAGGGGCCAAGGGGGTGACGGGCGGAGGAGAGGCTGAGGCCCGGGAGGGCAGCGAGCGTCTGAGGGGGCTGGCATCGAGTCACCACGCAAGCAATCACCCAAACAGCGGATCACCAGACTGGTGTAGCGCCCAGTCTCCGATGCCCACCGCCCTCCAAATTGTCAAATTATGGGCGTCAATTGGGCTCGGAGCTGCCGCAACAGGGTGAGAGTGGTTCGGCCGGGGTGCCCACCGTAGACCAGCTGGCCCATCACAGCATGCCAGATGTGGCAGCATAAACAGAGCCCAACGTCCAACCACACCAGATGCAGCCTTCCTTGGATCCTTGGAAATTCAAAGGCCAAGGGGTACCAGGCGGTAACCAGCCTGCAACCCGCAGCCCGCAGCCCGCGAGGTTCCGGTATTGTAGCCATGCAGCCATTGCATCGCAGCCATCGCATCCGTTGTCCGTTGGCTGGTCCCAGTCTCATCTCGGTCCTGTGCAACCCGCCTCGCCAATCTGCAGCCGTTCGAGTCGAAACGGGCTTGGGTCGTTCGGTTGTCGTTGATGGGGCTCCATCGAGGCTCTTGACGTGGCAGCATCGGTTGCCAGCACTCTGTGCGCAGGGGTTCATTTGGCCTCGATTGGCGTTGATTGGTCTTGATTGGCCCCGAATTGGCCCCTACCTGGCCCTAATTGGCCTCGATTTGGCATCGCTGGCCCCGCACCCGTTTCTTCCGACCCCACAAACTTGCAGCGCCAAACATCCCATTCGAGAAGTTTGAGATGTGGAAATCCCCGGCCATTGAGTTCTGGCTCATCACTTCCATCGTTTGGATCGACTGACGCTGGTGAATGCTGGTGATGCTGGCGATGATACGGGTGCTGGTAATGTCTCCCTTGCCGGTTTCTCCTTCGACCTGCATGAAGAACGCGAGAACTCTCGTTCCAAATGGTCGACACCGAGTCCTCAACGCCTGAATTCTCAATTTCTGGGCTCCACCCGTCCTGTTGCATCACAAAGCGCCTTCGGTGGCCGGCGCCGGTGAACTGGATCTGACCGTCCCCCGGACCCCGGTCAACGGCTCCGCCCAACCGCGTTACGGCCCGGACCTCGCGCCAAGAATTGGGCTCGACGCCAACGCCCAAACAGGAGCCAAAGCCAACTGGCAGTGGCAGTTTGACAATGCCGTCACCGGATACCAGGTACCCGCGGAATACCAATTGCCAATCGATGAGGCCAGCTGAACGGCGAGCCGTCCATGGCAACCTGAATTAGCCCCCCTCGAGGCCGGGCTAGAGCCGAAACACGCCCACCACCTCCCGGAATCAGCTACTCAATCTTGCCTCCGTGCCACGTCGTCGGCCTCGGGTTCCTGGGGTGAACCCCGATCCGCTCCATCCCTTGATAGCTCCGAGTTCGATTCCGCCCCCCGCCGAGGCTGACACTTTCCGGCTCGTCTTGTCACTCACCGCCTTCGATGTTACCCTTCAACCACTCGTTTTCTTCTTTGCCGATTGGATTGGGATGGGAACTCCATTGTGTATCGCTCCCAGCCTCTCTGTCCAGCTGACACTGTTGCATTGAGTCATTGACACTTCCCGACGGCAGCTTCTTTTCCCACCGCCTTGAAGCTTGGCCCACGGTTGCTTGGAGCCAGCTAGATTATTGGTGTCGAGTGGCAGTGAGGCATTGGCCAATGAGCTCACCGCCCCTTGGAGATGCAATTGATGTTGGTTGTCGGCTCCTTGAGCGTGACATCGCGTGTGCGTATGTTTCGGCTATCAACGTGTTGATACCACGTGGGGAGACGCTCGGCCACAGCACACAGGTCTGGGCGTGTGGGACTGTGGGAGTAACTAGACTCAGCCTCTATTATTTATTTACTCCGTTCCGGGTAGCAAAAACCCCAATCCGCCGCGGTATGGCGGGCCAGCCGTCTGAGGTGCAATTACCTTAGGGCTCCAAGAGCAACTCCGCTCCAGGTTCCACGGCCGATGCTGAGGAACTTAATCAGTGGCGAGGACTCCCTCGTGTTCAGAAACCGCGATTCATCCAGGCGTGGTGTGAGGTAGATGAATCAGCTAACCAATACAAGCCGATATGGGTTTCTGGGCCTAGTTCGGACGGACGATCCATTGTGAAAAAGGGAAAGGCCCCTTAACAACGTCTCTCGAAAATCTTCCCCCCAAGCAACCCCCTTCCACCGCCAGGTCGCCTCTCTCCTTGAAATGACTTACGAGGAACAAGAGGCGGCTCTCCGCTCAATGACTGAGTTCTTCACCCACTGGCCTTCTATGAGACAAATTTGCCTAAGGGTATCGTCAGGGCATATAACAGGTGGCACCGATGTCATGCCAGTACCTAATGAAACCTGAATATAAAAAGGCAATGTTTTCCGCTCAGTTACCTACATGTAGTCGCCGCATTTCCCCAAAATCGGCCACCTCAATCTCCTGTTAATCCCCGGGCTAAGGAAAATCAGGAAGGCACGGTTTTCCTGTATACTAAATAGCAGAGGGTCCGGCACGCCCTAGGGCATAGCGGAGTATGAATAATAATAATAGTAAAGTAGAGCAATAAAATTGCCAGGGCCATCTAGACAGTCTTTTGTTATCTAGACTGAATGGGTAAGGGATGAGCCTCAAAGTGGATTTGCAAAGCACAGTTCCAGGGACACATGCAGTGTTCTGGAAGATCATTTGTTCACTAACATTATTATTGATGGTGTAAACTATTGGCATTGGACTCGGCTTCCTATTAATGCATTTTTCAGCTTTGGCTTTGCTATTATAACATTGTGAGATTTGCCATCTGAGAAAGACGGGCACCCTAACGAGGAACCGAGGACCACCGCTGGGGCAACTGGCGCCAGACTGACAAGCGGAGCAGGATGGCCTCCGGGTCATTAGTCAGTATCAGAAGCTGCCTGGCACTGCAGTTGTAAAGTATAAAGTACCATACAGTAGTTATGTAGAATATCCCAGAGGGACTACTCCTAAATATTATTATTCATACTCCGCTATGCCCTAGGGCGTGCCGGACCCTCAGCTATTTAGTGTACAGGAAAACCGTGCCTTCCCGGGCCGGGTGAAAAACCCATACCAACAACCAAGGAACGATGCGTTCTGGTGAGTCTGCGTATACAAAGAGAGGAGGCCCCCTGGCCTCCGGGCGGGGCCGCTTCAGGCCGCCGCTTCCAGCTCGAGCCTCCTAGCTAAGCTGTACATCGGCAGCTTCCCCGAGTCCATCAGCCAGTCGAGGATCCTCCTCGCGAGCCGTGCCGTCGTGGGATCGATGCCGTGTAGAACAGAGTAAAAGTCCCGTCGTGTCCGAATTCCAGTTCTCTCCCATCTTCGAGTCAACGGTGGGGTCAAACACCACACTACCAGGTGTTCGGCAGTCTCTCGTCCCTCGCCACACTCGCAGGCAGGAGTCAGAACCTCCGGGACTCCCCGTGTAAACAAGAAGTCCCGTAAGCCTATTGCTCCCGTCCGGATTTGAATCAGCAGTGAGCTCTTCGCCTTGCTGAGACCGTCGTGCCATCTTAGGGTTTCGTTCCGGAATATCGTCTCCCGCTGATGGTCAAAGTCGTCCGCCGGTCTGGTGATTGCCCTGCCGTCCCGTTCCTTTAACCACCTCGCTTTCCAAGCCTCTTCTACTACCCTGTCCGTGTCTGCGATCCCCCCGTCCAGCGCGCGATCGTGCTCGCGGCTTTCTCCACCGCCGTGGCCTCCCGCAGTCCCACAGTTCGCGGTCGGCCCCTGTTACCGCTCTTCGAGCGTAGTCTCTGCTGTATCCTTTGACAGGCGGTAAGAATAATGCTCCCTGCGGTCTTCTTGCCGCCTTGGCCGTCATCTAGGTCGGTTCGCTGGAGTCTGGTCTCAAATTCCGCAAACCGTTTGTTGAGATATAGGTCCAACGGCGGCACCCATGTCTCCGTCTCGAGGTTGCGGATGGGGGTGTGCTTGAAGGCTCCCGCTACAATCCGCAAGCTTTTGTTCTGGGCCTTCCCGAGGGCCTTGGTGATGCCTTTTTTTACCGGCTCGCCTCCCACATCCGTGGGGATGTGAAACGACGATGCGCCATAGGCCAGCGCTGACCGGATGCACTTTGTGTACACTTCTCGCGCTTTGGCTAGCCCCAGTCCCCACGTCGACGCCGCTAGCCTCGACAGGGCATAGCTCTGGGTCCTCAGCTTCCTCTCCACCGCTGCAAGGTGGGCTTTCCAGTTGAGCTTCCGGTCCAGCCAGACTCCCAGGAACCTGGCAGACTCCTTCGGTCTGACGGGGCTGGTGCCTCTCCCTGGGCTGGTGAGTTCCAGCTGGTTTGACCACTGCCGTCGCCCCTTGCTGAAATGGATCAGTTCGCTCTTTTCTGGGGCGAACTTCATTCCCCGACTGTCTGCCCATCGTATACACGTTCCCCACGCCACCTCTAGTTGCCGGACATTCGCTTCGGGGTTTCGGCCAAATACCAGGAGGTTGGTGTCATCCGCAAACCCCGCTATAGCCAAGTGAGGGTGCTCGTCTTTTAGCTGCTTGTATAATGAGGAAATATAGAGGATGAAGAGAACAGGGGAAAGCGGTGAGCCTTGGGGGACCCCTGCCCGAATCGCCGTCGGTGCCGCCGTCTTGCCGTCAAAGAGGAGGGTGGCCTCTCGGCCCGTCAACCAGTCTTTTGTCCAGAGAACGAGCCACCTCGGGTAGCCCATATCTCGCAGTGTTGCCAGTAGTCGTGTGTGGTTAACCGTGTCGAAGGCTCCTGAAATGTTTAGTTGCAATAGGGATGCCGCAGCCTTCTGTCTCCATGCCTCCTGGACCTGGGCTACTACTAGCCGAACAGCCATCTCCGTGGAGCGGTGTGCCCTGTTCCCCATTTGTTCGTCTATGGGTCTCACAGACCCGGGGCCGAACGGGCTACTGAGCAGGACCCGAACGGTCGAGGGTCTTGACAAAGCTTTCGACAGCCTGGTTGGGTGGCTGACCTGGGTCGCTGGGGAAAGCACTCTACGGAAGAAGGCGAGTTGCGGCTACAGCTCTCCTTGGTGGACTGCGGAGGTGGAGCAGGCCGCCCGGGAGCCCAGGAGGGCCGAGAGGCTGGCGAAGGAGACTCGGGCAGAGTACTGTTGGGAGGAGCTCAGCGAAAGGCTCAGGAACCTTTCCAGAACAACGCGCGAAGCACGGACAAGGGCTTGGAGGAACAACCTGCAGGAAGCAAGCGAGGCAAAGAAGCCCGATCAGATGTGGAGCTTGGAAAGATGGGCCAGGCTACGGAGCGTTTTGCCGCCGGAACCACCGAGACTACCGGCATTCAAGGACTCGTCCGGACAGGTAACGGCCGAAACGCACGACCAGAAAGCCAGCGCACTGGCCGAGAGGTTCTTCCCGGACCCACCGGCCAACCTGACGGACGTGGAAGACCAAGCCTTTCTAGGCGACTGGAACCCGGGATTCGACGTCTCACAGGCAGTGACGCCGACCGAGATCGCGAAAGCAATAGGAGGAGCAGGCCCCTGGAAGGCGCCAGGAGAGAATCTGCTCCCGATGGTCTTCTGAAGGCATGTGGAACGCCACTGGCTGAAGTGCTCGCCGTATTGGCGACGAGGTGCCTGGAACTAGGATGGTTTCCCGACCGGTTCAAAAAGGCAAAGACCATAGTACTACCAAAGCCAGGGAAGGCGCCGCCAGTATATCAGACCCCGGGAGGGTACAGGCCCATTGCGCTACTGCCAACCCTAGGGAAGGTAATAGAGTCAGTGGTCGCCAGGAAGGTCACTCAAGCTGCTGAAGTCAACGGCCTTCTACCAGCCGTGCGCAGCGATGTTGACTCAGCCTTCACCCTCTCCCTGTCCATCTTCTTCCAGGCCCAGCCATCCGGTTGGGTTGGCCTCGGCCCATGCCCTTCCCCGAACCTCGAGCACTTGTGGGTAGTGGTCTGACTTTCCACGACATTCTTCCCCGTAGGATACTGTTTGGAGGTTTTCCGAAGTCCAGAAGTGGTCGATGGTTGACGGGCGGCCTCGCTGCCGCCCCTGGGGAGCTCGCGTTGTCGCTCCCCTTGCAGTCCTGATGGTGAGGTCCCACAAGAAACCCAGCTGCAATAGGTCTTCAGATTTCCTGTCCTAGCGTCCGAACCCATCTCACAATGGGTTCTTTAGGTTGAAGTCTCCTGCCAGAACCACCGGGTGGCTTGGCCTTGGCCGCCCTTGGAGGGCTCTCGGTACGTTCTCGCCGGCGGGGGGGTTGTATATGGACCAAAGCTCGAATTCGCGCCTTTCCCTTCCGAGGTCCGCCTCTGGGAACCACACGCGGCACCAATTCTTCGTGGCTTCGGAGTCCCACTGCCTGATTTCAAATCTTTTGCTTACATATATTGCCGCCCGCCCCTCGAGTTTATGTACCAGGTGGTATCTGCTGCTCCGGGGGCAGTATGTGGATAGAGGAGAAATAATTCAAGGGCTGGGAACAAAAAGTGGGATAACTACCTACTGTGTGATGATGTCATCACAGCAACCAAGGTAACCGGAACATCGAACCTTCCATCCCGCATATCATGTCATTCATGGCCAACTAGAAAGCACCCTCGGGAATCAAATCTTTATCAATACTGTGTTGTATCGAAACGGATCTCGATAAATTTCAGTTTCATTCACGACACAACTTTGGCCTCAAATACCAGATCATACCACAGCAGCCATGAATCGATTCGGATTGACCACCCGCTCCATGTCCAGCATCTCAATGCTCGCCTCAGCATGCCGGAGGCCAACAGGCGCGACAAAAATGCGCGCAACAGCCACATCCTTCCCCCGGTCCTACAGCAACGGCAAGTCCTCCGCACCCAAGTCCGCCGAGGAGCCCAGCGCAACCAGCGGCGGATCCCGCAGCAAAGAAGCCGTTGAGACCGGCTCCAGCCCAACAGGCGGCGTCATCCAGGACGGGCTCGCCGATGGCGACGCCCGCGGCCGCACAGGAGGCGGGCGCCCCCTCGACAGCTCCGTCCACCCGCCGGCCCAGCCTAAGATCAGCAATGCCAGCGTGCCGGGCGAGCGCCCCAATCTGAGCCCCGAACAGCAGGCTGAGGTGGACGAGCATAACCGGGATTTTGAGAACAAGCATGGCAAGGCGGAGCCCGCGGGGGATGATAAGGTGGATAAGAGCTTTTGGAGTGGGAAGGGGTCGAGACATAATAAGGCATGAGCGCATGTGAGCGTGGAAGAGGGCGGGCTTGTTCGGGGGACGTGGAGAGAATTGTGATAGTTAGTTAGCCTTGATTGTATCATTATGAGTTAGACGTGGAGATCTGGAGTCGCTGTACAGTATAGCAACTTGACAATTATGCCCGATAACGCTAGTGGGTGTCGATCTGTGTCAGTTCAAGGGTGCTTCTGACACTGGACTCCTTTCAAGTCCGTGGTGTCAATAACATTCATCACCCCCAAGAACCACTCGTTAGACCTAAGGGCCCTTCTCACTCCCCATGATCTTAATTCGATATCAGGATTACTGTTTCTAGCTTCTGTGACTACGTGTAAATGGGAAGAAGCACTTGTATGTACAGGTGCAACCGTGTAATGCTGCTTAGGAAACTGCGCCCTGGCATTGTGGGAGGCTCCCACCTTAACTGGAGGTCTTCCTCTTTGTTCCTCGGCCATCAGGTCGGTTAACTGACTCAACACCAATTTGCCTTCAATTATTCGAGGTAGTATCGTACGCCCTTCGGGTCTGGGTGTGGGGCCCCAGCCTTGAATCTTCCCGATGACGCACGCTGACACCGCTCAGAACCAATGATTTGACCCAGTTTCCCTCCCTATGAACCCACAAAACTCCACTCAACAACACCAAAGACTTTGCGGGTACATCACCACCAACATGGCTGCTGAACTCCATCTCCCCCATCAACTTGCAGGGGCATACAAGACTCTCACAGCGCAGTGCCACTGCAAGTCAACGCACTTCACCGTCACCGTCCCGACCTCAGCTCTTCCGCTTCCAGTCCACCTCTGCCACTGCAGCATCTGTCGCTACACTCATGGAACCTTCAGCTGCTTTCACGCCTCCCTTCCAAATGAAGTCGAACCCCACTTCGTCTCACCGTCTTCCATTAAGTCATCCCTCACAGGATACATTCACGACAAGGCAGTCTCTGAGCGCTTCTTCTGCACTACCTGCGGCTGTCACATTGGCGACCGCGACTTGAAAGTCGACCCTGAAACGGGGAAAACCCCATGGCGCGTGGCAACCTCCATCTTCAACACCCACGACGAGGAGACCTTCCAGATCCGCTCTCACTGCTTCGTTGACCCAGCCACCGAGCCCAACCTTGCCACCTGGCTGCCCTCCATCAATGGCCGCGACGTGCACGTCTGGAACCCAGGCCCAGACGACCCCCATTTCCCGTTGGCCCAGTCCCGCCCCCCCAAGCCAGACCTCCCAGACCGTAACCACCTCCTCGCGCAATGCCACTGCGGCGGTGTGCGCTTCACCCTTCCGCGCCCCTCCGACTCCGACGCCGCGGACCGCTTCCTCGCCCGCTTCCTACGCACCGGCCCCACCCCCCCTCCTACCCTCAACTCCAACCCACACCCAAACCCAGACCATAACCCCTCCACCGTCACATCACCACTACCACCCACCACCCGCACCCAACACCAAGCCCACACCCCGCCACCGGCCCCCCACCCTCAAACGCGTAGCCTTGCATATGCCTCTGCGACGACTGCCGCCTCGTCTCCGGCGCCCACACCATGCCGTGGACCTTTGCCCCGCTAGCCAGCCTGCAGCCGGCCATCCCGGAGTCGCTAGAGGGCGGGAGCACGACGCTGCGCGCGTATCGCTCGTCGGAGAGGGTGACGAGGGCGTTTTGTGGAGTTTGTGGGGCGAGTGTGTTTTATAAGTTGGAGGATCCGGAGAGGGTGAATGTAGATGGGGAGGGGAGGGCGGTAGTGGTGGTGGATGTGGCGGTGGGGTTGTTGAGGGATTGGGAGGGGGGGTCCGTGGCGGCGGAGGAGTGGCTTGCCTGGCGGACGGGGAGGTTGGCGGGGATGGAGAGCGGGAGGAGGTTTGATAGGGGGTTTGCGGAGGGGTTGACGGAGGGGTTGGGGAGGTGGGGGGTGCAGAGGTATGGGGCGAGGGAAGAGTTCGAAATTCCGCAGGATCTGTAGGGGCCTTGGGGAGGGGAAGTTGGGAGGAGTATAAGTTGGTGAGTGCTGCAGGGTACTTGGATAGGAATACGGGGGAGTGGTTGAAACTCATTTTATTAATGCTGGCAGCGGTGTCTCTCGCTTTCCTGTTGCCGTTACTCGTGGCGGTCATCATCATCCTTCGTGTTCATACTGTTTTGGTCCCTTCCAAGCACCAACACCTCCTTTGCTCTCCCATCTCACCCCAGTGCCTTCAGCCCTTCGCCACCCCCCACTACCTCGACCTTGGCCCTCTGTATATGTCTGAGCTGCTCTGCGTGTCCGAACTGACATGCGTCCCAGGCCCAGCATGTATCCCTGCCCCGTGATCCGGCCCCAACCCGGTATGCCTTCCCGGCGCCAGCCCGTCCGTAATCGTGGCATGTGATCCCATCACATCCGAGTCCTCCTCCTTCCCACTCTGACTACCATCACTCCGACTCTCCCGCCGCTCCTGCGCCAGATGGGGACTGCCGGGATGAGATTCCACGTACGGCGGAGGTGGGTCGAGCGCCCCCGAGGCCGTCACCGCCGTGGCCGAAACGCTCGCCTCCTTTATGACGCTCATCTCGACGTCTCTCCTTGCCTTGCGGCGGCGGTGGGTGAAAAAGACGATGAGGCCGGTGATGACGATGAAGAAGACGACGATGGAGATGACGATGGCGGCTATTGTGCCCGCGGACAGTTTGTGGTTGTTGTCATCACTCGGGTCCTCTGGGTCCAGACGGAACGGGTTCACGTCGTCGTCATCGTCGAAATCGTCGGGTTGGCGGAATGGTGGGAATGGCGGGTTTGTGAAGGTGAAGGTTTGCCGGGCTTGTATTGTGCGGGTGAGGATGTTGACTGCTCTAGTTACGGCAAGCATGGTGGGCGTTTGGAGGTGAAGGTTGATGTCTGGTGATGACTGAGAGATACACACGTGGAAACAAAATGGCCAGGTGGGAGCAAGTGTAACAGAGTCAAGCCAGAGAACCGGGGAACCTGATATAATTTTGCGAGCTGGGGTCTCCCCAGACGCCCTCATATTCGGGACTTCCCGAGCCCCGAAACATCACCAATCGCTTGTCCGAATATGGCAGCAGATCGTCCAAACCTCCCTCCACGAAAAGCGTGATACGCCACAATCACCCGCCGGCGCCGAAAAAGTCAGAACCACCGGAAGCCCTCCACTTGGCTTGTCCGCAGCAAATGGGAGGCGTATGTGCAACCTTTTAGCACGTCCATTGGCCGAGGTTTTATGCTGTGCAATGTCTGTTGAAACTTCGTCCCGGGCAGGAGTAAGACTCGGGTATGACATTCCACTCCGCCACGGCTGAAGAAGCGGGAGAGTGGCACACCTGCAGATATTGCCGACCTTCGGAAGGATTTAAGAAGGCTTACTTGCGGCGGTCAAAACTGCAATAACAGTCTATTATGGAGGTAGATAATCCGCCGTGAAGGCGGTGAGCCGCCATTGATCACTTTTGCTCTCCGAGGCGGTGCCACATCCCTGGCCATTTCTATATCAATCGAGGCCGGTTCGCACGTAGCATTCAACCGAGAATGTTTTCTGTACACATAGCATCATACCACCGTCTGACTATGTAGTCACTAAAGAATTTGAAAACACACTACTAAACATGGCACAAAGTCGGGCGTGACAATATGAGTGAGTGGCCCCCATCTTCCGGCACAGCCAAACCTTGATTTTGACGATTTGAACTTCCCTCTACCTCCAGGATCAACGAAGGCAATGATATGATAATATTCATGGTGGTGGTGCAGCGGGCCAAGCGCGGAGTTGTAACCTCGCCACTTGTTTGGTGCCGCCCTGAAGGGGGACCTAATATGCCTAGATACTACTTCCGCGCATCATGAGCAGGATGCTGCCCGAGTCCGGTTCGACCCCATCAATATCTTGTGTCATTACAAACAAGGTAATATACATTTGCCGCTGCAAATCTACATTCACAACCCTCGAGTCTGCATCCTCCCCGAATACACCCCCCCCCATCTGCCCGGATGTGATGTTCACAACCACCCGACTGTGCTCACAAATCGGCCTCGTCCATATTCCTCACAAACAACATAAACCACTGCACCGCATTCACATGATTAACCACACTAACCTTCTCATTCACCGTATGGATCGACCCCAAACCCGGCCCATCCTCAGGATCATACCCCGGCGAGAAACGAAAGATATGCCTGCTCAAATCCCAATAATACCTTGTATCCGTATTCCCCGTCATAATCCCCGGCGTAACCACCACCTCCTCGCCATACAGCGCGCGCGTGGTGCCCGCCAGAACCGAAAACGGGCTCTCGACGGAGCCATCCGCGGGCGTGACGGGGGCGACTTGCAGCTCGTGGTCGGAGGCGGCGAGGACGATGGAGGCGGGGGCCTCGTCCTGGCCGTCTTCGAAGGCGTGCAGGGCGAGGCCGTGGCGGCGCGCGATGGCGCCCGCCACTGCCGTTAGCCGGTCCTTGACGACTTGCGGGGTCTCGCCGATGTTGATGCGGTGGTTGACGACGGCGGTGGCCCGCTCCGGCAGCGCGTTGACTTTGATGCCACCCGAGATGACGTCGACGGCTTGGGAGGTCTGCATGAGGTATTTGATTTCGGGGCCCTGCTTGGCGGCCTCGAGCGCGAGGTGGTCGGGTTTAGCGTGGCAGGTGTTGTGGGGCTGGCGGTGGTGGAGGAGTTTTCTGAGTTTGCTGGGGAACTCGGGCGAGTATGCGGCACCGCATTGGAGCTGGGTGTAGTAGGGGTTCGAGTCGACGAGGCGGGTGCGGTACTGCTCGGATTCGATCTCAGTGATGAGCTGGCTGAGGATGCCGATGCTGGTGTGGTCGGAGGGAACGGAGGAGTGACCGCCCGGCGTCCGGACTGTGATGGAGACATCGGTGTAGCCCTTCTCGGCTGTGCCGGGCTTCGCAAACAGCGTGCCCCAAGCCCGCTCGAAGCTGCTGCCCTCGTCGATGATCACCGCGATGCCGTCGGTTCCGTAGCGTTCCTGAAGGAATGCGGACAGCTGGGATGCACCTTGGAGGCCACTGCACTCTTCGTCCTGGCCAAAAGACAATATTATAGTTCTTTTTGGCTGGAACTTGGCCTCGAGGAGCAGCTCGAGCGTTTCCATAGTCGCGATGAGCTGGTTCTTGCAGTCGCTGGCACCGCGGCCCCAGATGTGCGTGCCGTCGTACTCTCCACTCCAGGGGGGGTACTTCCAGGCGTCAACAGTCTCCGGGGGCACCGGCACCGTGTCTTGGTGAGCCATGAGCAGTGTCGGCCTCAGCGACTTATCACTGCCCTTCCAGGTATACAGCAGTCCGTGGGTGTTGACCTTCTCTACTAACAGGTGTTTGTGGATGAGAGGGAACGTCTTCTCCAGAAACTCATGGAAGGTATAGAAGACATCCCATCGCGGATCCTCGCCAATGACTCCCAGATCGTCAAAAGACTCCGTCTTGATCTGGACAGCGCCGGAAAGACGTTTGATGGTAGCATTCCTGAAAGCGGCGCTGCTAATGTGCTCGTACACCTTGTCGAGGTCCTGGTTCTCGCCCGGACGTAAAGGTTCCGGCTGTGCGCATCCAGCTCTGAAGTCTCGCTCTCGTTGTGTCGACCCTGTCACGAGCCGCTCCAGGGAGCCGATGTCCAGGAAGGTGATTGAGAATAAAACCAGAGTCAGAAAAGCAAGCAAAAAGCCTTTAGCCTGTGAGTGCCTCGGGGTTCCCTGTTGAGGGCCCGCACCGAGAGGCAGCATCGGCGCCCCTTCCGACTTCATTTTGTTGTTGATGATAAGAACCAAGTCCACGGTTTCGTTGTTTTGGGGAAGATGGCTCGGCGCCGCAAGCCACAGCTGAAGTGCTGGCACTGAAACCCACTTAAGCGGGGATCTCTGCCGGGGTGCCGAAGCTCAGCCGTGGAGTTCCCGTCCACCTGCTGTTTTGGATGATAACTAGCGCAAACATCAATCTTGATTATTAGGTAATTACAAATGGAATATGACGAGAAGGGAATGGATATTTGGTTTAAAGGAAGGCAACGTAAAACCGAATTCTTGTGTGACTTGTGCCGATATCTGGGCACTATGTGTGCTTGCACGGCACTCTGGTGAAGTTACCACCGGGGCTGCCACCTCGCTCGCCACATCCTTGGCCCGATGGTCGGTGAAGTTTCGGAAGAGGCACTATGGAATCATCTTTGGCGGGGAAGAGAAGGTTGAAGATAACGTTTTCAAGGAGGGGGTTCATTAGTATTGACGTCCTGAGAGGCCAATACTTTCTCCGAGAGCGGTTCCAAGGACGGATTACTTCTTCCAGGCGGACTCTGTGGATGATGAGCAGTGGGCGGAATAGGTACCATTAGCAGATGAGGCGTCCGAGTGCCTCCAAAGATGACAGACTCGCTTGACCTCTGAGAGCAACTCCGAAGGACATAGTCAGCCGATGTGAAGACCGGACGCGTTGAACTACAAGTTGTTTGGGATTGACTAGTCAGGTTTTGGCATCAGTCGGCGCGGAGCCCACCACCAAATTAGGAGAGCTGTGACAGTAATGGAAGATAGGCAATTCGGCGAGACAGCGAGTAGTTGATTCAACATTGCTGAAGATAAATCCCTCGGCTATGGCACAAATACAAAAATCGTGCGGAATAACCGGGCCGCTACTAATTTCTCTATACTTCCAATTCTTTTCGTCTCCCGAAAAAGCAAAAGCTCACCGGCTAGCCCCACGAAGGGAGGTAGCCGGCTACGAAACCCCCTTAGGGAGGTTTACTTCGTGTGCCTAGTTGCAGCCGGTTGGTGCCTCGTCGGGGGGCTGCGTAATTTCTTCTGAAGTGGAGGACTCTACCGGCGGCCCGATACCTCCCAGAGGAACCCCGTGCTAGCATCGTGATTCGAACCTTAGCCTTCCCTTAAGTCCGGTAGTGATGAGGGGCGAACCAGATGGCCCGTGGGCCGAGGGCCACCGCCTAACCGCTGAGCTACTCAGCTAGGTGGTGGTCCTTGTTGGAAGTCGGCTGCCCGAACTTTGTTTATATGGCACGAGTGGCACGGTGTACCTACTCGGTTGACTTGTACGCGACCCGGTTCACCAAAACAGTGTGGTTTATATTTTACCATGTCCATTAGCACGATAACGTATTGCTCGGACGGCAAGAAAGGCGCAGAAGAAGGACAAAAACGCACACGGGCGCAAATATCATAGATGGTAGGACAAGCTTCTTTGCCCCGTGAAGTGTTCCAGATGCCGGAACGCCTTCACCAATCGCTTTCGCCTTTCTCACAAAGGAGATGCAGGCATGCAGATGGTCTGGCGGATGCTTCGCGAGGATTATTTTTGTAACGATGGCTATAGGCCTTCTTTCTCTAACACAGGAGAATACATCTCCGTCCGTCCTACTATATGCTAACTCCCTGGACGCAAGGGTCCTGAAGGTGACTCGAATGTTCTCGTTCTTGTTGTGTTCGGTCGCGCTCAGTCACCAAAAGATTGTTTTATAATCATGGCAGAGCCAGTTACCAGTTGGAAGTAGCGGCGACTCGTAAGACCTCGAATACTAAAGGATACGACAAACCTTATTATAACAACAAAAGGGGTAAGCGTGCCTAGTCACCAATCGCACTGTAGTTGTCTCTAAGAGGTTGAGGTGTACCCAAACCGAGAGACGCCGAGGACTCCCGCTTCATGACTTCTGGCGGGCCTTTTCGGCCGGGCAGCCGGCGTTGACAATGTTTGCTCCAAGCTGTTCTTCAATTGTCTATCATATCGGTCGTCCCCTAGGTGGTCTCGGACTCGCTAGCCCACTTCACTCTTGCAAATTTGGGAACCCTTGAATCAACACCACGTGCGCCTCTTCAGCACAGCGACTCCACCAAGTTCCACATGAGGTTCCATTGAGCGGTTGCCTTGCTGGGGCGTAGTGCTGACGCCGAGTGATGAGAAGAGCCGCAGCAAATTGGGAGTGGATGCCCAAGGTAACCTTTGGTAGGGCTGAGGTGTGTGGTGAGCCACCGCACAGCCAAAAAGAGGTTTTGTTGGTCGACTTCAACACTGCATCGGCTTGACGAAACTGTCGTTGTCAAGCAGGGACTCGGAAGGTTGATTGAACTTGAGTGGAGCGTGTGCGAACCACCAATCGGTTTCGAAATGCTGGCGCTGGATTGGGAAAGCTCCCGCCCGAAAGAGATTTGCGGGGCCGAATCCCCCCGCATTCCGGGGCCGCGCTCAAAGGCGCAGGCGCTAACTGAAATAGAGTGGGAGTTGACTGGGCCGAATTTCGGCTGAGCCAGGCACCTCTGGATTCCCGCGTCGTGCCTTGACCAGAATGGGAAGGGTCGGACTGGGGATGTGCAAAAGGATTGGCTTCGCGAGATGAAGAAGGGGACGCACTAGTGCTGCAATGGCATTGTGCTGATGCTGCGATTGAAAAGGTCGTGATCGCCCTGCGCAGTCTCACCCTTTAAAGAATCGGTGCCGCTCACTCGCTCTTGCTTCACGATATTCGCCCGGAAGATACCTAAATACAGAAATACAGGCACCAGACCTTATCCGCCGCTTCGCAACGCGCCATTTCCGTCCCGCCATTTTTCATTGTCTCTCCAAACCACCAAACCACACAACCACGCGGCTGACTCGCGATGGCCGGCTGTTTCAAAGCTCTCGGTTTCTGGAAGAAAAAGAGCAAAGGGGCCTCGGCTGCCGTTCCCGAAGAAAAGCGCCGACACGCTGAAATCAAAATCCTCAGCCCCAACCCCGAGAAGCCACCGGTCGAGGTGGGGCATGTTCACAACACCCTCCCGCCCGGAGGCGTGCCGGTTCGTCCCCATGTCAACCCGGAGTACTCGGCCTACTCCACCCCGGTAGATACCACATGGGCTGACTCCACGACCTCAACAAAGGCACCGGGCTCCGTCGATGATCCCGCGGATTCTGATGCTGTCGCCCGCCGAAAGAAGGCCGAGCAGGAGGAACAGGAGCGGTTGGATTTCTTTCAGATGATGTGACCGATGGCTTGCGGTCATGTGCATAAGGAGCAACAACTACATGGAGCGACAGGGTGATCGTGGGGTCGCGTATATGCTGTTGACCAGCGAACTCCCCTCCCTCGCTCTCGGCACACCAACGGCCCGAGGCGCACCGTGAAGCGGCTATTTAGACGCCTATCACGCTCACCGCGCCAGGCACCGGTTCCGACCCTGCGGCTGCGGGTTTTTTGACGCCCCTCGGCAAGAAAGTACCAAAGACAACGAGTTACGTTCGCGGCCGGTGCTGGGAGCCAAGTCTGTTGAGTGGCAAGAGAAGCGCCTTGAGTGGATGAAGGAGTAGGTTGTCGAGTTGTCGAGTACGGATCTCGGTCGAGATCAAGGCTGGAAGAAGGATCTGGGTTATGAAGCTCTGCCAGAGGTTGTAATCAAGAGGAAGGACTGAGGAGGAAGCGACCGCAAGCGGAACGGGAGTAGGGTACCTAATTGCCTTACACAACCTGAAGAATGGTAGCTCAGATGGCGCCCTTTGGCTAAAAATGCCGGGCTCTAAAAGAAAGGAAAATAACACCAAGTGAAATAAATCGAGCAAAAGGACTTGAAAAGAGATTGAAGGAACAGAAAATGAATCGAGTAAAACAAAATAGAGAGTTCGTCGGTTTCGTGCCATCGTCCTTGTTGTTGAAGTATCATTCATATGTGTTTTTGGGGCTATGCTCGTGCCCTGTGTGAGGTTGGAGGCAGTGGAGTGGGATGGATTATGTTCACATTGATGTCGTTGGCTGTTTTGTTGCCCCACGACAACTGACCTCCATACACTCGGCTTATACCCATCTTTTAGGGCCCCGTCATGTCACGAATATGCCAACAAGCGGGACCCCGGGGCGCGGGACTCCCCGGGCCAGTCGTTTAACGAACCAATTACAGAGTGCTCTAAGGAGCACTCGAGAGCTGTGAGCTCTAGCGGGCTCTCGAGAGCAGCCTAGAGCGCAGGAATCAGGTAGTATATAGTAACTCCATCTGGAGAGCTCTGGGAGTTCTCCAGTTAGCAATCACAACTACAGTTCGCTACAAGCTCGAGAGCCTACTGTTGAGACAAGTCTTTGTTGTGCACCCTTTGGCTGCACCGAACCTAAGCACCCTTGAGAGATTACCTTCAACCGAAGCTGAACCCTAACAGGACAGGGTCCTGAAGTAGGTTCGTGACACGTGAGAACCAACCGTGGCAAATGTCATGATGGGCTGCTAGGAAATTGTAATCCCTTCCGAGTAATAATGAAGTATTCCAGCCATGGCCTTTGGGCTGCCCCCAGCTCGGGTTACTTTCTAGCTGCCACGTGTCTATTCTCTCCTTTCACTCGAATATGACCGTAAAGAGAGTCCAGCTGCAGTCGAGTAGAATGTGATCTATAACGTATATTAGCAACAAAGGGGCTAGCCGCTTCTAGAAAAGCCCACGCGAGCCCCCCTACATCCAACTCAAAGATAAATACCGAGGCCTTAGCCGTTCGATACTAGCCAGTTTTCCCAACATGTCAATCGCGGGCTTTTACATATCAGCCCCGTTATAAGCACAGCAAATCAGCCACCACGGGCCTAAGCTACCACATACTAATCACAATCTTTTCAGAAGCTTCTAAAAGCAAGAGCATTGTGCTCACAGCTACCCTTCGCAGAGCCAAGGCCCCCGACTGGCACTTGGGAGAATGTCCCCCAGGCGACGACGAACGCCTAATCCTGGGATGGCAGTAAGCGCCCCCATATCTTTAGGCCACTCCCCAAAAAGCAGGTCAGTAATGACCGAACTTTTTCATAACCCACATACTAAGGATCTGTTTTCCACCTACCAGCGTCGCCAAAGATAAGAGCTGGTTTGTCAGCTACGCGCCGCTCCGTGGAGTCACTGCCTACCACCACGACAACGAAAATCCGAAGGGAAGATTAGAAGTGGCAGGCGTTGGGACCGTCATGGTCCAACTGCCATCGACCCCTTCAAAGGTCCCCGCACTGTTCATCTTCTCAAAGTCCTTCATATCCCGGAGATTAAAGACGGCATTATATGTAACAAGCGGTTGGAGAAAACAGAATGCAAGAAATTCAAGATCGATGTCGACCATCCTTTCTACCCTAACCGCACGGTGCGAGACAAGAACACGGACGAGATCGTAGCTATATTTGACGGGAACTCTCCCGTGCCCAAGCGGCGCCACCTTATTGTTTCGCTGCATGGCCTATCTCGACGCGAAACTCAGGGCTCGGCAGCGTATGAAGATTTGTTCCCTACCGGTGAATGTTGGGCCCAATAATTACGTTACGGTCAAGGAAGAACACTGGTGTATCATAGATGAAGCATACGAACACGCCCTGCCAGCTTGATAACTGCGCCAACACTCGGCACGTTTGCGGATACGCGGAATGGTTTTTGTCAAAGAGCAGCTCTCTCAGGACTGTGGCTACAACGGAGATTTTGGTTGGGGCAACAGGACCGTTGCAGCCAGCCCGCTGCTTCGGAGCCTTGCAAACCGAGTATCTCGAGCCCTCGCCCGCGGATTCAGTCGCCCACGGATTCAGTTGTGAAGGTAGGTACCGAAGCATGGCTGCATGGTACATCTACTACATTATTAACTCAGATACTTAGGTAGCTAGATAAAATGGAATAGGTGGCTAAGTGGTCCCCACACAACCTATTTGCTCCTAAAGAACTCCAGTCTGTGCTGGTTACCCCTGAAGAAGTTGAGTTTGTTGCTCACAGGGAAGTCAATCCTGTTGCACCCGCCCAACTCTCACCTCGGCGTAATGTTGGACCCGACGACGAGGGTGCAGTGGCCCGGTGTGCTGGGTGGTACCATCCGTGAGCGATTCGATCCGGTCATCGTAACCCTGTATCCCCCGATGGAAAGGAGGAAGGAGTTCAGAAAGCAATAAGAACCAAGAAGTTTACAGAGGACGGGAAGGCGTGAGGGAAGGAATAAAAATTTAAGACTTTATCGAGGGGCATCAGAGAAGAAGCAGTGATGTAAAGGGGGGAGCAATGAGACACAAAAGTTTTACACCAGCAAAGGCCGTTTCAAAGACGACAGAGGGACTGACCACCGTAGTTAAGGTAGATATCTCGAAATAGTATCCCAGCGAGCCTGGCAAGGCTAAATGTAGTGTCGGCGTGTCCGAAACCGATGAGTCCCGACAGAAATCCACAGGGTCCGGATCAATTACACTCCCATCAATGTCACCAGCCCGTTGCAGTGTAATTGCACCTTACGTAAGCGAAGCCACATTGAATTGATCCACGGAAGGCACTCGTTGAAATGGATGCAACATGTTGAAATTGGTGGGGCCGAACTGTGGGCCCCGTTGTGGGGCAATAACCTAACCCAAAATGGGAGAAGTGGGTCCAAATTTCCATACAAATCCCTAACCCTAGCTATCATCAATCATCTTCCATGTGTCCGTGTGTCTTCCATGACAGTATTGGATCGAGATCATCAATCACGCCGGCATCGTACCAGCTGCGGAGGATCTGACAGAGAGATATTGTGTTCGCCTGGTAGCCAGGTTGCGTAAAAGAGTTAAACCAGTATAGGCCAGTTTCAAACGCTGAACAGAGGCGCTCAACTTCGGCGCTCATGTAGAAATCTCCGAGAGTAGAATCCAACGCCATGCGCGGCAAGGCCGTAGGTAGGTGTTCCCTTCTCTTGTGCCAGTAGGCACTACAGGGAATCCTCCTCGTACCAATCAAAGTCGCTATTATCTAGGGTTGCCAATACCCCGCTCGAAAACTAATTCCAAGTTCCGGACCAAGCGCAGGCCCATGAATGGAAAGGGTCCGAAGGAGAGGTGGGTGCTGAGTTTGTTGGAACAGATTCCGCTTTCCTGGGTTCCGAAGGATTGGGAACCGTTGTTGCTGGAGGAAGGATGTTGATTTTCGGTGGGGCGGTTCTGAAGGCCTCCTTTCTGGCTCAATGACCTGGTCCGTCTCGGTATAGTTGCCTCCAGAAGTTCTCGTAGAACTTGTTAACCTTCGCTGGCTTCGATCCAGTCAGCCGTGATGCTCACGCCGACGCCTTCCCGGACAGTATTGGAAGGACCTACCCCAATCGGTGCCGGAAGGGTGCCAATTGCGGTGGGCAGCGTAGATGAGAGGAGACTGGGCCCGATCTTTCTCCGGTAGCGTAATGGTGTGGTGGTCGTTGGTGGTGCCGCGGAAGGGCCGGGTGGATATGGTGGGGGATGCGGACGGGGGTGTGGGTGAGGATGTGGGGTCTCTTGTGCCCAAGGAGGGGGCACGGGGACCCTTCCCTCGTGCCGATCAAAGTCGCTATTATCCTAGTTGCCAACGCTCAAACTCGTTATTATCAAGTTCGACCAAGGCTCAAACTCGCCTAGTTGGCCCGGCGCTGGAGATGGAAAGGGTGAAGGAGAGGTGGGTGCTGAGTTTGTTGGAGTTCGCTCCTGGGTTCTGAAGATTGCGAACCTGTTGCTCGAGAGGCGGGGGATTTTCGTGGGTGGTTCTGAAGCCTCTTTCTGCTCGACTGGTAGGTCTCGGTATTGTTGCCTCCAGAGTTCTCGGACTTGTAACTTCGCTGGCTCGATCCAGTCAGCGTGATGCTCACGCCACGCCTCGAATCTACCCCATCGGTGCCGAGGGTGCAATGCGGTGGCAGCGTAGATGAGAGGAGACTGGCCGATCTTCTCGTAGTATTTGTCGAGCTTCATCCATGCGTTGTTGACGTTAATAGCGACGTGTCTCGCCGTCAACGAGGTCTTCAACTCTCGCCTTCGCTCTCTCGAGAGACTCAAGGAGGAACTCGTACCCATCGAGAAGATCCCAGCTTGCTCCCTGTACTAGACTGATCGGCTCATCGCAGGAGCTGCGCTTCTTCTCACGAGGTTGACCGTCGCCCTGAAGAGCTTTCACAACGAGCTCAAAGTCGAGAAGGATCTCTTTCAACACAGAGATGACCTCCCAGTCGTTCGCGGTCAACTTGTTCTCCTCATTTAAGAAGAGCGGCTCCTTCGCGCCTTTCTTTAGAGTGCCTGCTGTCGTCCGGAACTGCGAGTCAACGTGAAGCTTCGCCTCAAAGAGCCGAAGGTCTCGTAGAAAGGCTGGAGTTGAAGAGCGCGTTCCATCATGAAGTACTGAGAGAGCCACCGCGTAGCGTTGTCTGTCACCACTCCGACCGGCGTGTGTTTCTTGATCTTCTCACCTTCGGAGGCTTCTCGGATCCGTTGCTCTTGCGCCGAGATGAGCTTCTTGGTCCAGAGGTCTGACCTGTTGACCTCCTTCTCACGGTCAGTGATAGGTAGGTTGACAAGGCGAGATGCACATACCTGACAGAAGTTATGAAGCTTACCAATGGGGCCTTTCCTCCTCCATTGCTCATGCTCATGTTGAGTAGTGAGTAGGCTAGTAGAGACTTCTCGCTCAAAGGCATCACATTCTACACCAAAGAGTAGTGCTCTAACTACTAGGTTGATGATGTGGCCGAAGCATCGAACTCTCCTCTCTTTCCACTGGAAGCCGAGCTTCTCACCGATTATTTTCAACGCGGGCGTCGTTATTTGTAGCGTTGTCGACAGTGAAGTAGCCAATCTTCTTTTCAATACCATAGTTTCTAATAACAGGGAGGATGGCCTCCGCGATGTTCTCACCCGTATGCCGGTCACTCATCTCTGGCAGACCGAGCACAATCTTGTGAGGCGTGCCCTCTTCGTCTCGGAAGACTGCGCTCACGCCGTAGAGAGAGAGGCGGTTGCGTGAAGTCCATCCATCGAAGACTAGATGAACCAGCCCGGGGCTCTCCTGGAGCGTCTTAACCACCGCATCCTTATGCCGCTCAACCTCTCGTACAGCGAGGGCGTGAACAGTCTTCTCGGAGAGGTTGGCTTTTTGAATGTCGACAGAGGGGTTGAGGTAGGAGAAGACATCGCGAAGATAAGGGTGTTCAGCTGTGCGGAAAGGAAGATTGGCGCTGATGAGCCATCTTACAATCCTTCGTTGAAACTCAGCTCTATCGAACGCGCTGATCAAGTGGTTGGCCATCCTCTGATCTTCGGCGTTGTTCGCATTGAGATTGAAGAAGGTGGCGATGGATCTCGAATTGCTGCTCTCGCGTTGGGGCTTGACGGCAGAAGGCGGCGGTCGCTTACCGGTAGGATCGCTAAGCTGGTGAGAGTTAAAGAGATGAATCTCGACGTTCACAAGATTTCGTGGGTTATAGGCGGCTGGCTTCCGGTTGCGTTGTTGGATACATCGAAGGCATACCCATACACGGTCTTTGCCGTCGCGTGAAATATCATACCCGAATTTCCATACCCACGACCACGCTGGCCCCTTGCGTTCAGTGAATAGGTAGCCGGGAAATCGCTTGAAGAGAAAGGCCAGGTCTTCTTCAGTACGTGTAGGAACCGCGGCGACGGCAGCAGATGCTTCTGTAGCCATTATGGTGGCAGGTAGGCCAGAATGCCGAGCTCGTCAGAGCTTGAGCTGCGAATTGACTGGGATTAGGGCGGTGGGAGTTCTGCCGATGCCCTGACCGCTTCATGTTAGTATTCACCATACAAATTACTATTAATCACTATCACCTGCTAAGAAGGACCCACTATTCTGCAATGTCTGCAATAAGGGATCCACGTTGCAGAGGGCCAGGTTGAATTGCAGGGGTTTTGGAAGCCTTCAGTTGCATTGATTTATGTGGGGCGTTGCAGCTGCAATTCAACTGCAATGTGTATTTCCGTGTAATTGCTCCGGACCCTGGAAATCCATACCCCTGAATGGGCCGCCCGACCCCAATGCCCCCACTCCTTTGTAACCCTGTCGCGACTGTACAATATGAATCATAATTACTTATTGAAAACTAAAGTCCCCTGTGGGTTTATTTCCTATTCAGGGTATAGAGGTGACATTGGGCAGGCAAAGATATAAATATGTGTGGACAGCCATGGTTTCGTGCTATCAACACCAAAAACAGCATTCAAAGTACTCCTCGCCCATCACAGTTCAACACCATGCCAGACATAATAGCAACCATACCTGCAATAGATGCCCCGGATCTCAGCGAGTCCCGCCAGCGCATAATAGCACCGCACCTCCCACTCACCAAGCGCATCAAGTACTCTATCCTTGCTTTCCTCTGGTACAGGATCCTCCTGAAGGGCATGCTCTACTACGGCGAAGCCAAAAAATACTTTGTTTCCCCAGGCGAGAAGGAGCCTGACCTGGTCAAGACCTACCCAGTGCGGAAGTCATTAACGATCCGGTGAGTCCGCCCTCTTCCATCCTATCCACGCCCCAACTAATAGTCCCCCCTCCAGCATCTTCTTCCCACCCTCTTACAACCCCACCAACACCACCACCACCACCTCCTCCCCCAAACTCCCCACCCTCCTCACCATCCACGGCGGCGGCTTCACCGTCGGCGAGCCCCACGACAACGACACCTGGAACCGATCCTTCTCGCAACGGCACCGCTTCCTCGTCATCGCCCTCGACTACACCAAAGCCCCCACCGGCCCCTTCCCCACCGCCATCCACGACCTCGAAGCGCTGATCGGCTGCATCCTCTCGGACGGCACCCTCCCCATCGACACCGCACGCGTCGCCATGGCCGGCTGGTCCGCGGGCGGCAGCCTGGCCCTCTCCGTGGCCCAGCTGCCCGCGGTGCGCGACCGCGTCCGCGCGCTCGTGCCCATGTACCCGGTGGTGGAGCACGCGCCGACGAGGGGGGGTGGTGTGGCCAAGGCGTCGAGGCGGCGGTATAAACCGGCGCTGGGCGGGTTTCGCGCGCGGGAGTGCGATTTTGTGCTGCCGATGATGAGCCTGTTTAATTGGGCGTATTTGGAGCCCGGCCGGGTGTGTGATGAGCCGTTGTTGAGTCCGTTTTTTGCGCGGCCGGAGGATTTGCCGAGGTGTATCTTCTTTGTGGCGTGTGAGATGGATATGTTGGCGCATGAGGCGTGGCGGATGGCGTGCAAGTTTGCGGGGAGGAGGGTGCCGGGGTATGGGGAGAAGGTTGGGTGCGAGGAGGTGGTGGGGAAGGGGAGGTTGATCACGGAGGGGGATGAGAGGTTTGCGTTTGAGGAGACGATGGCAGACGGGTCGCGGTATCGGTGGCTGCTTGTGCCGGACATGATCCACGGGTTCGACCAGGATAATATCGAGGGGCTGACTGGTGATCCGGTTTTTATGGAAGACGCGAGGATTAAGACGGCTAAGATCATTGACCTCGTAGGGGAGTGGTTGCTGAGCGGGCCGTTGAAGGCGGACCCTTGATGGCAAAAGGGCAGGTACTGGAGAGTGGTTAGAATACAGACATTAGACGATCAACATGTTCCGCTGCACTCGCCCCCGGCTTCAACCAGTTGTCAAACAAAAACATGAATTTCCGAACAAGAAACTGAGTACTAAATGTACCTACGTACGTCCATATCCCCCCACCCGGAGCATTTTTCATAAGAAAACAAACAAGTCATAACACATGACAACGATACCGATATGTACCTTACCTACCTTATCAATCATCTCCCACCTAAGACTCATTCACACTCAAACAAAAACATAATCCTTCAACGCCTGCTCCATCTCAACCACATCCGCCTCCTCCACAACCCCCTTCGCATCCACCCACACCTCATGCCCCTTCGCACTGCCCTCGGCCCTCCCATCCGCCGCCCACACCTCCATCAGCGCATTCTTAACCCCGGGATCCACCCCCAGCTTCACCAACCGCTCCACCCTCTCCTCCACGGCATCCTTCTGATTCGCAATCACATCCCACACGGGATCCTTCGCCTCATAGCCCATCTCACACCGATGCAGCACCTCATACGCGCGCTTCTTCACATCCACCACATCCAGCTGCAGATCCCTGCCCAGCGCGATCTCGAACCCCCCCTCCGGCTCCCACCGATGCACATTGCCCAGCGCGATGGTCGTGCACCCAACACCACCACCAGTTCCAACCCCTCCCTCCGACGACGAGGCAATATCCAACACGTCGCGCGTCACGCGGAACCCGGGCACCTGCGCCTGCACGTCGGTGTTGGTGTGCCCGACCAGCTTGACGTGCCACTGGCGCCAGCGGCCCGTGCCGTTCCACTCGGGCCCGATGCGCAGCACGCCATCGGCTTGCGACCAGGTGATCGGGGTGCGCACGAAGGTGTGTAGGGCGGGGTCTACGTCCGAGTCTGAGTTGAGGTTGGGGTCGGTGTCGGTTTGATTTTGCGAGTGGTGATGGTGGCGGTGGTGGTCTTTCTCGGGCTCTTCGACGAGCTCGAACTGCGCGTCTTTGCCGACGACTAGCAGGATGGTGATCTCGGCTGGGCGCGGGGCACCGTTGGAGAGCCGCGGGGTGCCGTCCAGCGGAAGGATGGTGCCCTCCTTAGCGAGGACGGGCAGCTGCGACAGTTCGCGGTGCAGGCGCATGTAGCGGCCGCCGTCGTAGACCAGGTGCGGGTGGAACAGGTCGATGTACCGGCCGGGCGGCAGCCAGGCGCGGACGCTGCCCGTTAGCGTGGTGTTGTTGTTGGGGGAGGTGATGGGTGCTACGAGGAGGTTGGGGCCGAAGTAGTACTGCGTGGGCACCGTGTAGGCCTCCTTGGCGGTCGGGTGGTTCCAGTACAGGGGTTGGATCAACGGCTCGCTCTCGTAGCTGGCGCGGATGTTCATGGTGTAGAGGAAGGGGATGAGCCGGTGGCGGAAGATGAGGAAGTGCTTCATGATCTTGTGGGCTTCGTTCTCAAAGTTCCAGGGCTCTTTGGAGTTCCAGAGGCTCTTGGTAGAGTGTAGGCGCATAATCGGGGAGAATACACCCAGCTGCACCCAGCGGACAGTGAGCTGGTTGGATCGGACACCTGCCCAGTGCCCGCCGATGTCGTGACTCCACCAGCCGTAGCCAATGTTGGAGGCAGTCGCCGTGAACTCGGGCTGGAACTCGAGCCCTGCCCAGGTGATCTGGGTGTCACCAGAAAACCCGATCGGGTAGCGGTGGGAGCCGGCGCCCGCGTACCGGGAGAAGGTAAGCGGCCGTTCAATGGTCTTCACGTTGCGCTTGCTGGTGAGGTAATGGTAGTGGTTGAGCACCCACATTGGGTCGATGCCGGGGATCTTGGTCTTGTTTCCCTGCTGCCAGTCGATCCACCAAAAGTCGACGCCCTGCTTCTCGAGGTTGGCCTTCAGGACGTCAAAGTAGGCGTCGAGGAATTTCCGGTCGGTACAGTCGAATTCAATTGGCGCCTCCTTCGAAGTGTCGTGGTGCAGGGCTTTGGCCACGGCCTCGTACAGGTCTTCATAAGCCCGGATGCCGTCTGCTGGGTGGTCGTTGAGCGTTACTTTCAGGCCCCGCTTGCGCAACTGCTTCATGAACCCCTCCGGGTCTGGGAACAAGGCGCGGTTCCAAGAGTAGCCCGTCCAGCCACTTCCGTACTTTGGGTCTATGGCCACCTTGTGCCAGTCCATATCGATGACTGCTGTTGTGAGAGGGATGCCCTCGCTCTTGAAGTGGTCCATGAGATTGAGGTATTCGCAGGTTGTGTATTCATGATACCGTGACCACCAATTTCCCAGCGTCCAGCGAGGGAGAACCGGCTGCTTGCCAGAGAGGCGGTAGAAATCTTTGATAGCGGCCTTGTGATCACCGTTGTAGGCAAATACGTAGCCATCAATGCGGCCAGGGTGGCGCGTGCCAAACCAGCCGTCGTGATGGTCAAACAACATGGATTTTGTGTCCTCGAGGACAGCATAGGCCTTGCGAGAGAGCACTCCGGGCTCCAAGTCGACGCGGCCCCAGGCGCCATCTAGGGTCCTGGCGGTGCCACCCAGGTCTCCGTAGCTCTCGCCGTTGTAACGCCAAACATCGTCGCCGACCTTGACTGAGAGGCCTTTGGAGGAGAATTTCTTTTTGTCGTAAGTGAGGTGGAAGTATTCCGTGCTGATCTCAATGCTGTTCTTCGTCTCGTCAACTCGGTAGCGCGGGACATCAAAGCACCGGAACATGGCGAGGGAAGACGGGCGGTCTTCGAACCCCCCATCTTCGGACCATTCGTAGCGGATCAGCCGGTCAGTCAAGACGGTGAAACGGTAGTGAGAGCATCCCTTGCTGCCTGCGACAACCGCCTTAGGGTTCGCCTTTGGCTTGCTCGGGAAGGAGTAGCGGCTGCTGGCCATTGTTGAGACTCGAGCCTGAGTGAGTATCGGGGGTGATGGCTGAAGAAGGGAAGGGGAATTGAGTGAGGTGGACTTGGGGTTTTTGTTGCCGACACAGGGACAAGAATCCCAACTCGAGGTGGTTTCGAGATGAACTTGAGACGAATTGAGTGGAGGCGGTGTTGGAAACACGGGATTCCGGCACGAACCCGATGTAGCCACGTCCGTTTCGGGCCGCTGCCCCCCTCCGGTCAGCTGCGCTATCCCTGTCTGACACCAACTGGATGCGGGGAGGAGCGGCTCGCCCTGGCACGGGAGCAACAGCAACCAATCACGGTGGGTGTTCACCAACCACCTGCATGTTCCTGCTTCGCAGATCGTCCGTCAAGATGAAGATACTTGGCGTCCGTACAACAAATCGAATGCTGGTGGGCGCCAGTAAGATAGCCTAGACTTCCTGGGAGCGTTCAGTTTGACTTAAACAAACACACAAGACAGGCAAATGCTCGCCCACGCAAGATATAGCCTGACACCTGGGTCCAAGGACTAAGAAATGGGTGAAGGTAGAAGAGTGCCGAGCCAAGGCACTTCCATGCTGAGACAGGGCAGCCCGTCGGTGCTACGCTGTGTTGCGAGGTGAGAAGGTGGTACAGGGCCGGTCGCGGACCGGGAGGGCATCGGATCACATCTACTATCGAACGATGCAGATCGCTCCTCGTGTCCAAGAACATCTGATCGAGGTTGTGAGACTCTCGTCACTCCCCACCTCTCACCACACCCCGGTATTGACGTCGGTATCTAGCGGGCCATCCCACACGTCGCTCAGCTCCCATGCCGTCTGCTTGACCCCCCTTTGTGCCCTGGCTAGCATTTCGGCCTGCACCTGGGTAAGCTTGCTCCGCCAGTGCTCAATTTCTTCGGGCTTTTGTAGGAGCCCTGGCAGGTCGACCAGGGCGAGCAAGATATCGGCAACGGCGGAGCTGTTCGGCCCTCGTTCTTTCTCGAGGGCATAGTATGTCTGCATAAAGTAGTTGACTGCCTCGTCCATCCTGCCGGTAACATAGCGAAGGAAGCCCATGATAAAGAGGTAGGTTGGGAGGACGCGTTGCGATTGGGCGTCCTGCGGGGACGAAGTTGGGAGATGTGTCCCTACCAGGTCCAAGACTTCCTCCGCTTCCTTGACCCGGCGACAGGTGATGTAAGAGGTTGCTGTCCCAAGGAGCAGGCGGCAGTGCGACGCGGCGAGCCCCTCGTTGCTTTTCGAAACCTGTTCTCTCGCCTGGCAGGTGACGCGGTCAATCTCGGGGGCGGCAGCTGCCCCGCCTAGCCTAAGGACCAAGAGATACTCGCGCAGTGCAGCGATGGTGCTCTCGTCGCCCTCTTCGTCGCTCTGCCGAGACTCGAGCTGGTCAAGTCGGATCTTGGCGGTCCCTTGCAAAACAAGGAGGTAATCAGCTTTTGGGAGCGACTTAATCCGTAACCAAGCCAGGCTCATGGGATGTTTCTCTCCGAGCATGACGGCACACAACCTCGCCACAAATTGCACCACCACTCGTCCCAGCTCTGGCCTTCGTACCGAGAGGTAAAAACAGCATCGCATGAGGGCCGGGAAGACAGTGAAGTCCTGATCCTTGATGAGCTGTGGGAGGTCATCGAGGAGGCAGTTCGCTAGTCGGACGGCGTCGGGATCCTGGCCAGGCCAGTCAGCGACGTTGCGGAGCTTGTCGTACCATGTGTTGAGACGCGCGCTGGCGTCGGCGCCGCCGCGGCCGAAATATCGTTTATGGTCTGGTGAAAATTGCCACAGCCCTTGTTCAAAGGAGCCTTCGCTGTAGTCGCGGAAGAAGCGGAGGACTTCCTCGTGGACGCGCAGTTCGTGGGCGGCGTCGAGCTTTTGGGGAACAGACACGGGCAACATCCGTGGAGATTCCGGCGGCGGTGTGGTGCAGGTTATCTCGTGCGCAGATTTACTGAGGTCGAGGGTTGCGCAGCCATGCTTGGCCCAGAAATCAGGGGTGCGGGCGAGATATCGCTCAATATCGTCCCTGTATCCGGGGTCAACTGTGGGTGACAAATCGCCAGCGGGGCCAGTCTTAAGAGATTTGACAACCTACCAGTCGACAGGTCGGTTGCGAATCAAGAAAGTGGACTTCTTCCCACTGATATCGCGCTGTTTCTTGAGCTTTAGCATATAGGCCACCTCTGCCGCTTTGTTGTTCTTATCGATCCCCCATCTCCTAATTCTAGTGCGGAACATCTTGACACTAGGGGTGGGTGGTTAGCATTTAGCAGCGGTCTGCCACGAGGCTCGGGCTTGGCTCGGACACGAACGTAGCAAAGAAGAAATGGTTCACGGCCATGTACTCCATCACCTCCTGCAGGGATCGTTTCTCATGCAGGTACAGGCGAGTAATGGTCTCCCGTTGTGTGTCCCAGTCCTCGGGACTGGCATAGAGCTCCTGCATGCTCGGCTTGGTTTTGGGAGGCCCCATTATGGAAAGGTTTGACATAATAATTTGGAGAACGGTCAAAAAGGAATCGGGGTTCGGGACTCGAGAGCGCGGTGAGAACTTTAGAAGGAGAAGACCGTTTTTCAATTTTTTGGATTATCTTTCTTGAAATGAGTGTGCCGTAGCCAGAAAGTTCCCTTTGTGGATGCCCGTCAGGCTCACGGGGGCCGGCCTAGTTAGTCCAAAGCCATGCCGTTGACGTGAGCGAGGAGGCGGTGTTCTTGGACTTTTGACCGTGGCACCGTGGCTGATGGGAAACTGATTGGCCGTTTGCCAACGTTTTTGGGAACTTTTCTTTGGCGAGCGACGCAGAGGACCGGGATGTCTGGCTTATTGTGGGCCACCGAATGTCCTTGCATATGGCCCATTCCAGTACTGGTTAGTTTGCGCGGATATTACCGCCCCCTAGCCCTATTCGTTGCAAGACAGCGGGAGTGCTTGGGGGCTGCTTATTTTTGATCAATTCATCCTCTTACTCCGTATCCATTTCACATCGAAGCTACAAGGGTTGGCGATGTACTTCTCAAAGTGAAGTATCCAGCCCTGGTACACGTAACCCCGAATGAGGACATTAAGGAGGTCAAATTCTCCTCCAGCAAACTCAGATTATACATCTACCTAACATGTAACTTGCAACTAGTACAATCCTTACAGTTTTGGTCCATATCTGTGGTCACCATACTCCAGCTCCCGGCCCCAACACCCGGAGTATACCAGCCAGAAACCTCCGCCATCTGGCCCCAACGTCCCCGGCGACACCGTCAATGGATACCCCATTTGAATTTTCCCAAGTGGCTGTCCCAAGAAATCCTGCTGCCCTTCCGGCCTCTGCCGTTCCAAGAGAAGAACAGTGAAAAAGATTGTGGGAGGCATCGGTACAACAAACTTCCTCAACGGCAGCATCTTGGCGCTGAGGCGCAACAGCGGGCGCAGTAGTATTTTCTCGAGTTCACGCAACGGCTTCAACGGAAACCAACCAGAAGAATATGTGTCGTAGGAGGGAATCCAAGTTAGACTCCGTAGGTTAGGGAACGCGCGCGGGAGCAACTCGAGCTGTTCGGCGAGCAGGGCGCGGTTTTTTAGCAGGCACGCGTCGTTCTTGCGATGAGCCGACCGCCACAGGATGAGCGGAGACCGCACTTGCAGCGACGTGACGAGGCGCATGCCCGGGCCTATAATCCTGGGCGCGGTGGGGATGGTGCTCTGTCGCAGCAGCCCACCGAAAAGGTGCTCGTTCTCGAGAGCGATGGTGTTCGTCGTGTAAAGTACGAACAGTGCCTCACCGTACCTATTATCGGTGAGCACACAAGAGTTCCAATAGATGTTCGACCAAGCACTCCGCACGCTTGACTCACGCCCGTTGACATGACCGCAAGAACCCCATGACCCCGACTTTTATCGCAGTCGAACTACACAGGGACTCGTCACACGCCGCCCAGCAACGCGGCCCACCGTCGAAACCATCACCAGGAATTGTGGAAAGATGACGATCCGAGCCATACCTAGAATCGGCCTACGATATAGCATCGTAAATAAAATAGCCGTTTAATAGAACTCACCTAGGCAGTCGTTTGCTTCTCAGCCGCCGAACCAGCCGACGCCAGGAAATGATATATAAGTTCACCCTACGCCAAGGCGTGCGAAACTTGAGGGGATGCAATGGGGGGGCCCAGGTGGATGGGGGGGCCCAGGTGGATGTATATCGTCTGGCCGCCGAAGGCCTCGCGCAGGATGAGGTGTTGTAGTTCAAGCGGAAGTTGAAAGAACCGGGACTGATTTTGCTGCATGGTACTAATGGTAGGCCCCGCGAGGGGTGGCGGGAGGTAAGGGAGCTGCGGGACGCGCTGGGATTTTGACATGGTGATTGGGATGCATCATGCATCCAACATGTCCTTGATGACAGAAGCGATAGGAAAGTAATTAGCAGGTGAACCGTGGACGAGTCGAAGTTAAATGACCGATTTGGGGTGGGTGCAAGTGGTGACGTGACTGTGCAAGCCTGCAAGGGCCGTGGACGCGAGGTTCCCCACTTCGAGACTGCTTGGACCCGGGACCACCCACATGGGACGTGACGGGGTCGCTGGAGTTTCGCAACAACAGACAACAAACAAGTCAAGCGCTCGGCTGTACTTGTCTCTGTTCCGCACAGCGCTTCCTCTTCCGATCGATCATCCTGTCATTGAAGCATGCAGATAAACAAGGAGCGACAGCGAAAGATCCGTAATACGCTGCACAGGTCGCTCCCACAGGAAAACACACAAGAGTTCGCGCTGTCAGTCGGTTCGCTCTCGGTTCGCTCTCGGTTCAAAGCAATCAATCCCCCAGTCGCTGACAATACTCCGGGAACAGATGGACACGCAACCAGCAGCTCTCCCCTCTCCTCCGCCTCCCGCCCGAACTCCGTAACCAAATCTTCGAACTCGTCCTCGCCGTCGGCCAAATCAACGTGTGCTTCAAGAAGTGGCGACGAAGGTTGCAGATCAAAAACGGCCACCGCTGTTACGAGACGACCGAAGGCGGTTTCTATTGCCGCATTCTCGGCGAGGCCCAAAACCCCTGGGTACGCCTGAAAGACGACACGACGGAGCCGTCGGCTCGCCGTGGCATGACGCTGCTGTCGCCCGTCTGCCGCCAGCTGTACCACGAGACCGTCCTGCTCCCTTTCCGCCTCAACGCCTGGTCCTTCCAGTCGATGCATGTTCTCGATAGATTCGCTATAAAGGAAAAGAGACTGCCTCGATCGCAACGCCGCGCCATCCGGCTGCTCTATGTCCAGACGCCGTTGCCTAAGTCAACAACGAAATACTTTGTCGGCTTAAAAGTGATAGTACTCGAGTCAGCCCCATGACGGTGCAATCTGTAATAACGACCAAAATGTCTAACTCGCGTCGCTTGAACAGAGATTGGGGATGAAGTTCGACCGGCCGTTGACCACGAGACAGACCAACATTTGCCGGAGGAGCACGGGATTCAACCAAAGAAAGGACACATGTATTTCTTCAGCATCAGAGCCGTGCCAGACTCTTTAAACTCTCCGTGGTGGACCAAGGTCCATGAACGGGAGACCCTCCTTCATCACACGGCGCCTGAAGAGCGCAGGCCCCGCATGGGCTGTCCGGCAGGCAACCATGTACTTGGCCGCCAAAGCAGACGTGCCTCGAGCAAGTAAACGCGAAGTGCGAGTTGCACAGTAAGACATCAGTTTAAGATTCGCCCCCGCAGATTGCCCCCGTCATGGTTTTGCACCTCGCACGCAGCAATCGACCGGAGGCGGGCGGTGGAGAGCAGGATCTCCAGAATCCTGTCGTCACCGAGTCATGACTGAACGGGCAGACGATGAATGGAGGTCTGGGATAGACCTCACCGTGCTGGGACTGCCCATGGTGGAAGGCTTGGGGCATGTCATCGTGTCTTAGGGGCCGAAGAGTCAATGGGACACAAGTCAGTCTCATTTGTTCATCTCTGTGACAGTCTTTGGGGTAGTAGGACGACTATGACGCTGAAATCACATGGTCCGGTCCAGACTCCGCAGGGCTGGGGTCATATGAACTCTACCTATCCGCCTGTATCCGCTCCCGTCTCGCTGTCCCAGGAATCCCCCAACCCGACTCCACACCACTACTCCGGTTTCCTCCCATATACCACGCGATGGGGATAGGTTGTGTGGATGGTTTTGTTCCGCATCTCATGCCGGAGGTTTGCCAGGTACACCTGAATCTCTTCATTACTCCAGCCCATAACAGAGGACCAAACAAAGTTGACAAAGCCTTGGGTTTGTTAGTCCGGAAGATCCAGGGGATCGGGGAACGGGGTTTGGAACTCAACGCACCGGCCAAGTCTGTCTCCAGCACCAGCTTTGCAAATATGCCAATCTCCTTTTGCTTGGGGTCCCTGGGCCAGTCTCCTAGCGGACACATGTAGTCCTTGACGACGATATCCACGAAGCCGGCCTCCTGCATGCCTTTTATTTGCACGTCGTCCTGGATCAGGCGGAACGTGCGGCCAAACTTCTTGCCGCCCTCCGAGAAGACCTTGCCCCACTGGCCCATGGCGCTGTCCTCGGAGATCTCGCCGTTGGCAGCATGCCACTCGGCGGCCTCGTCGTGGTGCTCCATCCAGCCGCCGGGCTTGCAGCACCGGAAGGCCTCACGGTAGAAGGCCGGCCAGTCGATGATGGTCCCGATCATGCCGCGCACGTGCACGAAATCAAACGTGTCGTCTCTCCAGGTCCAGGGGAGGTTGGCGTCGTCGATTTCGAACTTGACGTTGGGTGGGATCCAGGTGGGTTGGATGGGGGAGATATCGGTGCCAATAACTTCGGCGTTGGGGAATTCGTCGCCAAAGTCGCTGTGGGATGTTGGTCAGCACCCCTTCGATCATTGACACCGGTTTTATCATTCAAGATGAACTTACATGGCCCAGATGCCTGTGCCGGTGCCAATGTCGACAACTTTCTAAGAGCAGTTCAGTATCGCGGCTCTCCCTCGCTCCTCGTGTCACAATTGCCTTTCACCTACACTGATAGTTTCACCTTTGATGGGAGCAAGGAATAACTTCCCATCTAATAGCAGCGTGCAAGCGTGGTGGCTGGCGAGCTGGTCAGCTCAACCATCTACTAATCGACCCAGTGGCAGACTGCCGGGCGCATCGATATTGAACGTACTGAATATCCATGGATTCGGTGTGCTTCTCGTCATTCGGGGTCCAGCCCTCCGACTTGCCGATTTCACTGGCATACGTCCTGCCGAGCACGGTCCTGTACTGGAGAATGCTGCTCGACAGCGAGGCCGTGCTGCTGGCCAGGTCGCCCAGCCCCGAATCACCATCGTAGATAACCTCTTCTTGGACCTTGCCAGCCGGTCAGTGCGAGGCTCTCGGTAATGTGCGAGTAGTGTGGGTGGTGAGACATACTGGTTCCCAGTGTGATGCTGGGAGAATGCTGGCGTCGATTGGCGGGCTGGACTCAGCCTGTTCGGAATCTGCAGGCGATTTTGGGGAGACGGGGGACTTTGGGGGCGGGGATTGGGCCGTTTCTTCGGTCGGCTTTTCGGCGTCGGCCATGTTCAACAACGAACTGGACGGGCGGGCAAGATGAGAGCAGGTGTGTGTGTGTGCAACGAGAATGGGGCCCTGGCGGTGTGGCTTGGTGATGCGAGACAATGCGACAAATAAACCCAGGACCGGAACCCCAAGGGGAAAACGCGGGATGTCATGGGTAGTCGTTCGTTACTTCGGTGGAGGGTACCTCCCTACCTAGGGTTGCTACTTGACATCCGCCCCCGGTCGCCAACTCGGGACCAACCTTCCATCCAAGGTATGTACTGTGATGATTTTTTTGTTGCAGCTTGCACGTGTTGCCAATGGGAAGATTGCCAACCCATTTAGCTTGCATCAAGGAGCATGATCGGGTTGTATTTGGAAAAGTGCGGGATGAGGTGACGTGCGCAGCCCTCCGTCTGCAAACTGCGTGTTGGCGGCCGTTGTCCCACGCACCCCAAGTCCACAACAGGGACCGATAAGCGACAGTGTGTTGATGGACAAGCACGGTATTATCTGCAGGAGCCTTGTCCTGAGGCTCGTATTGGACACAACATCGCAGGCGCAGACGCAGAGAGCCATGGCAGCATTGCAAAAGGCTGTGGTTTCTCAGGGCTGCGGGGTAACTCCCGAGGTCAGATAACCACTTGCTCTCTCGGCGGGCGGCAGGAGATCCCGGTGGAAGTTCCGTTGAGCACCCCTGGCTCCAACCGTTCGTGTGTGGCCCGATGCAACGGTCCGGCCCTCGCCTCGGGGATGCGAGCCGTTTCGGCCCACATCCCGCACCACTTGCAGACAGACACAGCCTGGCATGGATCTGGCGTGGCGGTCAAGAGAGAAGGGAAAAATATTGTGTCCGAAAAGATTTTGTTGGCTTGGCTTGCTTGGCCGGGGGTCCGGGACGAAGTAGTCATCTCCCCGGGGTTGGACAACGCTCCGAAGCACCGGAAGGACCACGACTTTTAAGTTACCCCGCCCTTCCGGACCAATACCGGCCCCGAAACCTTCAAGCTTACTCGGAGAGGCCGTTGATGGTGCGAGTCCAACCTCGACGAACCCGTGCCGGCCGCATTCTACCCTATCATGACCCTCGGAGGGACAAAGGCTGCCGCTGGTGACTGACCGCCCTGGCCCATTGGAAGAAGGGACCGACACTTTTGTGATAAAATGGTGGCTCACATATGACGATTTCGTACACAACCGCTGGTGATTCTAGGATTGGGTGAATTACATGGAGGTGGAGGAGAATTTAGGTAGAAGTTGGTTTATAACTTTATGTATAAGGACAATATGATTACGGGTAAAATCAAGAGGGAGGAAAGCTTCTGTTTGCAATAGGAATGAGTAGTATAGACCACCTAGAATCACCAGCCTGCCAAATACATCTAACTAGCTAGGTAAGGTAGGTACGTAATCAATACTGGAGGTCAGAGAGAAAACAGTAACATAAAATTCCGAGGTAAGGTAAATAAAGACGACCTCATTATCATGCTATTGATCGAGTTTCTCCAGGAGGTGCATGAGGTCATTGGGTGGGTTCAGATGTGATTGTTTTACCCTACCCGAGCACCACAGTTCCGCCTCGTAGCTCAAGGATGGACATCGGAGTTGGTCACTTGTCTTTCGAGACTAGATACATTGAAAATCCATCTATGACGGAAGGGCTAGGGCGGAGTCAGCTCGTGGGGGTAGCATCATCGACAGATCAACTTACTTCCAACTATGTCGATTAGGGGCGGCGATGACGTATATTGGGAGGCAGTGATGACCCCTTGGGGGATTTGGGGGACAAAGTCGATTTTGGCGTGCCACAATGAACCCGAAAGCTTCCTTCTACCCGGGCCCGGACGCCACAAGACTTACAACAAGTGAATGTATGTACGTGGCATGGCTTTTCTCGTGATTCGGCGAGCCGCCGGCTTGAATCCATGCCGAATAACAAGATCGACGGCTTATCAGTAGGACGGCGAGTTCTATCTGCCTATCTGTTTCAAATGGCAACTGGAAACTCTCGCGAGCAAGAAAGTGATCGCAGCAATCATATTCCCAAGCCCTGTTCCCTGCTGCCTACTCCATCGGCGATCCACCCGATCGGGCACGACCTTTCACCGCTCATGCGTCTGCAAATACACCAGCAAGGTACTCCTCGGCCTTGGTAAACTGGTAATCCGGAAAGATCTTGTTCCACTCATCCGAAACGGTGCCTGCTCCCTCCGCAGTGTTGATCAGAAGGCTGGCAAGGACCTGCCGGGCGAGCTCGTCGTTGATATTGGGGAGGTGGTCCAGGGACGGGAGCCACGAGGTCTTGACAATGCCGGCTTTGAGATCCTCGAGTTCCAACTGTTCAATCTTGAAAGACTTGCCTGCGTTGCGAGTCAGATCTATCCCCTGCAAGCGGGCCTGAGCATTGTCACAATGTCACTTACCTCTTACTCTCTCGCCGATGGCTATTTCTTCGGCTACTGATAAGGTGTTGCCGTTGATGCCACCAATGATGGGCCATTCGCCCTCATAGTCAATAGCCTTCACTACCACGTTCACCACGTCATGAATGGCGGTGTAAGTAACCTTGTTAGAGAGACTGCCAGGAACCCGGGCGCGGCCGTGCTCATAGTCGACGGCGGTGAATCCGGTAGGTTGAACGTGCGTAGCTATCTTGCGATTTCCGCCGAGATAATTCATGAACCAGCCGGGTTGGAAGAGGGAGTACTCGATGACCTATTTGGAATTAGTGAGAGTTGCCAAGCCAGTGCGACACGGCTGTATTGGGCGGCTTGCCTTGCTGTCTCTGTTCTTCTCGGCCAAGTACTCCCGGATTTTGACCTTGTTATCGTACCAACCAAAGTGGTTGAGATCGGCGCTGCCAGTGACATGAAGTTAGGCTGGTGTAGACTACCGCGGTGAAGGGGATGAAGGCAGGCTTACAGTGCCCACTCGCTTGGCGCAATACGCTTGACGCCGGCTTCGATGGCGGCATCAATCAATGTCTTTTGGGCCACGTTGTCCGTGTCATTGTGGACTACAATGAAGGAGAGGATGGTATGAACGCCCTGAAGCACTCCTACCAGGCCGTCCTTGTCCGAGAAGTCCACCTTCACCCACGTCGTTCCTTTGACGAGTTCCTCTGGAGCGGCGTCCTAGGTAACCAGCATCAGCTGTAAACATGAACGCGAGGAGTAAGACTACCCATGGCGTACCCTTCGGGAGAGGATGATGATTTCGTGCTTCCCTGTGGCTACTAAGCCATCGATAATCTCTCGGGCCACCTCTACAATGGAGCTAGTTAGCAGGATTCGTCCAAGGAAAGTACCTGGCTTTAACATACGTCCGGGGCCGGCAATGGCGACTTTAACCATGATAGGTGCCGAGTCGGGATGGGGTGGTAAGAAATATGACGATGAGCGACGTTTCAAAAACAATTTCACCTTGGTGCTAGGTTCGGGCGTTGAGATGGCCCACGGCTTGCATGCTGTGCATGGCTTTTATAGGTACCTACCTATGGTTGTGACTCCAATGCTGCTGACACATAAGCGTATCTGTATATCCACCATGGCGTATGCGCACAACCAACCATTACGATCTAAATCTCTCCGAGACGGTTTAACGTCGGGGAGTTAGGGCGTCGCTTGACGGGGAGGATTCGAGGCACTCCGCTAGCCTGCACGAGCACATCAGTCATGCCCAGTGCTTATTAATTCCGAGCATCCTGCCTCCTATCACCGTCGAAATCCCGGGGCAGAGAAATCATGGCCCCCAACGATGTCTGTTGGTTTTTGAGATCTCGTCTAACAATGTAACCCTAACCTCGTTTTCCAAATCAACTCATGCGAGCCTCTTTCTGCTTTTACCACTTCACCTCACCCATCCCATCGTCTATTAACACATATCCATTACTCAGATTCCTCGGGCCACACATCCCAACCAAAAGTATCCTTCATGTTTACAAACCGGCAGTGCCTCCCCCGGGCCACATCCTCAACCGCATTGAACTCCTCGTCCGTCAGCTCCGGGATCTGGAAGTTGCTCTCGATGCGGCTGGGCGTCGAGCTCTTGGGTAGCACGACGTAGCCCCTCCGGAGGCCCCAGGCCAGCAGCACCTGGGCGAGGTTGTGCCCGCTGTGCTCCGCCACCTTATTCAGCGTCGGGTCCGCCCGCACCGTCTCGCCCGTCGACGGCACCTGGTTTTGCGACCCCAGCGGCGAGTACGCTGCCGGCAGGATCTGGTTGTCGAGGCAGAACTTGACCAGCTCCGTGTTGGGGAGGAACGGGTGGATCTCAACCTGGTTGACCGTCGGCTTGATGCGCGCAATCTCGAGCAGTTTCTTCAGGCCGGGAACTGTCCAGTTGGACACGCCGATGGCCTTGGCGCGGCCGCTGTCGGCCAGCTCCTCCATGGCCCGCCATGTCGGTTCTGGGTTTTCGGTCAACTCCTTATTGATGATGTACTTGCCGTCGGGCCCGAGCTTGACCGAGTGGTCCTCGTTCTTCTCGGCCGCGATCGGCCAGTGCACGAGGAAGAGGTCGATGTAGTCGACCTTCAGCTTGGCGCACGAGTTGTCGAAGCTCCACTTGACATCCTCGGGGCGGTGCAGGTGGTTCCAGACCTTGGTGCAGATGAAGACGTCCTCGCGCTTGACGCTGGGGTTCTTGTTCAGGAAGTCGTGCAGGGCATCGCCCACCTCGTCCTCGTTCTGGTAGAACCACGCACAGTCGAGATGCCGGTAGCCGACCTCCAGCGCCTTTGTCACCGCCTTGTATGTCTCCCCCTTGGCGCCCTCGTTGGCGAAGGTGCCAAAGCCAACGGCTGGGATTCTGACGCCGTTGTTGAGCGTGTAAGTCTTGGATGCCATGTTGGAAGTGTGTGTCGCCCTGTCGATTGTTTATTTCTCGCTCTGAGCTAGCAAACGATGACAGGAAGGTTGAATATTGCCGATAGCTTGAGCTGAGTAACTGCCAGTGAGTTCTAGTCCGTGTTAGAGTGCTGCATGCGGAAGCTCTCAAAGTTCCCCTGAGTCCACTTTCCGCTTTCCTGGGATGATGCGCCAAATAAACTCTTACAACGCAGCCAAGCCGTGTTCACTTGGATTCTTCCCTGGCCACATATCGCGCGGCTCTCACGGCAGCTATTTCCGGGCTCAGGTTTGAAAGAATTGTCGGTGACGGGCCATTCAGAGATACGAAATGGTCGATCCACGACGGCGATAAACCCAGTCAGTTCCACAATGTGACGTATTTCAAAAGAGGATCTTTTTGCGTCTCCACAAGCAACTGAGGGTTTTTACATCGGACGGCAACAAACGGCAACGCCGCATGAATGGCATTCGCGGCCTTGTTCGGTGAGACCCCTTTTTCTGGAGCCTCAAGAACCCACATCTCCTGGCTGATTCGAGCTTCGATCATCAGGTCCCGAGTCATGTCGGGAAATCTCCCGAATCCCTCCGTGCATATTATCGCCTTGCCAAGGCCGCTTGGTCTCACCGACAAGCTTTTCCCTGACAGTCGTATCTGAGTGCACCAACGGGCGATCGCTTTGGTGCCACGGAGGCGACCGTTCAGGGTCTCGGGCTCCGCAAGAACCCCCTCGTTGTTCAGAGATGTGTATGGGATTTTCCGGAGCCGTTGGGGCGTTTGGGACCAGTGACGACATCGATAATTCCCGCCGGCAACTTTGGTGGAAACATCCGTTTCACACAATGACACGACAGAACAATGAGGTAAACTCGAGTGGCATTCGATGCTATCATCATCATCAAGCTTTTGCCAACGCAAACTAGTACATGGTGTACTTAGTAACGTTCCATCATGATCAGCGAAGGATGGGATGAGCGGCAATTGACAACAACGCCCCTTGATGACATGTGAATGCGTGAATGATGAGCTGCGTTGGCTGCCGCACGGGTAGCGGCAAAAAAGTCCTGGTATCCATCATCGGGTCCCTTGTGGGTTTTTCTCGACCGCCACTCCATAGTGTCGTCATACTGGAGCTCGAGAGGTGGATATTGGTGTTTATCTGACACGATGTTGGCTGATAGGCAACGCCGACGGCCTCCAACAGACAAGACAAGACAGGGACACGGCTTCACCGACGAATTCACGTTCCGGGAGTTGTTCCGAGGGCATCTGGAGATTCGCTTCCCGTCAGCCCTGATATAAGACAGCCTCCGTCCCAGGGGAAATCAAGTTTAATCCACATTCACCACTCCTACCCTCACATCACATCATACTCCCCAGGTTTTCCCCCAGCTTTCAGTCTCCTCAATTTCCTCCAAATCCAGTCTCTCCTGAGAAACCACCTGCCATCATGTCGAAACCGGGATTTAAGGAAGTCGATTTCGGCTCGTCCCCAAAGCACAGCATCCACACTCCCCCAGATTCCCCCGAGAAGACCACACATCCCAAGGACTTCCCGATTCTTCCCAAGAAGACAGATGGCCAGGCTAGCACTGGCCATGCCAGGAAAGAGAGCCGTGGCAAGGGGCTGAGTCTAGGGAGCCTCGAACACAACCTGACCATCCCCACATCACCAACCTCCCACAACACAATCGAGGTGCCGGCCTTGAGGTCCCCCGACGCGGACACCACGCAGTTCATGCACCACCTTTCAAACAACCCGTCGACAAAAGAGAGGAGGGTCTCGCGCAACTCCTTTCGGCGCTTCGCTACCCATCCCCAAGTCGAAGCGGCAGTCACGGCTAAGCAGCGTCACATACCCGGCCGAGGCCAAAGATGCTATCTCGGGCGTGAAGCCCGGCGTCGTTCAGGCGTCGCGCGAGATCCTGGCCTCGCAGGTACAAGACGTCTTTGCGCACAAGGTCAAGGCGGCCAAGAACATGTCCTTCGTCTTCGACATTGACGGCGTGCTCGTCCATGGCGACCGGCTCATCCCACAGGGCCAGAAGACGCTCGACATGCTCAACGGCAACAACCAGCTGGGCATCAAGATCCCGCACATCTTCTTGACCAACGGCTCCGGCAAGCCCGAGCTGGCACGTACCGAGCAGCTGTCCAAGATCCTCAAGAACCACATCGACACGGACCAGTTCATCCAGAGTCACACGCCGATGCGGGCGCTGGCCGAATACTACGAGACGGTGTTGGTGGTCGGCGGCGAGGGCTACCGGTGCCGCGACGTGGCCGAGGAGTACGGGTTCAAGAACATCATCGTGCCCAACGACATTGTGGCGTGGGACCCGTCCATCGCGCCGTACCGCGTCTTCACCGACGAGGAGCGGGCTTCGTCCCGGCCGCGCGACTTCACGCAGGTCAACATCGACGCCATCCTCGTCTTCTCGGACTCACGCGACTACGCGACCGACATGCAGATCATCATGGACCTGCTGCGGTCCGAGAACGGGCGGCTCGGCACCACGGCCAAGGACCCCGTCTCGCAGCGCATCCCCATCTACTTCTCGCAGGGCGACCTGCTGTGCCCGACCGAGCACCCCATCCCGCGCATGAGCCAGGGCGCCTTCCGCATCGGCCTCGAGGCTATGTACAAGGCCCTGACGGGGGTCGAGCTGGAGCGTGTGGTGTATGGCAAGCCCGAGCTGGCGACCTACAAGTACGCCGACGAGGTCATCGCCTCGTGGATGGAGTCGCTGCACGGCGAGGAGCGCGTGCCTGAGAACATCTACATGATCGGTGACAACCCGGCCTCGGATATCGTGGGCGGCAACATGTACGGCTGGAACACCTGCCTCGTCCGCACTGGTGTGTTCCAGGGCGGTGACAACGACGAGGAGAACCCGGCCAACTTTGGTGTGTTCCCCAACGTGTGGGAGGCGGTGACTGCTGCCTGCCGCAAGCAGCTGGGTGATGATTTTGTTTTTGAGTGGGATGCTCGCGTCGTCAACCCCGTGTTGCACGACACGGCCACCTCGGCAATCGAGGTTTGAATTGGCGTTACGGATGGATTTATGTTAGGACAGGGTTCGGATGAGCTTGGATGGCAAAAGGGAATCGGTGAACAGGGCCGAGATAAGACAGATACATGTAGATCAATACCAGCCTCGCGGCAGCAACCATGAGTTGCCTAGCTTTTACATTATCGCTTGAGATTCGGGCTCGTGAACCTTTGTGCCATGATGTCGGTCCTTCACTTGGGCTATCTCCGGTTCGGTTGCCGACCTTAGGGGTGACGGTTAATACTTCCAGACCCTGCGAACAAGTCGGGCGCAGGTTGGCTTGGTTGGCCCCTGATTTGACAATCTCTTCATCACCTTCATCTAGCGGCCATGGTACCTGCATTTCCCAGTGCCGCTTTCCGCGTGCAACATTCGCGACGTCGCGGCCTTCAGGTGCTGGTTTCGTCCGTTCCCTGCACGCCGTCACCGCCAGGTCCAAGTTCCTCTGAATGACCGGATGATCATTCCTGACGAAGACACGCCCGTCTATTGAGAACCCACCATCTAAAAAAAACCTAGTTCACAGGCGGCGTTTTTAAAAGAGAGTGTCTATTTCTACTGTGGCCCCCGGCTCTTTCTACTGTGGTACCTCCAACTTGCCCCGCTTTCCACCCTTACCTTCCTAAGTAGGAAGGCGGTGAGCGGCTTTCCGGTCGGTCGCACAGGTCGCACCACCGGTCGCATTCGCTTAATTGAACACAAATGCGATTTATCGCTGCAAAGGCTCAAAAACGCAAGAAAATGGCTTGTTTCAATTGATTACAATTGCCAAGTGCCCCTGAATCGCGTAGCTTTAACTGAATTACCTAATCTGACTGCCCCTGGGCCTCGGCTTCGCCTGTGGCCTGCGTAACCCTCTGACCACCACCGCCGCGAGCTGTTCTTCTTGTGATACCGCCCCTGACCGCCAAAGCTCGCTGTGTGGCCCTTCTTGAGCGCTGTGAGGCTCTCTGGGCCGTACCAGAACTACCGCGTGCCGCAGTCGAACCTCTGGCGCGCGCCCTGGCTGTAACCCTCCCTCCCCTGGCACCATAACCCCTGGTTTGACTGCCACGAGCGTTCCCTGACGCCACTACTATAGTATCTCGGTGGCCAGATGTCCCTGATGGCTCCCCATCGTCGGCTGTGAGGTCCACGCCTTCCTATTGCGAGGGTACTCGGCGGATGCTGGGGGCAAGGCCAGACTCTCGTTGCGTTGAGAGTGTAGATCGTTGCGTGGCTAAGGGGGCAGTTGATCGAGGCGCAGTAGGATCAGGGGCGAAAGGGCCTGTATTGCGGGGCCTACCGCGTAGGTCCTCAACGCGGTCAAACTCCTGATACCGTAGATACTGGTCATCATCAGCAAGAGACCTCCCCAACCACTAGAAGGGGTCAAAATCTAGGTTGGTGCGTTGTTTGGTGGTTGTGTTGAAGTCAAGGCAGTTGAGCTGGCTGGCAAATGGGTAGTGTAAGCTATGTGGGCTGTGTGGGGCCTGCGGCAGAATTCGCCGTTGTACCTTTTTTTGAAAGGGTTAGGGTTATGTATGGTGATCACAGTAGAAAGAGCCGGGGGCCACAGTAGAAATAGACACTCTCTTTTAAAAACGAGGCCGTCACGAGCTACCGTAGGAACCGTCACCGCATACCGTAGGCCTAAATTCTGCCCACACAAATCCCTAACCCTGGCCTCGCGCAACAATTCTGCCGCCCCGCCTTCGGCAATTCTGCCGCACTTCCAGCTTTCTGCGCGCGTGCACGCATCATCATCACCACCAACCCTCGCACACCAACAGCCATTGCAACTGCGCTGCGCGCGTACCTTCAGTAAGCGCCCCAGCTGTTTCGCGCGCTCTACAGGGCTAACCAGCGATAGATATGGCGCTTTCAGAGCTCGACTCCGACGCGCACAGCGATGCGCACAGCGATGCGCACAGCGATACGAGCGCGCGGGGCGACGCGCAAGCGCAGTATGGTATGCCTTGCAGCCATAAGCTCTTTGAGCGCTACCAAGTTAAGAATCTGATGCTGAAGAAGGAGGACTTCCATCCATACTAGTGGCTGGAGAGAAGCCTCGTCGACGAGGATCAGTACTTACAGTATCACGAGTTTGACCGCGTCACACAGTTGCGCGGCAGACCACGCGGCTCTACAGCTTTTGCCCCTGATTCGACGGCACCACGGCTCACACAGCCCCCTCCACAGCCGTCGGCAACGCCCCAGTCAACAGCAGCTAGCACCAGGGGACACTCAACAAGAGCCAGGGGCACCAGACGTGCCACATCGCGCCAGTCAGGCCTTGCGCCGTCGATACAGCGTGTTCCATCGCAATGGGAGGGCGTGGAACTGGTTGAGGCAGAGCCTGGGGTCTCCAGGACGATCAATGGCCTAGAAACAGCAGCGCGCGCGTCCAGACGTGCCCGGGACGGTCAATCCAGAGGTTCACGAGCGCGGGGAGGGCGTGCGGCGCCTTCAACACCAAGAAGCACGGCTGGCGCAAGCCGTGGCGGCATCGCGAAGCGAGGCACGCAGGCACGGGGTCGCCAGACGGCCAGGGGAGGCACAAATGCAGCTGTGGGCGAGGCGGAAGGACCGTCTCAGGGTGAAATGGCTCGGGATGGCCCGCAGGAAGGTTCACAGCGTAATTGACGGTTTCACGCGCACTAGTTGGCTGTGCGCAATTCCCAGCGATGGGCGTGTTATTGTAGGAATCGCGAGAACTAGCATAGGTAGCCAGAATTAACGGCTTGGCGGCATCGCTGTTTGCGCTGAATTGCGCTGCGATTGATTGCACTGTGGCAATTGACGAGCGCTGCGCGCGCATCGCGAAGGCGGTGAGCGATTATTTTCACCGCCTACCTTACTAGGTAGGCGGTGGGCGTTGTGGGGTGGTGCTACGGTATGCGGTGACGGTTCCTACGGTAGCTCGTGACGGCCTCTTAAAAACAGCCCCCAATGCCGTCCCTCCTCACCATTCTTTATGCCCCTGAACTGTGCACCTACCTCGCCCTCACCACCACCACCATCAAATGCACCCCCCCGTCCCCCAAATCTTTCATCGCCACCCACATCGCCGCCCAGAAAAAATCCGGCAACTCCATCCTGCTCACGGCTAGGTGCTTGCCTGACTGATACGATGGCAATACCGCCTCACAAACTGCTCGTCAATCAACGGCACCGGATACGCGTCTCCCCCCAACACGTGCTCTCCAACCATGGATGCACTCTTCATTATCTCGCCCGCGGTCTCAGCCGTAAAGCCATCCAAGACGGCCGTAATGCGGGCCAGCGGGCTTGTCGGATGCTCGGCGGCATGGTCCAAGGCCCGTTGCTTCCAGACACCGAAATCTATAATCTCCTTGGGCTCCCCACCGCTGACGGCACCGACCATCTTGAAAAAATCGGTCGAGGTCGGCGCCCGCGGATTCAAGAAGTCCCAGTCGCGGCCGGGCCGATCAAGCTCACCCGTCATCATAACGGCGACGATGGTCTTGGCCAGGTAGTCGACGGGCAGCACAGCCGACAGGTCAGCCGCCTCCAGCGCCGGGAACGCGCCCATCTCAAGGCAACCAACCACCAAGTTATGCAGAAAATCGCCGCGGTGGTGGCGGAAGTGCCCCGTCTCGGCCGACGCCGTGACGTACGGCAGGCGGTAGACGGAGGCGCGGCCCCCGCGCCACCGCGCCGCGGCCGCCAGCCGCTCGGCGGCGTACTTGGACGTCGCGTAGCCGTACTCGACGTGGTCCTCGCCCACGTCCAGGCCCATGTGCTTGGGCAGCGTGGAGACGGTGGACACGAGGTGGACCGCCACAGCCCGGGCCTTGACGCCTTGCCGCCGACCGCCCGTGGCTGCTGCCAGCCGGAGCACCTCGTGCGCGCTGACAATGTTGGGTCCCACGTACTCGTCCAGAGGCCGCATCCAGTCGACCAGCCCGCCGGCGTGGCAGATGGAGTCTACTTGGTTTGCCAGGTCGGAGAAGGCCGTGGTGGATAGGCCAAATAGGTGCTGGGCCATGTCGCCGACGATGGGTCGGATCAAAGGCGCGAAGCGATCCTCCCAGAGACTGTACTCCTGCAGTGTGGTTACCACCCGTTGCTGGGCCGCGTCTGTGTTGTTCGCGCGCACGAGGCAGTGCGTGGTGATGCCTTGCTTGAGAAGCTCGTGCAGGATGGAGGCACCGACGAAGCCGGTGGCGCCGGTGAGGAATACAGAGTCTGGACGTCTAGCGTCGTCAACGTGATCCGAACGCTTAAACGTGATACCAGCATCGAGACACCCTCTGCGGACCGCCGCCATGTTTAGTAACCCCCCAGCAGACATGGACGCCACCGATATCCTTCAACGGACGGTCGACCTCCACATCAAGCGGGTGGCTAAACCCCAACGCCTTGGCAACGACTTGCCGGACCATGTCTAGCATGATACCGAGGTGCTGTGATGGGTTGGCCTCACGCAATACATCGCGCAGATGCTTCTGGGACTGGGAGGGGCCACCGTTGGGGGTTTTCGTTGTGGTGACCCCGTCCCGTTGTAGAAGCGAGCGCAGCAGCGGCGGTATGCCGCCGCCCTGTTCCTCATAGAAGGCCCCGAGCCGTGCCGTGTCCAGCACAGCGGCCAGGGTTAGTGCGCGCTTGCTGGCAGCAGCCTGTGCGAGCAGATCCAACCCTTCACTGGGTGCCAGTTGGTCCAGGCCGAAGTTCGCGAGGTGGGCGTTGGTCGCCGGGCCAAGCCGGGACGCCATGCCATCGCCTGCCCAGGTGCCGTAAGCTACTGAAGTGGCTGGTAAGCCTTGGGCGTGGCGCAGGTGCGCGAGCGCGTCGAGGTAGGTGTTGGCCGCGGCGTAGTTGGCAAGGCCCGGCATGCCCATGACGCCGGAGAGCGAGGAGAACATGACAAAGATGTCCAGGTCCATCCCGCGAGTGGCTTGGTGCAGGAGCCATGCCCCGTACGCCTTGGGGGAGATGGTTGTCTCGCACTGCGCCTGTGTCATGGTCAAGAGGATGCCCGAGTCGACCACCCCGGCGGCGTGCACGACGCCTCGCAGCGGCCGGTCTTTGTTAAAGGTTGCCACAATGGAGTCGATGCTGGCCGGATCAGCGACGTCGCCGGCCATCACGGTGACTCTGACGCCCAGCTCGGAAAGTTCGGCTACCAGCGCATCCGCACTGGGGGCTACCACCCCCTGACGTGAGGTCAGTACCAAGTCGCGGATGCCGTGTTCGCTTGCTAACCACCAGGCCACGCGCGCTCCAAGGTTACCGAGGCCTCCTATTATCAACACAGCACCGTCCGGTCGTACCAACCAGTCCTTGGCGCCCGGTAATGGCGCTGTTATCGTCTTGTGGATGCGCTGCATCCGTGGAACAAGCACCCGACCCCCGCGCACGGCGCATTCCGGTTCAGTACTCAACAGCAACGCTGACGGGAAAGAGGCGTCGGTGGTTTCCTGGCCCAGGTCGACCAACCGCAAGTTCAGTCCAGGATGCTCGCTCCTAGCAGTTCTCATCAGACCCCAGAGCAACGACCCTGCCCCTGGTCTCATGGCCCGATCATCAGACTCGATGCCGACACCGACAGCATGGCGAGTGACCCATATAAACGGAGGCCTAAAGCCAGTTTGAGCTGCCGTCTGCAACTGTGCCAGCGCCTTGGCGATCAGATCTCGCGTCTGCTGCGATGTCACGTCGGTGTCTGTGTCCCAGAGGCAGACTATGCCGTCCAGCTTTGCGCCCTGCTCTAGATCGTCGATTTGGACCAGTCGGAATCTGGCTGCCGATAGGGCGGCTGTGACACTCGTTGTCCACGTCGAGTTTCTGGCGGCAGCATGAACCAACAGGGCCCATGTCCCGCTGGGTTCCTGCTGATGAGTGCCATCCGTCTGGGTTGGCTCCCACTCGATGCTGAATTGGAAGCGGTCATTACCGCCGCCGTTGGAGGCACGGTGGGCGGTATGGTTCAGACCAATGCTGGTACCATTGGTACCATTCAAGCAGGCAGCCGTTCCCGCACGTGGCTGCTTGTAAGTGCGCTGGAAGGCATAGGTGGGCAGCTGTACGCGGCGACAACCAAACGGCTTGAAGTAGGCTTGCCAGTCGAGGGGGAAGTGACGCATATGCAAGTGGGAGAGACTTTGTTGGAGGACCTCGCTGCCGTCCTTGCGGCGTAGGAGAGACGGCAACCAGGAAACGGGCCTGTTGTTATCGTTATGATGGTCTGCGAGACACTCTGCACCCATGCCACAGAGCACCGGATGCGGCCCTATTTCTAGGAAGACGTTGACCCCCTGACGGGCCAGCGTCTGGATCCCGTCGGCAAAACGAACCGGCTCGCGGACCTGCCGCAACCAATATCGCGCCTGTTCAAGCTGGCCTGGCTTTGCCAATCTGCCGTCCAGGCTGTGGATAATCCGTATCTTGGGCGGGTGGAACTGCACCGTCTCGGCTACGGCTAGAAAGTCGGCCAGCATGGGGTCCATGTACCGCGAGTGGAACGCATGTCCGGCCATTATCAGCTTACTCTTGTGGCCCCGGGAAGCGAAATGGCCCGCAATGCTTTCCAAGCCATGCGTAGTACCGGATATGACAGTCTGCGTGGGCGTGTTATATGCAGCAATATCAACCTGTGGAGTATGGCCCAGCGCCTTGACTGCTTTGGCGACCTCAGCGGCGCTTGCCCCGAGTGACACCATGCCGTAATCGCCGGCCTGGGCTTGCATCAAGCGACCGCGCGCCGCCACAAGCCGACACGCGTCGGGCAGGTCGAGGATACCCGCTACGTGGGCAGCCACGAACTCGCCCAGGCTGTGGCCGAGGACAAAGTCCGGAGTCAACCCCCAGCTCTGCCACAGTCGCCATAACGCCACCTCCAAAGTGAACAGAGCGGGCTGGGCAAAGTCGGTGCGGTCGAGCAACGCGGCTTCTGTACTTCCGGGGTTCGCCCACATGACATGGAGGAGCGGCAGTTCCAACCCGGCGCCGTCAAACTCGGCCGCGATTTCGCGGACCGCTTCCCCAAAGACGGGGTACACCTCGCTCAAATTCTTTCCCATACCTAGCCACTGACTACCTTGGCCAGTAAAGAGCATGGCCAGCTTGTTGTTGTCAAGTGTCTCGGCGACATGGATATCACTAACAATACTGCCAGCAGTGCCAGGCAATGCCGAGCCCAGCTTCTGCACCAACTCAGCCTTGTCCCGGGCCATCAATACCAACCGCTTGCGGAGATGGTTACGGGTGGTTGCGAGGGAGTAGGCCACGTCACCGAGACGGTCATCCGGTGAGTCCAAGAGATGTTGGCTAAGCTTCTGGGCCTGCATGCGCAGGGCCGCGCTGGTGTCGCCCGAGATGAGAAATGGCAGCATGGTCGGGAGCACCCTCACTGCCGTCTCCCCGTTACCCATGTGCGCGAGATGTGCCACCCTCGGGGGCTCCTCAACGATAACGTGAGCGTTCGTACCGCCGATGCCGAACGAACTAACGCCCGCCCGGCGCACCCGGCTCTCCCCTGCCTTCGTCGACGGCCACGGTCGTTTGTTCAGCACCGGCGTCATGTTGGCGCGCTTCCAATCCACGGCCGGAGTGGGCTTAGTGACGTGCAATGTCTCCGGCAGCATACCGTGCCGCATAGCTAGCACCACCTTGAGCAGACCCACGAGACCAGCCGCGGCTTGCGTGTGGCCGATATTCGACTTGACCGAGCCGATCAAGAGAGGCTCCATATCCTTGCCACTGCCCACTCGGCCCGGCCCAAACACCTCCGCCAGCGCCATGGCTTCGATCGGATCGCCCAGCCTCGTGCCGGTGCCGTGCGCCTCGACATAGTCCACATCCTCAGGCCGCAGCCGGGCCGCGGCCAGCGCCGTGCGGATGAGCCGTTGCTGGGCCGGGCCGCTGGGGGTGGTCAGGCTGGCGGCGCGGCCGTCGTGGTTGACGGCGGTGCCACGAACTATGGCATGCACGACGTCGCCATCGCGCCGGGCGTCCGCGAGCCGCTTCAGGACGACGGCCGCGGCGCCCTCGGCCCACCCGGTGCCCTGCGCGTCGGCCGAGAATGACCGGCACCGGCCGTCGGCGGCCATCCCCCCCAAGCCGCGAGAACTCGACGTGCAAGCCCGGGTTCAGCAGCAGGCTCACCCCCGCCGACACGGCCATGTCGCACTCCCCCTGGCGCAGCGCGCTGCAGGCTAGGTGTGTGGTGACCAGCGAGGACGAGCAGGCCGTGTCGATGGTCATGGCGGGGCCTTGAAGCCCGAGCTGGTGCGAGATGCGGCCGGACATGGTGCCGCCCGCCGAGCCGGTGACGGTGTATCCGTCGAGGTCGGCGAGGTCCCTGACGGCGCCGGCGTTGAGGGTCTGGTGTGCGAGGATGTTGCTGGTGCCGACGAACACGCCCGTCTGGCTCCCGCGTAGTTGCTCCATGGTGTAGCCGGCCCGCTCGAAGGCTTCCCAGCAGGTCTCGAGCATCAGATACTGGGCAGGGTCCAGCCTGCGTGCCTCTCGCGGTGGGATGCCGAAGAACGATATGTTGAAGGAGTTGATGGGGGAGGGTTGAAGGAATCCGCCACGGCGAAAGCTCGCGTCGCTGATGGTGTTGCTGCGATTCCAACGGTCGTCGGGCACGTTGCCGATGGCATCACCGCCGCGCTCGAGCAGTTGCCAGAGATCCTCGGGTGTTGCGATACCACCCGGCAGCCGGCAAGCCATGGACACAATCGCAATGTCATCATGTTGGTCAGCGACATAATCATCCACAGGAGCTTGCTTGCTGGCTTGAGGTTTCGGGTTATTATCAGATATGGCCCCCGGTGAGCTACCCCCGAGATATGCCGCCAATGTCTCGACTGTGTAGTGTTCGAACAGTTTGGGGACAGGAACCGGGCGGCCAAGCTGTGTCTCTAGCTCTTTTTGTACTCGAATGACCCGCGCCGAGTCACCCCCTATCTGGAAGAAATTATCCTGCACGCGGATGCGGCTGTGGCCGAGAACTCGGGACCAAATTGCCAGTATCTGACTCTCCAGCTCCGTAGCAGCTATCACGGCGGTGGCGGTACAGGGAGTCCCAATGGGAGCCACCGGGTCTGGAAGAGCTTTGTGGTCTATCTTACCATTAATCGTCACCGGGAGAGCCTCCATCTCGACGACAAACGCCGGAACCATGTAATCGGGTAGGCGCTCTGCCAGCCAAGGGCGTAGCACCTGGTCAAGCGCCTTCTCTGTCTTACCCGCCGAAGCAATAGTAGCCTTTGGCACGCAATAGGCCATCAGCTGGTCATCACGACAGACGACAACCGCCGCAGAGATATCCTCGCGTGTCATAATGGCCGCTTCGATGTCCCCGACCTCGACCCGGTAGCCGCGGATCTTGACCTGGCCGTCCATGCGGCCCAAGACAGTCAACTTCCCGGGTGCCACCCACCGCGCGAGATCTCCGGTCCGGTACATGACCCCCCCATCAAAAGGATTCTCCACGAACCGGGCGCGACTGAGTTCCGCATTACCGCGATACCCCCGCGCCACGCCCGCTCCGCCGACGCACAGCTCCCCTTCGTTCCCCAACGGCACGGGAGCCAGCGTCTCCGGGTCGAGCACATACAGGTGCCCATTGACGATGGGGCTCCCAACTAGCACCCCCGCCTCCACGTCCCGCGGCTGCACCCGCCAGATGCTCGCGTACACGGTCACCTCGGTCGGGCCGTACAAGTTCCACACCCCGCCACTACCACTCCCACCACCACACGCCAGCAGCAGGCGGTCCGCGAGCACACGCGACATCCCCTCGCCGCCGCACAGGATCTTGCTCAGGCGCGGCTGCCCGCCGTCGCCAGGCCAGCCCGAGTCCAGCAGCATCTGCCACTGGGTCGGGGTAGCCTGCATGACGGAGACGGCGTGGCGGTGCATGAGGCGGACAAGGGCGGCCGGGTCGCGCACCTCGCGGCGCTGGGCCAGCACGGTGGTGGCGCCGCGGAGGAGAGGCAGGAAGAGCTCTGGCACGGCCATGTCGAAGGAGATGGTGGTGATGGCGAGCAGGCGGTCGGTGGGGCTAAGGCCGGGCGAGGAGAAGGCCCAGGGATTGGAGGAGGTTGAGCACGTTGCCGTGGGTCACTTCGACGCCTTTGGGTTGGCCGGTTGAGCCGGAGGTGTACATGACGTAGGCGAGGTCGGTGCTGTGGACGTGGACTGCCACGTCCGGGTTGTTGTTGTTGCTGTTGCTGGTGCTGGTGCCGCCAAAAGGGGCCGGGTTCATGTTTGCCGCGGTGGTGCGCAACACCTCCTCGATCGTCAAATACGACACATTACACCCTTCTGCAGTGAAGGCGTCCAGCATCTTGGTACTGGTAACGAGCAGCTTGGGGCTGGCGTCGTCGAGCATCTGGTCGATGCGTTGCCTGGGCAAGTCTGGGTCGATGGGCACGTAAGCGGCCCCTGTCTTCCAGACCGCCAGCAGTGCCGCAACGAGGTCGACGGAGCGGTCCAGGGCGACGCCCACAAGGTCGCCCTTTCCGATTCCTCGCCGTACGAAGGCTCTGGCAAAGTGGTTGCTGAGCGAGCTGAGTTGTCCATAGGTGAGTGTCGTGTGGCCGCAGATGAGGGCCGTCTTGTCGCTGTACTCCTCCGCGGTACGCTCGAGAAGTGAGTGTATGCTTTGTGATGCATGTCTTGTGGGACCATCGGTGCCGTTGGTCCGGAACCCGGCAACGGTCGCCGGGTTTCGGTTGTCTTTGGCTTGGGTAGGATGCATCGTGTTCCCGTATCGATCGATAACAAGTGCCAAAAGCAAACGGGCTATGGAGTAACGGGTTGGTGAACCAAGGCCACTACGTTTAATGGCCAGCGTGTGAAAGGGGAAATATCCGGAACACCGGGACGGTGAGGTGCAACGTACTTGGGATGGCTTGTCACTTCAACAAAGATAAAACACCCATCCACATCCTCATGGCATCTAGTCAAACTTGGATATGCCTGGAGCTGGGCTTCACTCCAAGGTTTGGCCGAGCGCTGGGTTTCTTGAGCCTTGTTATCCCCATTAATCAGCCCAAAACGCGCCAATCTACAACATAGGTTTGGGGGCCTAATGGTACATGCATGCACAACCCGGTCAATTTTGACTCAACTGATTCCTTCAGGCTTGGTGGCTAGTGTGACATGGAGGAACTGGGATGTGTACGGAGCCCTTCCGATCGGCCCCCCGGACATGCCGGGGCCGATACGTCCGGGTGGGTGTGATGAGAATCCTGGAGGATGGCGTGGTGAGCTTTCAAGGGAAGGGAATACCTGGTAGACAGAGTCCGAGTCAGATACGAAGTACGAGGGCGAATGATACCCAATATTCAAACCAATGCAAGCCAAGATCTACACTCGGACTGAGACAGGGGATAGAAGCTGGGGGGGTCCTCCGATCTCAGCCATCGCATGAGGCAACGGAGCGATTTGTAGCCGAGCTCTTCGAACACCTCACGCTGACTTTCTTGACGGCGTACAGAGTCCAGCGCTTGCCTTGCTCTGAAAATCGCCACCCACCATGACCATTGTCGCAGTCGCTGGCGGCTCCGGCGACCTAGGCCGTCTCATTACGGACTCCTTGCTGAAGACCGGCAAGCATGAGGTTTACATCACATCAAGAAAGGTAAGCAACATACCCACCTTCACTGTCTTGTAAAGTTGTTAACACCAGACCTCGGTAGAATGTGAACACCACGTCCCGCATATCGCCGTTGACAGGCAGTCCCTACTCGCCTCTTATCCAGACCGACTACTCGTCAGAGGATGCTCTGGTCGAGCAGCTCACGGAGAGGAACGTCCGGGTCGTCATCTGCACCTTCATCATGGACTGTGATTCCGCCTCCGACGCCCAGCTCTGCCTGATCCGAGCCGCCGATCGATGCCCCTGCGTCGAGCGCTTTATCCCCTCGGAATTCAACGTCGAGTACGACGTCGGCGACGACATCCTCCCTTACCCAGAAAAGCGATTCCATGTGGCGGCTCGCCGCGCGCTCGAGAAGACGACCACGCTCGAGTACGCATACATCTACCCGGGCATGTTCATGGACTACTTCGGCCTGCCTCACGTCCCGAGCAGCCTGCGCCCGCTCTGCTTCTTTGTCGACCCGGAAAACGGGCTGGCCGTGCTGCCCGGTAACGGCGAGGCGAGGATGAGTATGACATTTACGACAGATGCGGCGCGATATGTAGCGCTGGCGCTCGAGCTGGACAAGTGGCCGCGTGTCATGACCACGGCGTCGAGCACCGTCTCGTTGAACGAGCTCGTCGCGCTCTTTGAGAAGAGTCTCGGTCGTAAACTCCAGGTGCGGTATCAGCCAGTGGAGAAACTGCTCAAGCACGAGGCTTTCGACCTCCCCACGAACGTGGGTATAGCAAGTCGCTTCCCTGACCGGTTTCCCGGGGGGTTGGAACAGCTGCGGGGGCTTATCGCTGATCTCGAAGCCGGCGTGGCGCTTGGGGGATTTGACTTTGGCAAGCTGGGGGGGCATCTTGACCTGGTTGAAGCGTTTCAGGAAACGGCCCCCGCGCCAAGGTTGATCGAAGACATGGTAGAGGAGGCCTGGAAGGATTCAAGGGAGTAAGTAGGGGGGGGGTGGGCTGGTACTACCACCCGTGTATTGCTGTTAACCCCAGATGGTTCGGGTATGAAGGTGGTCCGAGTTAGTCCGAGTGCTCGCTTACATACATGCGATCTTCCTGCGTGGCGGATTTTGTCTCTGTCCGGGCACCCCGCCTCTTGGATACATGTGCAGGAACTTGCCCGGTGCCGATATAATGACACCCGCCTCTGCTTCTGACGAGGCCGTACCGTACCTCGTAGCCAAGCGGTATTGCTAAACACGTCCACAATGGCGCCCACAGACAAGGCACAACCCCACCCGTCATGGGTCCAAACCGGCCCTCATACCTACAGGCAGCCGTACGGATTCCAAGAGGTGCTTTACAACGCCATCTCGGTAACCCCCGGATCACCGGGCCTCTTCCTGATAGGCTCGTCCGTCACCTTCAGCCACACGGCTTCCTCTCCCCTTGGCGAGCTCTCCCCCGACGCCCTAGCCCCTCTGCTCCGCAACGCCTGGCTACAGGTGCGCCAGCAATACCCAGCACTGGCGGCCCACAACCCTCTGGAGGGCAAGACATACACGTCCCCGTCATCGCCAGCGGACCTCGAAGCCTGGCTGGCCGCCACCTTCATCGTGATCCCCGACAAAAACAAGACATGGCATGACCTCTGGAAGACCCTGGTCAAGACGGCGCACATGACCATGTACTACCTCCCCCAAACACGCCAACTCTTCCTCCAAGGCGAGCACCACACGCTCGACGGCCGCGGACTCATGAACTTCTGGGACCGTTTCTTCCGCGCGCTCGCCTCCCCCACCCCCACGCACTCCCTCCTCCACCGCACCGATGGCTCCGAAGTCACCCGCCTCCCCCCCCGCTCCGACGACCTCCTCAACACAACCTCCCACCCGCCCAACCACGGCGAGCAGCGCGCCGCCAAACTCCTCGCCCCGCTCGCCGCGCTGACCGCGCCAATCTCGCTCCCAGTGCGCACCCCGCTGCCGGCGCCCTCCCCGCACAACGCGGCCCGCACCCTGCACGCCCCCGCCGCCACCACCGCCGCCATCCGCGCCGCCTGCAAGGCCCAGCGCCTCAGCGTCACCGCCGCCTGGCACGCCGCCGCCGTGCTCGCCACCCAGGCCATCCAGGCGAAGCGCTCCGCGGGGAACGTGAGGGGCACGCAGTTCGCGTGCTTCGGCAACTTCGACCTGCGCCGCTACTTCCCGTCGGACGAGGACGACGACGCGCCGAGCGCCCTGAGCAACCACCACGGGGTGCTTCCGTACGTAGTGGACGCATCGCCGGGGCGGGCGTTCAGCGCGATGGCGCGCGAGCTGGGCGCGTTCTACGGGCAGGACCTGGGGCGGGGAGACGGGGCGGTGTGGAGCGCGCTGGGGCCGATGGTGCGGCGGATGGTGCCGGCGTTTGCGGCGCTGGCGGCGGGGGCGCCGAGCGAGGAGACGACGCCGGCGCTGTCGAGTCTGGGGGTGGTGGATGAGTTTGTGAAGAGTAGGTATGGCGCGTGGGGGGTCGAGGAGGTGTGGTTTGGGGATACGGTGACGGGGCCGTGGCTGGAGCATTTCATGTGGGCGTGGCGGGGGCGGTTGGTGCTGAATTCGTGCTATAATCCGGCGTTTTACTCGCCTGAGGAGGTGGAGGAGTTTAACAAGACGGTGTTGGAGGTGTTGTTGGACGGGTTGGGCGTGGCGGAACGCGGTAAGCTTTGAGATCTGGTGGCACAGAGGTGCGGTGTGTTGCGAGCATAATGCCCGTATGCAATTTATTCTTGTCTCTGTGGTTTCTGAAGGGCATACATCGTAAACCCGGCACCTAGCCCTTGAAAAGTCCAGTCGACACCTTAACAATACGCCTCATCCACCTCCCCGTAGTCACGCTTCCACACGCCGGGACTGTCCTTCAGGAACTGGGATCGGAACCCGATCATACGCTGCCCCCGCGGGCTGAGCGTCTTGGCAATCTCCTTGGACACGATAAACGGATACGCCTCTTCCGGCGTGAGATAGGAGCACTGGAACACCAGAGTGATAGCCCTCCTCGTAAAGTCCTTGGTGCGGTTGGCGCCGCCGCCGTGTACGACCTTGCCAGTGATGAAACAGGCGTCGCCCACCTCCATCTCGGCGGGGATGGTGTCTTCGGGCGTTCCGTTTTGCTGCAGGTCCTGCCACCTGTGGCTTCCGGGGATCACTCTGGTCGCGCCGTTCTCGTCGGTGAACTCGGTCAAGGCCACGACGAAGTTGACGCTCGCCTCGGGCGCGTCGGGGCCGCTGTACGTAAAGATGGGGAATTGCCATTGGTCCCGGTGCAGCGGCTGCGCCTTGCTCCCCGGGCCGATGTCGATGACCTGGGCCGAGTTCATCCAATACCCGCCTGCGTCTTGGAGATAGATCTCCTCACACAGCTCGTGGATCAGGTCGTTCTCGAGGATCTCGTGGCGAAACGTCTCGCTGAGCGCGACCACGCCGTTCAACCGCTTTGTCTTGTCGCCGTGGAAATCCTTGAGCCATTCCTCGGACTGCTTGGAGCCCACACCGATCTTGTCCATGGCAGGTTGGACCTCATGGTTGAGCCGGCGAACTTGGTCTTTTGTGAAGAGGCCCTTGATGATGACGGCACCATCCTCGCGCAGGGCTCGAAAGACGGCGTCGCGGCCCTCGGAGGGCTTGACTTGCTGTAGCTTGGGCGTGGCGGGCATTTTGCCATGGAGCGAAAGCAGCTGGCGTGAATTGGAACCGCTCGTGAGAACTGAATTTCATCTTCTATCCGCCTGCAGTGTGATCTGCGGAAGAGATGCTCGACTGGGAAACAAGATGACATGACGCAACATTGAATCCTTCCACGCATGCGCCTCCAAGTTGCAGGGAACTAGTTGCTGGAGATATACTCGGACTTTGCGGTGCGAAGGATCCTAAAGTGCGACTATCTTGTCCGAGTCGATGCCCGCTAGCCCGTTCTGTCCGCGGCCGAAGGTGATGAGCACGAGACCGGGCCAGTCCATCCTCTCCGGCGCGGCTTACGTGCAGGAAACAGGCTCCAATGCTGAAGTTTACGGAAACCGCTGTTGGTTGCCGCTCTCGCTGGGGGTGGGAACCGGTGAGGGTGGTATATCAGGCTGCATATCCGGAAAGGGACGCCCACGTGGACTAGAATAATGAACCCTTCAACACCCCAAATCGGGTGTAACATTCAGCTCGGAATGGCGGCTTGGCTGGCGAGTAGGCTCCCGGCAACGGTGAGTGAAAGGACAGGCGAGATGAGATACGATATCTGGGGAAATGTCAGTTAGTGGACACCCCAACCCAAGTTAACAAGGCCTGGACTTGCCTGTTAGTAGCCCCGCGGTCATTTTCTCACTCTCCTTGGTTCCCTCAGCCACCTGAATCGAGGGTGATGAGCTTCATGGCGCTTGGTCCACTCGGGCATCATCATCAAACAAAACCACAGAACCGGATCGGAACCGAGCAGGCTAGTCTTGGCGGCGAGGACGTAAATAACACTAATGGAGACGGCAGGCCAGGCGATGAAGCGGACAAACAGAATGTACAGGGTCGTCCCGAGGGGCAAATTCATGCCACTCTCGTTATTGGCCCTGGCCTCCTTGGTAGAGCAGAAGAGGGTGATTCCGGCGACGACAACAGGCAAGCTGACGAAGAGTCCCCCGATTTGTTTCAACGCTGAGGTCAGCCAGGCGGTAAATATGCCTCCGTCGTCCGAGCTGTTGAAGAAGGCGCGGTGAAATGGCGGGACTAAGCCGACAACGGCGCCGACGATGGCCCCGAGTAGTGGCGCGTTAAAGAAGTCGAGGATGAATAGAAACCACCATTTGGTTTGGGATGACAGACGATTCCATCTCTGGGGGGACATAAACCAAGGCCGGCGATGGTCAGGTTTCGATGTCGGCTTCCCGCTCTTGCTAGGGAGTGAAAAAGAAAATGAGCTGCGTCTCAGGGGATGTGGTGAGTTTGGTAGTTGGCTATCCAACAACCGAGTCTCTTCGTTGGCTTCCACGTCTGGGGTTGAAGCAGCGGTATGACCATCTCGACCCCTATTGCCATTGCCGGTTTTGTCATCTTCGTCGTCCTCGTCATCGGCGGCGTGCTCTGAATCGATTAGGCGTGGCCCTACGGCGAAGGTGACGCAGTTGCTGATGGTCGAGTAGACTAAGAGGTAGGCCTTGGCTCGTTCGATGGCTTGTTTCGCGGTCTCGTCGGTCACGATGAGCGAGTCCAAGATGCCCGTGTCTTCGAGCGCTGTGATGAGGAGCAATGGATAGCTTGTGCTGTTGTTGATCAGGATGGCCGGGGTGACGAAGCTCGGCATGTCCAGAACGCGATGACCCCAGAGACCAACCAAGGAAGGAGACAATATGAACGATAATGCGCCATATTACAATCACCAAGTACCTGGGTGGCCGAAGAGGCATGGAGCTCGGAACCGACCTTGGTGAATAGCAGAGCTGGAAGGAAGATGCGGGGCGCAAATCTTAGATATGGATTTTGGTGTCGGCGCGGCCGATGACCTTTAAGGTGGGCAGCTATTCCTCCAGATAGTATACGAAGGAGGACCGATAGGCTGGCCTGAATTGCGGCGATAAAGGATGGTAGGAAACCGGTAGACATGCTGACGGCGGTCGGGTATGGTTTGGGAGGTATTATTGTGGTGTTGAGTGGTTGGTTCCTGTATCGCCCTCGGGAGGTTGATTATCAATGAATTAATGATCGAATTGTGGTGAAAATATTATTTGCGGTCCGTCTGGCAATAAACTTCTTAGCTCCCATGGTCAACAAAATCAGGTACAAAAAAATACAGAATGTGTGAGCACACGGGCAGTTTCCTCTCTTGGCAATGACGTTTCGATGTGGCAAAAACGGGCTTGAACATGTATGAAATCCGGCTCTTGGAGCAAGAAATGTGGGTGCATTGCGGTACCTGCATTACTGGATGTATCAAATTCCTTGCAGGCACATAAGCTTAAAATGGCTCGAGTATACTTGCGGTTAGTTGGGGTATAAAATGAGGGAAAACTGAGCTCTTCATCGGCTGCCCTTGGAGTTATCAAGATCGGTTCGGGAAAACATGAAATTGGCAACAGAACTAGGGACAGAGCTGGTACTCGAACTAATACACAACATGACAAGGAAACAGACTGGGATAACAAGAATAAACCCAACGACACAAGCAGCAGCTACAACCCTAAATCCGAGGCCTCACCAAACGAACCCAACCCGCGCAGCCACCCCTCAAGCCCCAGCAACCAACTTCTCCACCACCTCCCTCAACTCAGTCGTCCCATACCTCGTCTTACCCTCCGTCGGCTCCGGATTCACATCCAAAATCCCGCCCGGCAAATAACTCTTATTCATCTCGGCATAATAGCCCGCCACCAGTGGCGGAAAGACAGCCGCATAGAAAGCGTCCAGCCCCTCCTTCGGCACGGGCCGCAGCTCGATGCTCTTGCCCGTGGCCTCCTCAAAGAGCTTGTGCACTTCCGACGCCGTGTAGGGCCGCGGGCCGTGCAACTCGAAGATGTGCGGGTTGGCGGGGAGCGGGGTGCCGGTGGCGAGGACTTCGGCCGCGCAGATGGTGCCGATGTCTTTGACGGCGATCTGGGAGGGGGCGGTTAGGGGTGGGTGGTCTTTTTGTAATAAGGTTGGAGGGGGGGTTGGTTGCTTACCATGGGCAGGGGGTGGTCGATGGGGGTGAGCGTGGTGTAGAGAAAGCCTTCGGCCAGCGTCTCAAGGCCCATGCCCCAATTCTCCATGAAGAAACCGCAGCGGACAAAGACAACTTCGGGCGCAGCATTTTGGAGGACGACTTCGGCCTCGTGGTTGCTCAGGATCTCACCCTGGATGGGTTACCAGTTAGTGGAGGGCCGCCTTGCGTGATTTTCATTGCGAGTTTGCGACTTACAGTTCCGTGGCCATACTGCGCACCCATGCTCGACACGAGGACCAGGCGTTTAACGGAGGCCTTCTTGATCGCCGCCTTGACATTCTCCGACACGAGGCGGGCACGCTCGACGACGTCGGTGTTCTCGTAAAGAGGCGGGGTGATATGGAAGACGGCGTCGGAGCCGGAAAAGTCCAGGGTCGCTCCGTCGTCGACGTCGCCCTGCACGGCCTCGAAACGGGGGTTGGACTTGAATTCGGCGGGGACTTTGGCGAGATCGCGGTAATAACCCTTGATGGTGGGGTTGGAAGCGTCGGCGAGGAGCGTGCGGATGGCGGCCTGGCCCGTCCTGGGAGAAGCTGGAACGACGGTGATCTGCATGGTGGAGTTGGAATTGGGGATGTATGTTCCTTTGGTGGTGTTGAGTGTAGCTCGTTGGTTGAAACTGAGAGTGTGAAAGTTGTACGAGGTTGGAGGAGTGTGTGTGCTTTATGATGTCAACTATCGACTGAGACATGACGGCGTTGATCCGTGGTTTATAATCCGCATGCAGCCGCACCGGAATTCCAAACCTCACTTCATAACGCCGAGCTACATACTGCCATCCTGCCGCCGCCTAAACCTCAATCGATGGGGCTGACGACAACTTCATCGTGGGCCTCGTCATTAAAGTCTCCATTTTGACGCGGAAACACCAACTAGTATTCAATAGCCTCCATATTTGGTGTCGAATTAGTCAACAACTGGAGGAGAAGACCGACTTCCAGAGCAGTCTGACAGAGGGTGTCTCTTGGCAACCCCCCTTCTTTTGCAATGTGAGAATCGCTGTTGACTAATCAGCCAATCAACAGTTCACAGGCCGCGTGAAGAGACGCGTTAACCCACTGGGAATGGTGAAGACAAGCGAAGCCAAGCAAGATGACGTTTTGTGGTTCTAGTGCCTGTCAGGCGGGGGAATCTTAAGCAACGTGATTAATAATGCTCTCCGTCTAGGCTTATCGTTTTCAACAACGAACACTATGCTAAATCACCGCCATGATTCCTTGTCAGTCGCGTCCCCTCAAATCCCTCATGGTTTCTGATTCCTCGAGACACTCCCATGGAAGATGGCGCCGCATCGTTCTCAGTCAAAACCCCCAATTCCATGACCGGCTCGTTCGGACCGACCCGATCGAGTGAGGGGATCTTACCCGGGCGCCAAGTCTCACCTGCGATCCATTCCTCGCCGAGATCACCTCTTTCAAAGTTCAACCCATCCCAGCGAACCGAGCTTTGCCCGAGGGAGGGTGAACTCAACTCGGATCATCGTTCATCCCAGCTCTAAAATCAAGATCATGCCAAGGCTAATGTCCAGGGGTGCGGGAGGAGGTTGCCGTCGGACAGCAGCGAGAGCTGTTCGTTGATATGCTTGGTGAGCAGCGGCTCGAAATTCTTAGCCGTTTCTCGAGGCCTGGCTCGACATGGTGAACTCGCTTTGTGGTTTGACAGTCGCATTGAAGCAGTCAAGTTCGATGTTTCCGTTTCTGGCGAGGAGGATGGCGTCCCGGGGGATGATTGTGGGCAAATGGGGACGACAGGGCCAGCCGGTGATGGTACTTGGCGGGTGTAGAGCCTCATCTGTCTAGTATGGCTCATCCCCCGTGCTGGCCCCGTTTATGTCGTGTCGCGACTCGCGGGGCATGTTCCACGGCCGCCGTCTTCCTCGGGCAAGCCCTCGCCAACTCGTTTCTGTGTGGATGGTTGGTGGTATTGGACCATGTACTACCCAGGAAGGCTCAACTTCTTCGCAGTCTGGACACCTTGCCCTCCTGGACGAAATACCCAGGCTGTAGTTATCCCTCGGCCTGTCGCATTCAAGCCGTCTGTTGGTTCCTCCCTGGCATTTGACGATGTACGGTAGCTGCTCGACCTCGTGCAGGCAGCTATATCTAACTCTTGGGTAAAGTTGTTGGCACATGGCGGATCTGGCTTGTTGATGGGATGTTAGTTTACTCGAACGAAAAAGAGAAGCAATGAGGGCACTGGGGCCTTAATACCTGTAGATGCGCTTATGAGTTGAATGCAAGTTGAAGGTGCAACATACGGATTAACGACGCATTTATGGACCATCTACACACCCACGGGCCACAACACTGCCCAGTTCACTAGTTGTCCATGGGAAATTAGGATGACGCAGAATTGCCCAAGGCATCGAGCCGAAAAACCACAGGTGACCATTTCCACCAGTCAACACCACCCAAATGGAAACTATTGGCTGGGGCGAAGGCAACTTTTGCATTAGCCCCGCAATCAAGACAGAAGGCCTCCTCAGCGACTGTCGGTGAGCATGACACGCGATGGAGTAATTACGCCGGTTTGTAGGGCCTTGTTTGTGGTGCGCGCTCCAAGTGTCGAGAACATGGAGATGACCAGAGCACCCTGCGGTGGAAAAGGCAAACTGCGGTGTGTTTTACTCTCCTTAAGACATAATAATGATGAAGTAACTGGAGCAAATATGGTCATGTTTCTCTAGCAATATCAGTTGAGCACACCGGTTCCCCGAACCCCCCCAGCCGCCTAGCCTTAGTCTCCAGGTTCCGATATCACCCCCTACTTCCAAGTCAGCGACGTGACATTTGCCCTCCACGGCTCTACAACTGGCGAAGCACAGCGTATATCCGTCCCCGACGTGACGCAGGTGAGCTCAGGCACCAGAGTGCGCACCTCTCCGCCGAACAAGACTCTACAACACGCACCACAGTTAGCATTGAAGCAGCCTGGAAACCGACACCCCCTTCACCATCTCCCGCAAGCAAGAAACTCCAATCAAGAATCAACTTACGGACTCCCCCGATCCAAATCCGCACACGTCCAATTCACCCGCAACCCCAAAAACCCACTCGCCATATCATACCTCAACTCACACCCCGTCGGCGCCAGCGCAACATCCCCCACCGACTCCAACACGCACCTATTCCACGGCAGCTCCGCCGAGCTATTCGCCTCCCCCCCACCCACTTCCACCCCCTCCACGACCACAATCGCAAAATTCCCCGACGCCTCCCCCGCCGTCTGCAACTCCATCCCAAAGCGCGCCGTGACCGTCTCGCTGTGCGCCGTGGTGGTGTTGGTCTCGAAGCCGTTGAACCACCAGGCGGGCGCGACCAGCGACGAGATGGTGCAGCTCTCGGCGGTCGGGAGCGGGTCGTTGAGGGAAAAGGGTGGGAGGAGGGCGCGCGCGGTGGCGTTGCCGCGGACGGGACCGTCCGTCGTGCCGCCGGAGCAGAAGGTCGTGGTTTCGGTGGCGGTTTGGTTGAAGACGGTGCATTCGAGTGGGAGGGGGGTCGTGCCGCTGCCGGTGATGGAGATGCTGGGGGGTGGGGGTGGGGGTGCGGAATGGTGGGTGGGTACTATGCTGGGAGGTGGGAGGGGGGAAGGGGGTTGTGGCTTACGGCTGGGCTGGGCTTGGTCGTCGCAGAACCAGGTTTGGTTGATACCGAGGGTGAGGTTGTCGGGGTCGAAGGAGAGCTCCGTGTGGATTTGGTACTTGTCGGGGCGGCGATATGCGATTTGGCCTTCGCATGATAATGGTTGTGGCCCACTGGCAGCGGTCAGAGTCCCACCGCAGGAAGCCGTGTACCCTAGGTGGTCGTTCTTGATTATGACGAAAGCGTTTCCGGACTGGCGCAGTCCTGACACTTTTCGGAGATTTATCTGGCTGGCGACCACCTCCCAGGCCGGCGTCCCCGAGTCGGCCGTGCAGCCTGGAGTGTCATGTCCCGGCGGCCCACTCACGTATGATGGGGTAATCTTGACAGGAGAGGAAAGGGCAGCTTTGGCGAGCAGTGGTGTTGCGGAATGGCATGTCGTGGTTTTGCTCTCATCCGTTGTGCAGTTCAGGGCGACTGAGCTGTTACCAAGGGCCGAGAAGGTGAGCCTGCAGGATTTGTGGGTTAGCGACGCTGGTCGGTCGGAAAAGGGGAAGCTAGGTACGTACGGTTGACTTGGGGTCAGGTCATTGCAAGGCCATGTCTCATTGAACAGAAACCAGGCCGTCGAGGTGTCGGCCTGGAAAGACGCGATGAGCGGTTGCTCAGTCTGATTCCTGCTCCGGCAGCTCTGCCATCCCGATGTTGGGGTGGTTGAAGTGCATCTCAGTTCTGTTGTAACGTTTGTAGCCCTGTTGAGCGCGTGGAACGCGGCAACCGTAAGGTCCCCTGCTATCTGAGAAGTGAAATCTTGGACAAGCCAGCTCGGTGTTGTGAAGGAATTGGCGGTGCAACCTGCAGTTATTTGTGCCCAAGACAAGCCATTCCCAATCATTGGCCCAAGGACAGCAGTCAGCGCTGCAACTGGCAGGAATCGTGCCGCCATTTTCACCCGCTGTTGTTCTCGTTGCTTTCAAGTCATGCTGCGCAACGAAGGATGGGACCCAGCTTCCGGAAATTGGGCATTTTGAATGTTTGTAGGAATCGGCTGTGAGCTGTCAGCGACCCCGCAGCCTAAAGATACCAAGAAGGGCCAGAGTTTGGAGGTATATTTAGATGAATCTATTCCGGCTGTAATGGCTCGGAGGAGCACCTCTGGCTGAAGAGCCGGCAGTTACCCTGATGGTCGAGTATGCGGTCTGGGCTGCCATGTTGACCCGGAATTCGGACATTTTAGACGATGGCATGTTATTATTCTACAACGCGGTTTATCTTTGGAACGCAACGAGTGTCCAGCGCAAGGAACTCCTTGTGCCGTCACAGGGAGAAGGGTTATACGTTCGCTTTCACCGCACCCGAAAAACGAAGTCCTCATCGAATGGGCTCTTTGCCACAATGACTTTTAATGAAAAGCCTCTGGGCAGTAGGATGGTTTTAGTGTGGTTTAAAATTCGATGTAATAGCCAAAACTTGCTCATGGTACCGTTTTCTCCCCAGCACCCCACCCAAATTAGCTCCTGTGAACCTTTGTGAAACTCCATGTCCTACCAAAACCTGAACTCCAGAATCCTGTATGAAACCCCGTTCCTAACTCCAAACTCCAAACTGAAACCCCATTCCCAATCCCCAATCTCCGGGGGCTCACCCTTGCTTAGGCCGGTGAGGGAGGCCATGTCGCTCTCTGCTCGAGCCGCAATGTGTGACGAACCTACTTCAGGACCCTGTCCTGTTAGGGTTCAGCTTCGGTCGAAGGTAGTCTCTCAAGGGTGCTTAGGTTCGGTGCAGCCAAAGGGTGCACAACAAAGGCTTTGTCTCAACAGTAGGTTCTCGAGCTTGTAGCGAACTGTAGTTGTGATTGCTAACTGGAGAACCCCCAGGACTCTCCAGGACGAGTGACTATATACTGACTAACTTCCTTTGCTCAGGTTGCTCATGGGTCTTGGCCCTGAGCACCCTGAGCACCTCGGTGCTTGCCCATCCATTGGCCACGTGCTTACTCTTAATGATTGGTTCGGAGTATTGCCAGCGTACCCCGCCGGCCGGCTGCATGCGGCCATAACCGTGACACAATGTCTTCCGGGATGGTTCGGGGGTGGGCCCGCGACATTGCGGCGAGTGTTTTCTCGAGCAGCGGCAAGTCTCGATCTTCGCCATTGAAAGGAGGTGCGTCGGGCATGGCCTTGTACTTAAGCCAACAGATGTCCTCCGCCAGCCACTTTGGCAGAAGTCGATCCAGGTGTGCAACCCCTTGTCCATGCCGTACTTCTTGGGCCAGTCTCCAAAGAAGTGCTTGTCGATGCGAGCATCAAATCTAGGGCCCCAGACCGGACCATTATCGCGATGAAATGCAGAGGAGCCGACGACGCCCGGCTGTGGTGCCTTGACCTCTAACGCCCCCTCTGCGTTTCATTGCGAGTAATAGTGCCGGTCTGCCAGGGCATTCACCATGGACTGACCTCAACGACCATCGACAGCGAACCGGATGCGCCCGATTGGTTTTGGGACCAGCCTGGCCCCAGAGAGCCGGGCGGATCCTTTTCTTTTTCTTTTTTTTTTGGGGGGGGATTTTTTTGTGATTTTGTTGTTGTTTTTGGTGATGTGTTTTCCTTTTTCTTTTTTTGGGGGATTTTTCTTTTCTGGTTTTTGGATGTCGTCGGTATTGGTCTTGGTCGCCAGAGACAAGCCTTTTAGGACCCGGCCGGTGGCCTTGCATGTGGTTAATGACCAGGACCCAGCCGGGTATCTTTGAACCGGGCGAACCCATATCCTTGGGACCGACCGGAGACAACGGAATGAGAACAAACTCGTTGACCTCCGGACCGAGGTCGCCCTCAAAGATGCTATATTCGGGCCCCGGTCATCCCTGCATGGCTGGTTAGCAAGAGTTCAAGGTAGAGTAAGGTCCAGAAATCCTACCGTCTATCGACGAGGCCACCGCCAGATGCCCAGTTAAGCTTGAACACCCGGGTTGGGTTTGGCACCCCGGCGGCCGAAGCGCGAGGAAGAAATAGCCGGCACAGCGCGAATCGAAATGGCAGGGCCGCTGATGTTGCGTTGCGGCCTGTGTTTGTGAGGTTAGTGAGTGACACACAACAACAACGAGGATGGTTTGAGCGAGTTAGACATACATTGCCAAGTCGAAACGGCTGGCCGCCTTCTTCCTTCACACTTGCCGCAGGCCGCAGAGGACCCGAAGGAGCCTGGCCATGGTCAGCACATGGCGAGAAGAAAGACAGGAAGAAAAAATGGAACTGAGTGAAGAAGGAATGACATACCTCATGCGGGCCTTTGGCAGGGCCACCACCCGAAGACAGTGTAAATTGTGCCCCCCCCCGCCCCCCCTTCCCCTCCCCCCCCTTCCCCTCCCCTCCCCTCCACCGCCATGTCCTCTTTCTGCCAGCAACGGCAGTTGGGGGGTGCCGGTTTTATGGCATACCTGCGAGGGCAGCCCCGACAACTGTTGATAAGATGGGGTTAATGTCATGTTCTTCAAACTTAGAGCATGTAACAGCATGTGGCGATGACCGAGTTGAATGATGGTGGATATAAGAAGCTCAGTGAGCATGGAAAGAGACAGGCAAAGGTGAGGTAGGGTGGGAAGATATAAGAAAAGGCAAGGAAGAACAGGAAAAAGTGCCAACGGAGAGGGAGGATAGGAAGGGAAGGGAAGGAAAACGGAGAGGAGGTACGGGGAGGCAGAAAACCCACAAAATAAAGAAAACAGAAATGAGAACACAAAGAAGACAACTAACCCCGCAACCGCAACTCGGACACGATGGCATTATACCATCGTTCCTCGTTGCTGGCATGCCCGGCCCGCCACGCCTTCCACAAGGCCTCCTGGTGGATCTTCCCCCAGCAACTACCCGACGACACAAGGTGGTCCACCAAGTGCCGTGCTTGGGCAGTTACCGGGATGAAGCTCACCGATTCTGGTTTGACAAGTCAGCATAGGTAGGGAAGTGTCGGCTGGGGACCGGCCAAGAGGAGAGGTGAGAGAGAAAAACTCACGGCTGTGGAAGTCGAGAAGGTTTGAGTTTCCGGAGCTTAATGGGGCCAGTAAATGTTAATTTCCGGAGCCAGCGACGGAGCAAATCGCTGGGAGAGCGGCCGACGATGGGCAGCTAGGGCGTAGGGATAGGAGCGAAGAGGAAGGAAAATCGAGGGCAGCGAGGGGGACTCGAGAAGGACAAGGAGTTAAACGATGAAGGGATGAGGGACACTCACGACATCTTTGTCTTGTTTGAATTTTGAAAAAGAAACTTGAAATTTTGGTGGTGTGATTTTGAGTTTGTGGTTGAGGGAAGAAGAACGAGGAGGGCTAGAAGAGATTTATAGACCAGCAGGAGAGTGACTGCAGCGCATGCCTCAATTGAGGAAGGCAACGCCCCACTGCACAAGTTGAAGAAAATGGTTATCGCACTGTTAAGAACAGGGCAGGAGTGAAAACCTCTACTGTGAATGCTTCTGCTCCCTGGCAACCAACTTAGAGATGGGACGAGATTTTGATCACAGCCGATCCAGGCCAGAAGTTGTCCCAAAACAACAGGGAAGGGAAATGATGATGTGATAGACACTTGTAAGTTACTCCCTTTTCTTCACTGTCCTCCCCTCAGTGATGCTTGTTGGCGTCTTGTCAAAGAGTCAGCACTCGGTCACCAGAGCTAGACTTAACAAAGTTGAATTAGGCTTCAGTTGTGGTTATTGTCTCTCCCCGTGCTCTGGCGTTTGCAGACACCATCAAGCATCTACCATGGCAATGGAAAGTATAAAGTCAAGGCCGGCTTCCTACCGATAGCTTTGCTAGCAATGAGAAGACCTCATCCCAGTCTCAGCGGTGAGGCTGATTCGAAAGCATCATGAGCAAGAATTGGCTAGAAGCAATTAAACAAGGGAGTGAAGCCATGGCCAGAGACTAAAATCAGTGTCTTGCTGAGTCTAACAGGCTCTGGGAGGCTCTGAGCAGTTGCGACAACAATCGTTTGTCGATGACAAGGGGCTATAATCATTATCCTGGGGAACCCACCAGTGATTTAGACATCAGGCTAACATATTTGTTAAACAGCATTACATCGTGTTAATCCTCGATAAAGACATCTTGACTCATGGTCCTGCCTCCTGGCAAAACGAAAGACAAGCGCGAAAGTGGGGACCGACTCCAAGAAAGGTTCAAAGAAGACGATGGGAAAGGTTTGGGGCACAGTCTCCTAGCCAAGAATTTCCCTTGGTCTTTGAGGATGTTTGTTGCCGACATTCAGGGGCTGAATTGGTTGGTCGGCGGGGAGACGGAACCAGGGCCACCAGCACACGTATACTGGGTGAAGGTTTTACGGGCAAGAGGAGGGCGCAAGAGAAAGAAGAATATCACGAAGAGGAGCATAATTATGAATCAAGGGATAACAGAAAGAGGAGGCAGTCAATATCATCAAACTCTAGTTGGGCGACAAATGACCAGAAGGGCACCGGCCGAACGAACTCGCTATCGGGACAAGTGTTGTCTTAAGAGATGGATATAACTATAAAACACAGCGGAGAACCACGTCGTGAAACTCCCGTGGTATTTGACTTTGAGAGATGCAGGGGAATCACAGACAAAGCGGATACAGTACCTAAGGCAAGGGAACAAGGACGAGCTGCTTCCTCAAAACCGCCAACAATCAGCAGGAAATGAGAACTCTATCAGAAGGGTCGTCACAAGTACAACAAAGGAATTGACGAGACACAGTCCCTCATTTCTGGGTGGAGTGCGGTTGACGGACCACTGTGGTCAATCTTAAGTCAAACATCCACTTCCCCTCCCCCACTCCCCCCCCCCTCCTCAAATTACGGGCAGATATTTTGAATGGCGTCTTGCTGATTCCGATTTACCCAGTCTAGAACCCCGGGTGCTAAAGTTCGGTCTACCTAGGTTGCTAGCATGGATCGGGATCCAAAAAGCCGAAGTGAACGACTATTTCAAAATGTAAGGCATGTCCAGAAAGACGGGTATTAAGCATCCAAGATGGTATTACCCTCTAAATATCTAAATGTACATATCTAACGCTTCGCTAATGTAGACGGTTTTCCAGTAAAGTAATACAGCACGCCGTTAAGAATCGCAATCAAGAATCGCAGCCTCCCGCCTTTGTCACCCAACAAGTCAACCAGCCAGCCAGCCAGCCAGCCAGCCTTCCAAGATACCAGCATCAAACAGCACTCTGCTTAAAGTCCTTCTGCACGCGGATCCCATGCAACGGGACCTCATCCCCGCTCAAGCTCGCCCCATCGGCCTTCGCGCCCGCCGGCCGGCTCGTCACTGTATACCCGTACCCATGCTCCGGACGGAGGTCAGCATCCACCCCCCGCGCCGTATCCCCCGAGGCCTGGTCATCCGGCAGACGATAAAACGTCCCCGCGTTATCCTTCTTGGTCGACTTCTGCAGCTCGACCTCTGTGCGGTCGCTCAGCGACGGCGTGGTGGACTTGCCGCCAAAGTTCCTCGACGAGGCGGCCGTGGTGGCGCCGCCGCCGCGGGAGGTCAGCATGGTGCGCTTGATGCCGAGCTTGGCGGCGCCCAGGGCCATGACGGGGCCCAGCGTGGGTAGGCAGGCCGAGACGATGCCGGCCGACATCTCGATGGCGGTCCATCCGACGGTGGGGGCCAGGCTGTAGCTGGGGTCGTCGTTGGTGTAGGAGAAGAGGACGCTGAAGCGGTAGGCGGAGGCGAAGACGACGCTGGTGGTGATGGTGGATTAGTACTGGGGATATGAGGAAAGCCTTTGTGGTGGCGGCTGGGGAAGAGAAGGGAGAGAGCGGCGGGCAAGAACATCAGTGAACTTACAAGAAGCCCAAGCAAAAAGCGATGGTGACACCAATCTTCTCGGGTCTCCGCAGCTGCAACTTCCATACCTGGGGGATGGGCAGGAGAAGGATGACCACGTCGGTCAGGATGGTGGACGCGGCGTTTGCGATCCAAGTGCCGACTTGGTCGATGCAGTGACCCGGGAGATCTGGATACCAAAGCTTTTCCACAGGCACGCAGATGAAAATGAAGAGGAAGGTACATGTTATGCACCAGGCCACAACAAAGCCGCCGATGCCGTAGGCCATCTTCTTGAAATAGGGAAAGTGGAAGATGCGGTAATACATCAGCAGGATGGCAAGTTTGGTCCACACGAGATTGAAGATGTAGAGAATCTCGGCCACGACGAGGAACTTGGCCATCAGGACAATCTTTTCCATGGGAACTTTGTCCGCGTGGACGCCCATGCCGGCGTCATGCATGGCAAAAATGAAGCCGACCACGACAAAGTTCCATAACTGGCCGGGGCTGGGGTTAGTGGTGTTGTCACGGGCAGTGAGATGCTGTCGCCCCAGCACGCTGAGAACGGCATACCTGGGAAAATATGACCATATAGTCATCCCACCACAGCTTTTGACCTTTCAAGTGTCGACTGTACAACCTCAGCGCCACTGACACAACGGCCAGGACGGTTACTGACGCCACAACCTCCACGGTCCATGGTTGGATGTTGTGAGGATCGTATCCCGGAATGCCGGGCAGCACAGAGTCCGCCATGGCCGTTCTGAGGTTGTTGATTTTGAGTAGAGATGCAGGATCGAAGGATCCAAGGCTGGTCGCTACAGGGAAGTTGCTGGATTTTGACTTGTGGATTTCTTGCCATGCGCAACAACAACATGGGCGCCACGCACAGGGATAATACGACAAAGTTTCACTTGACATCTGCTTCTGTTGCATGGGTTGTGTGGGGTTGACCGATCGCCCAGACACCCAAGGGTCTCTCGCTTCGACTGGTGATTTCACTAAGGCGAGAGTCGAGATTCGTTGATCAGCCCGAGCACGTCACTCTGCTGCAGCAACCTTGCCATGGTGAAACAAAAGGCAAACTACGCCCTTGGCGAACTCTGACATCACGAGTCCGCGCTCGTTACCCTCCAAGGGAAAACGAAGGGGAAACATATTCCAGACAGCCTCAGACAAGCTCAAAAAACCGTTTGTCTTCCCCTTTTCTGGTTCTCCAATCACAACGGTTCGGGCCGGAGAGCTTGTGGATGGAACTATAGGGGTTTGGTGGAGGCCGTGGAGGACAGGCCCACAGATCAGACAACGGTTCTGTTCAACGAACTGAAGAAGATGGGGCCTTCAAGGATGATAGAGTCTGCAAATGGCTCCAGCTCAAAACGGACAATACTTCCCTATCTGTTGGGGATGTGCAGGGCTCCTTGGCGAAGGGGAGAAGAGTATCCGCCCAAGTCCCACCCCTTCGGCACTTTCACGGCAATTGAGAGCGGCAACGGCCAGTCACTGACGTTAACATTCGCTAACTGAGCGCTGACCAGTAAGGAAAGCATAGCAAAGTTGTGTTGCTTTTGGACGTTACCGAGTTTTCTCCAATCTCTGGACTGGTTGAAGATTTCGAAGTGGCAACATGGATCTGTGGACCGCCACCCATGGCTATTACAAAGACCATTTCTCCTGCATGCCCGCCCATTTCCGGTGACGCCGACGAGTTCCCGAGGGCCCAGTCCTGCAAAGCCACTAGCGGGACTGGTACCATGTGTACAGAACCCGGAATCGCGGAATGACGCCGAGCTCCATTAGTCCGGACTCAAGATGGCCAATCAACAACATTGCCGATCGGGGTGTCTTTGATTCGGGTCTAGCCGCGCCCTCGCCTCGGCCCCATCCTGTATCTGGAACTATTGGCGTCTCGCGCTGGAGTCGAGCATCCACTTTGCAAGGAACCCCTCGCCCAAGCCTTCACCAACAAGCTCACCGAGGGGTTCCCCAGCTATCACTGCTCCAGTTGTCTCCAAGGTCGAGACGAACCTCTCGGTCGATCAGTTCCTGCTTCTCCGCCTCCGTCCCACGTGGAAAACCGAGTCGTCGCCAGTCGAAGACAGGATCACCCGTCGAGCCATCCTCTACATGTACCCCCCAGAAGAAGAACGAAGAACACCAGAACACCAAGTCCCATCGCATCACGATTCACCTCCCCACCAAGCCACCGACAACCCCCGCCATGGCAGCCACCACGACGATTGACGTCCCACACCTGGGCGGGATCAAAGCAGGGTACGCGCTCTCGGGCGGCGTGTACGACCCGTCCAAACCCACCTGCGTGCTGATCAACTCCATGTGCACGACGGTATCGCTCTACCGGCCGCAATTCTCCGACGCCAGCCTCACGGACGCGCTCAACCTGCTCGCGATCGAGCCGCTGGGCCACGGCGCGACCCGCTGCGCCACCGAGCACTTCACCTACTGGGACACGGCCGTCATGGCGCTGCAGGTCATGGACAAGCTGGGCGTGGACAAGGCGTTCGCGCTCGGTACCAGCCAGGGCGGCTGGATGGTCGCGCGCATGGCGCTGCTTGCGCCCGAGCGTATACAGGGCCTGGTGTTGCTGGGTACGTCGATGGATTATGAGTCGGCGGATTCGAGGAGTAAGGGGTGCTGGGACCCGAAGACGCTGCTGGAGCCGTTTTATGAGAAGTGGTGCAGTCCGGTTCCGACGCCCGAGTTTGTGGTGGATGATGTGTGGTGTGGGATGGTGGCGTCGCTGGGGTTTGGGGCCGGTGGTACGGCTGAGATGGTTGCGTTCTGGACCGAGACGCTGAAGGGGGTGTATACCGGTGACGAGGGCAGGAAGAAGCTTAAGATGGCGCTCGCCTGCCTGCTGGACAGGGATGGGCTCTGCCGTAGGGTCAGGGATGTCACTTGCCCGGTGTATTGGCTACAGGTATGTGATGCGGCGGTGGATCGTGGATGTGTATGATGTGGCGCAAGCTAATAAGGCCAAAGGGAACTGAGGACGCGCCGTTCAGCACGACGGTCCCCGCGGAGCAGATCAAGCTGTTCACTTCCTCTAAGGAGGCCACTCTCACCATAATCCAGGGCGGCCACCACTACTTGAATGCAACAAACCCCAAGGAGGTCGGCGCCAGTCTGCTCCAGATGGTCAACAAATACAAATGAATTACCCGGCCATAAATCTTCCCGAAGCTCACCCAACGCTTCCGAGGACGATACAAGACCGCGCCGTCCCGCACATACTCTGCTGGTCAGAGGCTCGGCCGGCGTGCTCGGGATTGCCCCCTGTCTTGCTGCTACCTCAGACACCGGTTATTCCTCTCGGCCGCTGGGCGGCTAAGACACTATCTCATCGTTCTAAATGACAGTGTGGGTTAGACGCATGTACTAGGGATACAGATTCAAGAACACAGGGGACGTACAAATAGATAGTCACATTTAATAGGCTTCCGAGTCCGCGCTCCTAATATAATCTCTAGCTGCGCTTGAGAGAGATTAGCCCGGCCCCGACTCACCTTACACTACGAAGTGCAACAGGCAGCCAGCACTGTGTACAATTTGATAAGCACCACCTTACTATCTATGGATGACCTGGGCCCATCATACTGTTCAGTCCACCTTTTTTAGAACTACACCCAGACCATGTACACAATACCCCCAAGATCTGCCTAGAAAGGCTACCCATGACAGCCCGCAACACCGTGTTGGGCTTCCATCGAGACCGAAAGGCTCAGAAGAAATGGGCGCCTTCGTTGGAAGGTACTTCGACGAGGGCGGGGAGATCTCGGACCGGGTAGGCACGCATCTGACCCCAATCGCAACGCGTCCTCCTAACATATCCCTTCGATATGGTCTGCTGCCTTTGGGGGGCGCTCGTAGTAAACCCCGGCCATCATTGCGATTTTGCCCATCATTTCTAGTCCTATGCCGACGATGGTGGCCGGCGTCACTCGTAGTGGGGTGGAAATGTCGCTGCCGGCTGGGCTGGGGAGAAGAAGGGGGGGGGGCGTCAAGAAAGACGCTAACAAAGGCGCTGTTCTAAGAAGCGGGAATGGCATTGTGTCGAGAAGGCGAACAACACTTGGCCTGCACGAACAACCCCGGGTGAACCGGCCAGGCCCGCAAGCCCTAATCCAACACCACATCCGGGATCTCGCCACCTTCCCTTTCGTCAGGTGGGTTTCACATGCCCGGAGCTCCCCTACTAACAAGCCGGCCATTCTCAGCTTGATAGGTATGTGCCTTCTCGCACTGCTGAGTATGTGAGGGCGTTTCCGTTACTCCAGTCTTAATATGAACTCGCTCTTTTAGGCGTTACCACACCTTGTTCAACTCCCATTAACCCAGAATTGTATTGGAGCACATTAACAGCCTATTGTTTTCCCGAACACACGTATGGCTTACAAGGTCCTTTATCTTCTCTACCTCATTTCCTTCGCTTGAAACGCTTCTCCCACCCGACCCTCGCGTTTTGCTTTCCAATGCTCTTGTTCTACATACTAGGTCCCTATCTATGAAGGTCATATCTATCTAAACCAAAAACAGTTCATTTGATCGCAGGCTTCTCGCTGTTCACCCTAAACCTCGTTTACAACGATACTATCTCCCAAAGATCGAGAAAGCCCGCTCCCCATCGACCACTACCATGGATCACATGCCAAACGAAATCCGGCTTGGGATCGTCCGCCAGCTGCGCGACGAAACCGACAGGAAAGCCCTAATCGCTGCCTACCCAACGTGGAATAAGATCGTCGGACGTGAAGAGAAACTCCGGGTGGTGACCATCGACGAGAGTAGATGTTACGGCGTATCTATCGAGGACTTTCTCGCCACCCTCGAAGGCACCGGGCTCCGGCGGCGGCAATTCCTCGAGGAAGTTAGAGTGGAACGTTTCGTGGACGCCGCCGCATGCTACCAGGCTTGCTGTCCCATCACAGCGGAGCAGCACCTGAGCTATTATCCCCTCGCTCATTTCATGCGAGGATTGGTGGAAGGCATCGACAGAATCACAGAAAGGTCGGTCAACGCTGGCCTCGAAACGCCGGCAATCACCCTTTCACTGCGGGCCGGTGTCAACAATCTGAATGGCTGGAAGACATGCTCCGGTAATCACGCAGACGAAGAGGTTCTGAGGTGGCTGGCGCGCAATCATGACCTAAAGTTCGAGCCACACAACGAAATCGACCGCTTCGAGTTCAAGGGGGTAGATGAGTTCCGTTTCAAAAGCCAAGGCCTGTTCCAGCGCACCGATATACCGAAGCTCAAGGCTCTGATTGAGAAGCTGGTTGGTCTGCATGTGCTCCGTCTCGACTTCAAGGAGGAGTCGTTCTGGTCTCGGTGGCAGAAAGCATTGTGGCGATATGGTAGGTTAAAACACACCCATCTGACTTCATACGCTATGGCAGTTTAGCTAACACCATTACGCATTTTAGATATTATATGCGCGATCACGGGGTTGGACAAGAGACTACCTATCGAAGAGATCCACGTCCATGCGGGCCGTTACTCACCACACAACGAGCTCGAGTGCATTGACAATGCCGCTCAACACGGGTTCAACTTCACCCCGATGACGATCAGGTTACTAGGGGGTTTCTCCTCCCTCACCGTTCTCCGACTCTCCGGTCAGTTCTACGTGCCCGTCCGCTTCTTCGACAGATTCAACTTCCCGTCCGGGGTCTTCCCCTCCCTCACCACTTTCTACCTCGGCATCCAGCCCAACACCGATTCCCTCTCCTAATTCTTCGTCAAGGACACAACCGAGCACGCCTGGACCGCAGCGGCTCGGGACCCTAAGTGGGCCGAGACGGTGGCGCTCACAACAGCCGGCCGTCTGCCGCAGGATATCCTTCCGGGCCCGGAGGACAACGATAACAGCAAATTCACCAAGGCGCTCATAACGTGCCGGCCAAGCGCAACCGCACGCTACCCCACAACGGGACACTGGGGCCGCTGCTGCTGGGCGCGTCCCAGGCGGCCCAGGGAATGCCTCGGATCGAGACCTTTTCGATCTGCCTAGAGGATGACTTTTCCGACGACGACAGCCCGCATCCTTTTACGCCGCCGTTTCTAACACGGGTGTTTCATATGCACTTTGTGCTGGCGCCGAGTGGTGGGGGGAACGCGACGCTGACGTGGAAGCTGGGGCAAAAGATTGACTACTGGCGCCCGGCGGGGATTTGTTTGGATGCGTGGAGGATGGTGGCAAGGAGGAGACGGGGGTTGGGGCTGGATATCAAGTATATTGAGTGATTGCCATGGAAGGGCTTGGGTCCGGCAAGGGAACTTCTAGTCGGTGACGGGCATCACTATTAGTGTCAGGCATCATTAGACATAATCTCAGTACATGTACCTCTTGAGCAACGGGTGAAATGGTCTAACTATACACAAAGCTACCTCAACCCATTCCTACCTAACTAGACGAACTACATGTATATGTCTGTAGGTATCTACCTATGTACCCAACCCACGCTGCTCCTCTTGTGGCGATCAAAGACCTTGCACCGCACCGTCAACCCAGGCCACTGTTGAAACCATCGAGGGGTTTTTAAGCGCCATCTACACCAATTACCCACATCACGTTACAGGTGGCGAGAACACCGAACCAGTGCTAGTTATCCCATTATTTGTAAACTCATCATACGGCATAGACTAAACAGACTGTTTCTCTCACTCTCTGTTAACATCCACGCCCTCAATTTGACTCAACACTCTTAACCTCAAAAGTCCTCCATCTTGAACACCGAATAGGCCGGCTCCTCATACGGGTGCGCCCTGCAACCCAGTCAGCCAACATTGAACATGACATGACATGAACCAACCCCCAAAGCACCAACCAACTAAAACACCCAACAATAACATAACCACGAACAATAAAGAATACTCACCCCTTCAACGCCTCCACCGCCCTCCTCACCACCTCCTCCCCAACGCATAACGTCTCGACCCGCGCCTCCTCCACATACTCCAGCGTCCCCGCCTTGCCGATGTGGGGGTTGGCGGTGGCGCCGGGGCGGAACTGGCCCGTGCCGAGCGTCGTGTAGCAGACCTCGGTGTAGTTGCCGGGGCCCGGGTAGCGGCCTGCGCCGGCGGCGAAGATGGCGGCTTTGCAGGCCTCGAGGGCGGCGGGGGGGACGTGGAAGACGAGTTTGTACCGGGTGAGGGCGGCGGCCATTTTGGGGAGTGGGGGGAGGGGAGTGTTTGTGGTGCTTGGGTGGTGGATGGTAGGGGTCAGTTTGGTGTCAGGTTTGGGTTTGTTGCTGATTCACTGCCGGATTCAAGTTGTGTTTTCGGTTTGGAGGAAAGGAGGACACCCCCATTGGGGATGCGGGGCCGGCTCCAGTCGGCGTTGATGGGGTCGTG
>NT_165979.1:4319581-4327663 GCF_000143365.1 Chaetomium globosum CBS 148.51
CCACCAAAACTGAATCGGTCTCACCCCCGGCAGGCACTCCCCTTAGAACCCCTACTACTCGTGAACCCTACCGGCAGCCCCAGTCCCATCCCAGCTCTCAGCAAAGCCGGAAGCGGGTCTCGCCGTCCCCGCCGCCCCCAGCAACCACACTACTCCGTCACCCCCGGCGGCGGCGGCGGGGGGCGCGTCCGAGCTCTCAGGCGGGGGGCGGGGGCGGGGCCGGGGTGGTCCGACTCCGGCTCGGCAGCCGGGACATTCCGTGCTCTCCGGCGGTTCGGCGGCGGGGAGGGTGGGCGGCTTAGTCTTGCGGGTGTAGGTCTTGGGGTTCCAGGGGCGGGGGATCGGGGGCGGGGCCGGGGTAGTCGCAACTCCGGCGGCAGCGGGACATCCGTGCTCTCAGGTGGGCTGGGCGGGCGGGCGGGGAGTTTTGCGTCTTAGTCTTGGTGGTAGGTCTGGATGGTCTTGGTCTTGGTCTCCGTCTCGGTCCTCGGTGGCTGAGGTCGCAGTGGGCGGCTCGGCTGTCTGTTTCTGCTGCTGCTGTGGAGGGTGGGGTGGGTGGTGGGCGTGCGGGTATGGGTCTTGGTGTGGCCTGGTGGGTGGGATGGTTACGGTGGTGGAGTCGTCGCAGTCGTCGGTGGCGGAGGAGGAGTGGAGGGGGTGGGGCTTGTGGGTGCGGGTGCGGGTTTTGGTCTTGCAGTCTGTGGCCTGGATGAGGGCCCCGGGGATGGTCACCGTCGTGGGAGTCGCAGTCCTCGGTGGGAGGGGAAGGAAGGGCAAGGGGGGGCCTGCTGCTTTGGGCTGCTGCTACTGGTGGGTGGTGGTGCTACTAGGGGACGAGACAGGCCGGGACAGGGCAGGTGCAGGCACTGGCTTGGTGGTCGGCCCAGATGGTGGCACAGTCTAGTCCCTTGCGTGGGAGGCTCCGTGGCAGGGGAAGGACGTGTACGCCCGTGGCCACGACGGGTTCGATGCAGCCGCAATTCTGCGTCACCGTGCTCAGGACGAGACAGGCCGGGACAGGGCAGGTGCGGCACTGGTTGGTGGTCGCCGTGATGGTGGGACAGTCAGTTGGGTGCGTGGGAGGCTCCGTGGTGTGGTGATGGTCGCCCGTGGCCACGACAGGGGCGATGCTGTGTAAGTGGCTTGTGTTAGCAAGATGAAGGGGTAAGGCTGAGAGAGACAGGGAACCTGGCACACTTACGCCGCAGCCCCGACGGTAAACAGCACCGCAAACGAGTGCATCTTGATTTAAACGAGTGTCAAGTCGAACAGTGTACGAAGTAGCGATTGTGGTTGAGGAGAAAGGTCTCGTGTCTCCCACTTCTGGGCAGACGACGCATCTTATCATCCAACCTCCCACAAAGGAAACATGACCAAGCACCTCGCCGAACTGGGCATGGCCAACCCAGAACGTCGGACTCGAGAGAGGACTTTACGAGCTGGCTCACCAGATAACCAGCCATCCTCTTTTGCGGTCATGGTATCGTGGGGTGACAGCACAAAAGGACCCGGAAGCGGACGGCGCGGGGTACCGGCGCCGTCATTGGCCGGCATGCACCGAAACGGCAGGCCGGATCTCGTATTGCAAAACGCCACACCTCGTTGATTCGTTTCCATGGCTGGCAGTTTCTTGGCATTGACGTCGTGCATGCAACGGTTTGAGGGAGGACAGCATGGTGTCGTGGTCGGCCCAGGTCGGGTGCAGTCTGGTGGCGGGACACCAGTGCCTTCTTGGGACACGGTCACCGCCTCCACTCATTCTAGGCTTCGATGGCGTCGAGAACAAGAAAGTCAGTCACGGCTTGGTTCGTACTCGCTTGTTGGGTGGTTGGTCAAGCAGTTCGCAGTGATCTTAGCCGAACTTGAGAGGATGCGTGATATGGGGTATTCGAGGGAGTTGAGTGGTGTCAACCTTTCAGGTGTACTAGCTAGAGGGTGAGATGGTCCCGTGCTTGATCAAGTTTGGAATTTTTAACGTGGTTAGCTCCAATTCGGGAACTTACCTAGGTAGGTAACTTACCTGGGACTTGTTACCTCGCCAGCAATGGTTAACTTCATCGTCCACGACTCACGGGCGAGAGAAATCAAGCAGCTGATAAGCTCCCATATTCTCTGAAACTGAGCGAGGGTTGCGGTATTGGGCATTACCAACAGTGAAGCTCCTCGTGGTGTGAATACGAGGATTGGAGTTCGCCTTCCTGAGGCCCACCCACCACCCATATCTCGACTGGTCGGACTGGTGATGAGGCTGACGGGGTTGAGCTATATTAGCGTCGTTAAGCAACATGAAGCACTTCCCACGGTGATATTCGCATTCGATTCCTCCCACCTCAGAGAATGAAGGTAGCGTCAATAGTTACGCGCCTCTCCTCTTGGGGCAACGAGGTATGCGTTTCTCTGTAACAAAATTAACGCTCGCCGGACCTAGACCCATCCATGCGTCTTCGGAATAGCTCAGTTACTAGTACGGTCAGCATCCCTCGGATATCAGCCTCGAACCGGACTGGAAACCCGGGAGATCTCTGTACTCCTCATGTAGAAAATCAGGTGATAGAAGGGCAGGTATCCGTACGTCGGTCCCACACGGCTTCTTTAAGAGAGTGACTGAGAATTGCGATGGGTATTCTAACCCCTGTAGAACGGTATTGGTCCTGCGGATGCGTGCCAAGGTTGGCGCCGGGAAAAGAAAGAAAAGGGGAAAGGGGGTGGGTTCGAGCGAACTCGACGGACTGGTACATTGGCAGCCACTGAAATCCAGACCATGTATCTTGACGTTTGAAACCCCAGCTCCTCACTAGCTGCCGCTACTCCGATGCCCATCTTAGAAGCCATCGCAAACAAGAAGGTCGTCACGATTGTGGATGTTTGCTAGGTGAAAATAAATGCTTAGACAAAGATTACAGAAAGAAGACTGTGACAAAAGAGGGAGACTCACTCAAGGTCGTCGCGGTCACCACATTCTCGCCGTCGACCCGCGTGCATACGGCGCTGATATACCAGACACCATCACATTCTCTAACTTGAGTGTTCTGGCAGCTGTATCCATAGTTCCCGCTACATGGGTGAAAATAATTAGGTCAGATCTCGGCGATTGCGGAACGGAGTATGGGAAACCGGTACATACTCCCTCACCCAGTTCAGTAATCTGTCACGGTTGGCGAAACAAGTGTTGAGAGCCAACTCAGCATTGACATCCAAACCGCCCGTTCTGCGGCACATACACATCAACAAAGGGTTGCCGATGGCACCACCGATATAGCATTCGGTGCACGTTCCAAAAGCTGCGCTTCTCCACGGCGCCGTGAGCAGTGCGAGTTTCGACTCCATTCGAAATGGGGGCGGCTGGCGGAGAGGCCGAGGACTGAGTCGCTGCTAGGGCAACAATGAACAGTTGAATGGGAACCGCGAGATGCATTATGGAGACCACAAATCGGATGGGGTAATATCGATGCTGGGTCAAGCTCTCCTCAGGTGGGTATGTTACTGCGGGATGTCCCACAGGTATGTTTCGTTTTCGTTGCAAGAGGGATTCCCTGTGCTTATAAACTTTACGGAGGCGCATGGAAGCAACCCTGGAGGAGGGTAGAAAACTTCATGGGGCAGACATCCCCTCCCTGAAGCCTGGTCTCTGTCCCGTGTAATTTGGGGGCCATCACACTGGAGACCGAATCCTTTCTTGTCAGTGCCGGAAAACAACCAATACGGACCTGTTGTCTTTCTACTGCCAAGGTAAGTCATGGGGATGGACGACAGCAGCTGAACCTGTGCATGAGCGGGATCCATGCAATAGTTAACGATTGCTTTGCAACCGGCTCGGTATACCCAAACCTCGTCTTTAAAGATCGCGTCCGGGTTAGCTCGTTGTTTCGTGGCTAGAGCATCTGGACAGTTCGTCTCGGCGCTGCACGGCGAATCCTCCAAGCCAAAGCTTCACTCTTATCACACAACTGTTCGGCCTCCATTGGGCATATTTCGGGGGCGGAAAGTCTGAGATGGACTCGGTTACTCGAACTGCAGGGGGACTGCAGTGCGTCACGCCCTTAACACATGGGAGGATGCGATCTAGCGCGAGTAAGACGGCGCAACTTTGCTGAAGGTCGACGAAGCTTGCGGAGACTTGCACTCCATACGAGTGAAGTTGTTGAGTCCTGTCTTCATGTTGTCACTGCTTAAATACCTAACAACCCCGGCCTCCCCCTTCTCATCTTCCACATTGGCCCCAGTCACCCTCACAGACTTACAGACAACCTCTCACGATCCCGAGTGCTATTACCCGACACGAACCACGACACGGCTAATACTTGACGGCGCCTAGAAGCCAAGCTATGCGCCTAACATTGGTTCTGGCCCTATTCGCCGCCTCTGTGGCGGCGGCCGCGAGCAATATCCCTACCGAAGATACCGTGGTGTCGAGTCCGGGGCTTAACAACCGGGCTTGCCCTTGCGATTGTGTAAGTTTGTTCTATCATCCTGTCTCACTCTTATCCTGCTTTGCCATGCGATGGAGAGAGGTTGCAATACATGTGCCAAGGACTGACCCTTTGCGTCTAGAACAACATGGTGTGTGGAGGTAATTGCAATAGGTCTGGTTGCGATACCTATGCCTGTGCAGAGTGCGCAACTTGCTGTAGATTCGGAGGGTGAGTGCTTGAGGCTGGATGCCGTCTGCTCACGGTTGTGGATCGGTCATATGTATTTGACATCGGGATTAACTGGGGACGGGGCGTCTCCGCAACATGAAAGACAAATCGGAGCCTACCTGTAGATTAACCACCGCCGGTTAAATCTCAGCCGCGCGTTCTAAAGTGATTGTATCCCATCCAGCTCAATGTTCGCTCGCCCGGACTTCATGTGTAGTTCGTTGCAACTAGCAACCCCATGGGTTTGGGTATTCTGCTTGTTTTAACCAGCCGGCTTAGGGAGGGCGTTTTGCGTTACGCTCGGAATTTGAAGTGTTCTTCCATGTCGAAGTTGGACTTGACCTTGGAGTTCAGAGCCCGGAGGAGCTCGCCGGGGTACAAACTGGAAGCCAGCCTGATTCTGACCAGGAGACCAGGAAAAACGCACGGCCGCTGAAATAGAAGGAAGTAAACCCATGAAAAGCGCAGGTACAGAGGTAGGTACATAATGTACCTTTTACTTACCAATCTCCCAATATCAGCCAGCAGATACCTATTGTTTGCCGCTTCTAACATCGGGCTCTGTCGTATGTGCACTTCGTACTCTGATGTCCCTGTACCCCTCGCCAAGAATTGCTTGTCCCGGGTCCGAATCCATGGCGTGGGGGCTGGGAACTCTCTGTTGATTATCATTGGGAGTTATACAATAGACAAACTGCTAAATTTGTCTGAGCGAGTGAGCATCACTGCACCATAGAGTGATTTTGCTAAATCTGAGAGGCTGTGAGTGTCAAGGCGAGAAGGAAGGAGCTGACGGTAGATGTGGGCTTGAACCCCGGATCGACATTCCTACCGGAGAACAGGCTCGAAACAGGCTGCAGGGCCCACCGACGATCCCCACGAAAATAGGCGGAGTTTGCCGATTTTTTGACAGCAACTCTTGCATTCCAGAGCGTGTTTATGGTGTTCAGCGTGTGTGGCACAGTGAAGTTTGCGTGTCTCATCCCCAAAGCCTCGGAGCTGTGGCCGTTTTTTGGACTGCGGCCGAAGATGTCTCACTCCTTCGACTGACGTGTTCCGCAATGACGGAGGGAATCGGGCACTTCCATTTCGTCGGGACCAGCGCCACAGGCGGCAGGCGGGGAGTCCCCTTCATCTTAGCTTCCTCCCTCCTCGCTGCACTTGGACCAACACCTTTCCCATTATTTACCTTCATCTTTGTGCCATCAGTCAGTGACTAACCGAAGGCCCTTCACTGGATTCGGTGCAGCGCTGCGTGCCCTAAACCCAAACAGCTCTAACCCCACACCAAGTCGCACTCGTCGAGCCCGGTCCTGTACCTCATTCGCTACTTTAGTCCACGCGCCATCGTGGTGCGCCAAACCTGACGCCGCCAAAAAACCGGTTCTCGTGCGGCAAACGAACCCCCATTTTCCGATGGCGGCATATCGTGCCACAAGGCCCTGAGACTGGAGAATCAACTCGGGCTTAAAGCCAAATCTAAGACCAGCCAGCATCTAGCTGGCGCAAATGCACACGCAACTCAGAATCACACTTCATCCACCCTGTAACCACGATTACCTTCTGTAGCCAAGACGGCTGATGCATGGGAAACAGGGTTTGGCAACAAGGGTGCAACGCTGTTGCAGCAGGTACCGCTCTGCCGCTGCGGCATTCGAAGCGACTCCGCTCTGAAACCGGGGCCCCGCCACGCCAGAGATTGACACGAGCTCATAGTTCGCTGGTGGCACAGGGGAAGGGGAGTGGCGGTTGTTGCTATTAGAAGCCCGGTCTCTCCCGACCAGGGCGACATCCCAGGCGTTCTCGGCCGAATCCTACATCGGACGGTAGAAACCCCAAAGGCGAGCGAGCGTTTCTTTACGAGCAGCACCGGAAGTGCTGCCGCTCTCAAGGAACTGTTACTGGGCGAGGCGGACGAAAGACCGCGAGTCCCCGCAAGATCCCGTATCCCGGAGGTTGCAGCAGACCCAGGGGCCCAGAGCACAGCGCCCGACGCAGGCGACATCGCACAACCTCAGCCGCAGCAGAGTTGCCCAACAGGAACACCACATCACGAAATGCCAAGTGCAACCCCGCAACCCCAACTCAAAAAGAAGGCGAGCTTCAGGGACCGCCTGAAGGCCTGGCAAAAACCACTCCAGCCCTTGGAAATCGTGACCGAGGAGTTGAAACCGCGGTTTGTGTACGAGCCCACGCATGCCGCCGCCGACTTTTCGCGGTTGGCGGTATCGCCGGTGAGCCCAACGAAACCGCGGTTACCACTAGCCGCAACGTATACACCGCCCGAGAAGGACGTATCAAGTACGGCTCGCAATACACAGCCACGGCCGGTGCATCGGGACGAGGCCCGAGATGACGAACCGACAAGACGACACTCCAGATCCAGCGTGAACCGCCATTCCTACACGCTGGTGGAGGACCCTTTCCAGGCATCCAACGCCGCTGCCCACGTCCCAGTCAATCCCCAGCCGGTGGCATGGAGCCCAGGTGAACCGACATCTCTCATAAGGACAGAGCCGCCGCCGCCGTCGCCATCGTCACAACCCCTCTCCGATTTCGAACTCTTCCTCGCGCGCGCCGAAGCTGAAGACCGCGAGAAGCGCGAACAGCTTCTGCGCAGCATCTCACAGCGGTCTGCGGCATACGCAGCCAACCGTGTCCGGCCAGACCCGCACCGCCAGTTCGCGGCAGTAGTGCCGTCAACAACTGGGAAGACAGCTAAGGGGCCAGCTGAGAAGGGTGAAAGGCCGGCACAACGCAGCAGCAAGACTCGCCACACCCTGGTCCCCGGAGCCAGTGCCAAAACCGAGCAGCCGCAGCCGCAGAACCGGCAACAGCGACAGGACAGCGGCCGCAAAGGGCACGCGCGCAAGTCAAGCTGGGCAGCGAGCTACATGACTGGCAGCAGCGCGGGGGAGATACCCCCAGTTACCCTGCCATCAAAGCGGCAGGCACGACCGCTGCCCGAGCCACCGCAGCCGGTACGAGCAGACTCTGCTGGCAAGGAGTATCCGCCGCAACCGCCGAGGACGCTACGAAGGCAGGCCAGCCTCACGCAACGCCTTGTTCAGTATATCCGGCCACCAAAGACGGGGTCTCGGCCCATCGAAACGCTGGTTGAGTGAGCGGCATGTGAATTGGGTCGTCGACGGTGGAACATGCGATTGGGTTGTCCGGGTGGCGTGTTTGAGGACTCTGGTATGGTCGCATGTTGGGGGTATCTTACACCTTTTGGCCCCTCCGTCGACCTTGATTCGTTGGTGGTTGACGCTCGCGGCCTATTGGTGTGCTCTCATTCCATCACTCCAAAACTCGGATACATAGACAGACGTACGCACTCACACATACGCATCACAGCAACTCCGTCTACACTCTGTCGAGCGGTCACCATGAATTGGCAACCGCCAGCAGATCCTGAGAAGCCCCCCTCCCTGTCCATGAA
>NT_165979.1:4328004-4329972 GCF_000143365.1 Chaetomium globosum CBS 148.51
TATTAGTGGCTTTCGCGTAGCTGCGAGCGTTTCCCCGGATGAAACCGCCGCGAACGCCACCGAAGCTGGCGGATCCGATCGGGCTCCGGGGAGATCGGGGTCGGGGGGCTGTTTTGGAGAGGAGACACAGCCGGTTGAGGGTTGAGTTTCTGAATGGGGAGGCTAGAGAAACACAACGAGCACGAGGACGGTATTACTGAGATGAGCGCCACTCAGGAGGGGTTCAACGGGCTGGATGATGATGTGCTAGAAGATGAATCGGCTCCCTTTCGACCTTCGTCGCTTCATTTCATACCCCCTTTTTTTCCTGTCTACCAGATGGGATGGTGTCTTTATGGCCTGGCGACGATTAGGAGGTTGTTTTAAACCGTATCCTGTCCATGGCTTTTCCAGGGTTCCATGCTTGGTCTACGACATGAAATATTGGTAGTCGCATGAAAGCACCACTTCCTCATTCCTGTAATCGGGTAAAGTTGGACAGGGTACATTCAAGTCCCTGCCTCCAAGGTACTGCATTTGTCTTTCTCTCCCCTTGCAGCCTCGGGTTACTTGTTCATCATTTCTAGCCATTTTTCTGTCTCGGAAACTCCGAATCTGAAATGTTGTTGGGTGAGGGAGCAGGAGGGTTCCCCGACAAGGCGGCTCGGCTCCACTGGTCAGATGAACCCCTGCCCTGGCTCACCCGGCCCGCTTAAAGCAGCCGGAGCGGTGCCCGGAGCCAACCGCGAGAGAGCGATGAACGATGGCTTGGAAATAAATTGGGATTGCGACTCAGACCTCGATGAGATCAATGCGCCCGCGGTCAGACATTGTTCCGTCAGGGGAATGGAACTTCTGGGCTGTGAGGCTCGTCCCGTCCCGTCGTCACCCTTCCCGCTTGTAGTTTCCTTTTTTTCCCCTTGCGACAAGTGCTGGAGGAGTTGGGACGAGTGTTACCATCCGGTCTTTGAGGATTTCCCCATTGGTTGGCCAGCAACTGGGCGCGATTCGCGACGGGAACCACTGAAGAGCAGCCAGCGGCAAGCCGCCCACAGTGGGTCACACCTTGCTTAACATGGCGTTGTCGTTGTCCTCACAACCACTCAACGGGTTACCAATCGAGCTACTCACCTTCATTATCGATGGCCTCGACCGTGTCGAAGATATCGCAGCCCTCTCCCTGACGAACCGACGCCTGTACAGCACCGCGAACCCCCACCTTTACAAGCGCGCCGCGCTAATGCGACGATGCCGCGTGCACTGGCCTGGGCCGGCCAATCGCGGCTTGGTGTCCACACTGAAGATGGCCCTCGGTCGCTGGGGTAGACCCTAATCATGAGTTCATCGAATGCTTGCCGCCAGATGAGTGGGAGAGGGTCACCGACGAAGCCCGCGCCGATGCGACGGCAGGCCGATCCAAGGCACCGTGGGCCATGTGGGACTTCAACAACCGACCAAGAGCCACCAACCTCGACAAATGGTCCTCCTCCCCGGATCCCGCCATCGAGAGCGACCACGCCGACACCCCCGGCGGCAGCACCTCTACCATTGCCCCCTCACCCCGGGCGCAAAGCACCTCGGACCAAGATTCCGTCGTCTCGTCCGAAGAAGACCTCTCGCGGCGCAGCGACGCGACCCCGGCTACCGAACCGTCGCCCACACCCACCCCACACCACCCCCTAACACGCCGGTACTATGCCATACACCTCGCCGCGCGGGGCGGTCACGACGACATGCTCGATATTCTAATCAGCAACGGCGCAACCGTCAACGTCACGTCTGAGCGCTTCTGCGCCTGCACCCCACTCTACGGCCTCCTCAACACGCTCGAGAGTCCCAAGCCCGATCCCGACCTCCCTCTTCTGTATGGATCACCACGTCTCCTCACCGCTGGCCTTGAGAACGGCCGCTGGGCCGTGAAACGGGAATGAGAAACGGTTGGCGCGCGTGTTGCTGGGGCTTGGGAAGCGGGAACGGTGGTAAAGGTGC
>NT_165979.1:4331534-4374121 GCF_000143365.1 Chaetomium globosum CBS 148.51
GGTGGGTGGCGTGGGAGTTACCCTCCATTCACTGATGTGAGCTGTAGTTTCTAGCGTAATTGAAGTCTTGCGCCGCCGCCACCACTATCACCGACCTTGGGTTGGGCGCCACCGCCCTGCACCACGCCGCCGCCATGGGCCTCTCCGGCCTTTCCACGCACCTCCTCACCACCGCCACCGTCCCCGACATCAAGCACCCAAGACACCTACACCCTGACGCCCTTCTACCACGCCTACGCCCACCGCCGCTGGGCCACCACCATCCCGACCCTCCTCGCCCTCGGCGCCGACATCCACTGCGAAGTCAAGATGTACATCCCCTACACCACCATTACCCCGCTCGGCGAAGCCTGCCGCCTGGGGGACTTCGACGCCGCCGACCGACTCCTCTCCCTCGGCGCGGACGCCATGCGCGGGTTCGTGGCCGTCGCCGCGGGCGGGTGTCTGACGCCGCTGCACATGTGCTGCATGCGGTCGGCGAAGAAGGCCGGGGCGGGGGGCGGGCCGCCGGTGGGGCCCGGGGGCGCTGGGGGCGTGAGGCCGGGAGACGAGGATGATGATGAGGCGAGGGGGAGGGCGAGGATGCGGACGATTAGGGCGCTCATTGAGAAGGGGGCGAGGCTGGATGCGCAGGACTGTTTTGGGGATACGCCGCTTTCGGCGGCGGAGAAGGCGCGGAATACCTTTGCTTTGGAGGCGTTGGCGAGGTTGAGTATTACGGGGGATGGTGGGGGGAGTGAGTGGGGTGGGGAGGAAGGGGGTAAGGGTGTGGATGGAGAGGTTGTGGGGGTTGTGAAGGTTGTTGAGGGAGGAGGCGGTGTGGAGGGGACTGTGGTGGGTAGCGCTGTGAGTGCATCGTAAATGTTGTTGAGTTGTTTTGGTTTGCGGGGCGTTGTGAAAACGGTTGTCCGGCTTGTTGGAGACTAAATGTACATACCCCAGTTTTTATCGTCGCATTTACTTTTCTTTTGTTAACCATAGAGCAATCTATGTAGAACCGTTAGTTGTTGGCTTATTCGGATGGGCATAGGAGAGGCAATGGGACAGATATTGAACGAAACACAGGTGAACCATCCGACCGATGTCTTGTTGCCCGTGGGCAGGTCCCTCTTTTGGTATCAACACACCTAAAAAATGCTACCTGTTGCTTACCACCTTCTACCCCTTCCTCTGCCTCCCCTCCCACCACCCCCGCCGCCACCGCCCATCTGCTGCCCATACCCGTACCCTTGGCCCTGCCCCCCAAAGTCACCCCCAAAGCCTTGACCCTGCCCACCCTGTCCCGGCCCGCCGGCACCACCACCTCCCCCATACATGGCCAGAGCCCCCATATCCACCTGGCTGGGATCCATCCCGCCGGCCATCATCTGCTGCATCAGCGCCTGCTGCATCTCCGGCGTCATGCCCTCCATCCCAGGAATGCCCGCAGCGCCCCCCGCACCAGGCACAACACCACCCTGTCCACCAGCAGGCCCACCCGCACCGCCAGCCCCCTGCATGCCCATCCCGCCCATCATCATCATGTTGGTCATCTCCTCCATCATTTTCTTGTTATTCAGGGCGATGGCGTCGGCGTTGTACTCGCTGCGCAGGGCCTCCTGCTTCTGCGCGTACAGCGCCCACGTGAACTCGTCGAAGCCGTAGTTGAAGTAGTCCGACAGGTCGGTGCCGGGCTTTCGCCACGGCTTGTCCTGCTCCGCTGGCAGGTCCTTGTCAATGTCGACTTGCGTAAGCGGCTTGCCTGTGGGCTTGTGCACCGGGATCGCGTGGACGTCAATTTTGGATGTGGAGGCTGGGATGTTGGATGATGCTGCTGCTGCGCCGGGGCCGCTGGGTTGCTGGGGGGAGGCGGCAGAGGATTTCGCGGCGCTTGAGGTTGATGGTACTGCTGGTGTGATTGTATCTGAGGCCGCGGTTCGTTGGGGGATATTTTTGATCTCGCTGTATCGGGATTGCCTGGAGGATGATTAGCTGCATGTCCATTTGCGGTGGTTGGAGGACCCAAGCTCACGGTGCAGGGGCTGGGTTCGAGTCTTTCCGCTCTGTGATGATGTCGATATCCTGAATTGGTGGTCAGTGAATACGCCAGATCCTTGCCACATTATAGGCGCTCACTGAATCCTCGTCTTCATCCATCGCGCCACCCTCATCCTCTTCCTCGCCCGATTCGAGTTCTTCGCTCGCATCTTTCTTTGTTGCTGGTGCTTCCGTTGCAGCTGGCTGCGCAGCCGCTTGGGGCTCCTCCGGGGCGTAGAAATCGTCTTCGTCGTCGATATCCATCTTGTTGTCAGTGTCTTTGACGATTATATTTTTTTAAAAGATATGCTGTGTTCTAGGAATTGTCGATGTGGAGGCTGCGCTCGTTGAACTTGGAGATTGAGTTGAAGCTGCAGCTGGGCAGCCGCGGAATTGTCTTGGCTTTCCTGGGGCCCACCCACCAGAGCATTTCCGGCAGGCGGTCAAATGCTACCCCTGCACTTTCAATCGCGAAGCTTGCTGCAGGCGACGCGGTGGGGCGGCAGCAGCCATACAAAACACGGCAACCAAGGCCCAAGAAAGTGAAAGCGACGACGCCAAACACTCCACAGCTGTATTCCAGCTGTTTGCTCTTCATACCATCCCCTCATCCCTTGCATCACCGCGCCGTGAACATGTCTCTCGCACGGTCGGCTAGCGGCCCCGGCGGGCTCAGCATCAACACGGGCTCGGCCAATCTCTTGTGAGTTTACACGAAAAATCAGGAATTCCCGACTGAGACACGCAGACAAAGCAGACAAAGCAAGGCTAACTGACGCCCTCGCACAGTGGAAGTAACACCGCCCAACAGCCCCCAGCGGGAGGTGGACTCTTCGGCACGGCGACTTCCCAGCCCGCCCAAGCAGCCCCTTCGCAGCCGGCTGGATCCCTCTTCGGTTCGACAGCCACCCAGACTCCCGCTTCACAACCTCAAGCCGGCGGATTATTCGGGCAAACCGCGGCCACCACCCAACCACAGCAAGCAGGAGGTTTGTTTGGGTCAACAACAACACAACAACCTCAGCAGTCGACGGGGGGGCTCTTTGGGGGGGGCAACGACTTCACAGCCAGCTCAGGCAGGGGGACTCTTTGGCGGCACGACCCAAACACAGCAACCACAGCAGCAGGCGGGCGGATTGTTCGGCGGCGCAGCCACGCAGCAACAGCAGCAACAGCCCCAGGCAGCCGGTGGACTATTCGGAAGTTCGACGGCGAACACAGGCGGCATGTTTGGGAACAAGCCAGCAGCGACGACCACGGGCGGCGGGTTATTGTAGGCGCCCCATAGATGACACGGCAGAGCGCAAAGCTAACTGTTTCTCCAGCGGCCAAACGCAATCCCAACCGCAGCAATCCCAAGCAGGCGGTCTCAGCCTGGGCCAATCGACCGCCCAACAACAAACCGTACCCGGCGTGCGCATCGACCTGAGCAACATCAAATCAACGACGCGCTTCAACGACCTGCAGGAGACGCTGCAAAAAGAGATCGCGCAGATCGACGAGGCGATCCAGCGGTGCATCAAGGACAAGGACGCGGTGGACGCGTTCCTGCCGTCGCACGGCGAGCAGCTGGCCGCGATCCCGACCGACGTCGGCTTCGTGACGCGCAAGTCCGAGGGCGCCCACAACGCCCTCTCCAGCGACATCCGCGCCATCGACCAGCTGCGCGAGCTGGTCAAGACCGACGCCGGCCACGCCCGCCTGTCCTTCAAGGCCATCGACAACCTCAAGCTGCCCACCCAGTACCACCAGGCCGGCCTGTGGGCGAACCGCGGACAGCAGGTCGGTGGTGCGGGGGCCGGCGGCCAGGGGGGTGCCGCTGATGCCCAGAGCAATACCGATTTGATCAGCTTCTTCTCGGCGACCGCAGGCGAGATGGACGATATGATGAAGAAGTTTGAGCGGAACCTCGGCGAGATCGAGGTGCACTTGCATGGCGTGCAGGGGAATATGCTAGAGCAGATGCAGAGGGTGGCTGCCCAGTCCAAGAGCACCACACCCGGCGGCGTGGATCAGAGGGTTGTTGAGCTGGCGGCTGTGCTGCGCGACTTTGAGGAGAGCATCTTGAAGGTTGCCGGCGTGGTGGGCGGCGTCAAGGAGGGTGTTACAGAGTTGCAGCTGAAGGATTTTATGGGCCATGGCAGCTGAGCGAGGGATCTTGACAGAAAGGGAGGAAACGCGGCCGGATGCTTGTAAAGTACTGTAGCGAGTGGGCGCGGGATTAGATAATGTGGCATATTCAGCCATTGCAGGTTGTATTGATTGCACGCTATCTGTGCTAGGCTAACTCCTTGAAAGTATCACGCGCTATGTCCAAGGTTTTTCCCCACGCATCTATCCCGATATATCATACGCCGAAACTGAAATATGGGCGGTAGTAGCCACAACAGCCTCGAGCTACCGCCTCCTTTGCCGTGAGATTAGTAGAAATCACCTCCTTCATCCCCGCCTTCATCGTAGTCCTCATCATCCTGATTCCCGTCAAAGTACGCCTCCGCATTGTAGTCGTCCCCAGACTCGTCCTCGTACACATCATCCTCATCCGCCACCGCATCCTCCCCATCCTCCCCATTGCCCTTCACCCAGTCATCGTCGTCCTCCCCAGACAGGAACGCCTCCTCGCCGTCCTCATTCCGCTTCTCCACCGCACTCAGCAACTCCAACGCCTTATTCAAATTCCCATCCCCATTCAACAACGGCGCATCAGGGCGGAACATCTCCTCGGCGGTCTTGTACGAGGTAATATTCGATAGCCCCAACGTCTTGGGCCCGACACGGCGGCGCTTGGCCGCGGAAGGCTCGTCGTCACCTTCGAGGGTGGGGTGCAGCTCGGCGGGGAAGAACTCGAGGGCGAAGGGGCGCGACGCGAGGTCGGGCAGGGTGCGCGGCACCTTCTTGAACTTGTTGGAGTACACGGGCACGGCCGTGAAGGGGTCAACCGTCGCCTTGGTCACCTGCCCGTACCGCTTATTGACCTGCTCCTGGCCATAGGTGCGTCCGGTGCTGTTGTTGGGGCCGGTCGACAGTCGGCTGCGCGCTTGCGTGTAGAGGGGGCTGTCTTGGCATTGTTCGCGGAAGAGGAGGAAGTAGGAGATTTGTTTTTCTTCTTTTTTGGTGAGGAGGGGCGCTTTGGGGACGTTGTAGGGCTGGAAGTAGTAATGGGTCAGTGAGGAAGCGGAGATGAGGAAGAGGAAGGGTTGCATTGGCGTACGGGGAACTGTTCTGAGGGCTTTCCGTCTAATACGATATCGCCGTCCATCGCCCATGGGACGCTGTTCTGCGCAACGGCTCTCCTCCCATTTGTTGGCGGTCCGCCACGCCCGCGCCCGCGCCCTCCTCGGCCGCCTCTCCCAGACATTGTGAACGTTTTGCTAGATGAATTGCCTTTAGAATCGGCGAATTACTGTGACTATTGGACTCGGAGGCTATGCTGGTCGATTGGAGATGTGTTTGGGGCGAGTGGGTTGTAGGCGAAGAAGCGTCACTCGAGCCTGGAGATGGAAAGATGATGCCTCCAAAAATTTAGCGGGGCATCAGCCTTGCAGCAGACGACCCACTCGGGGTCCCTGAAAGGGCTGTGGGGAACCCCCACCATGGTTGCCCCGCATCGACTTGCAGCTTGCATGTTTCCTAGCTCCCGTTGCTCCAGGCTCTCTAGCATCTGACGACTGCTTTGCTGCCTTGTTCCGTCTTGAGATTTAAAGCCACCGGGAGGCACCATATTCCAGCCTTTTTTTCTCTTTTCCCTCTTCTGGCTCTCGAATCACAACCACACCACCAGACCAACGTTAGACCCCAGAAGCAGTCATGGAAACAACACCAATTACCGGGCTGGATGAGTTTGACAAGCACCTTGACGACCTCATCCAAGACCCTAGCTTAACACTCAACCCAAAGCTATTTGACGATATCGAACTTCAACTTACCGGTAGGACTGTGTTCATTTTGGCTTCATACTCTCCCCCATCAAGCTAATACAAGCCACAGAAAGCAACATCTTACCCTTGATTCCTCGCTTTCTTCCCCGTCTCACAACCGTCCTCAAACAATACACCGAGGACCCCACAGCCATCGTCAACCTCACCATCAAGCTCCTGCAACCTGTCCCATTTGAGGATGTATTCTCCTTAGCCCAGACCCAGGAGCTCATCACTGCCCTGGAGTCACCCGCACCCGCCGCCAACCTGCTCGGCATCGCCATCCTCCGCAAAGCCGCCGCCGCACCGCGACACATCAGCTTCCTATGCACCCACCCCGACCTCGTCGCCGCCTTCATCCGCTGCTGGCTCGTCTCCCCGCAAGTCGAAGTCGGCCATCGTGGCACCAAAGTCCTCGGCGACCTCCTGGACATCGACTCGGCACAAGCCCCGCCACCACCACCCACCCGGCCCATCGACCCCGACACCATGCTCAGCATCCGCCGCGAGCCCGGACACGGCGCCCTCTGGGACCTGCTCTTCCGCAACCGGCCCATGTACACCCTCCTCCTCGACCTCATCTCCGGCCACCACCCCGACATGCTCGCCAACCCGGCCCAAGTCTCCCTCGCCCAGGACCGCGTGCTACGTCTCTTACCACGCCTAGCCTCCATCGACTTCCCCACCGTCAGCCGTTCCGACATCCTGCCGCCGTCGCCCGCGTCCCCCCCCCAACGGCCACGCCAACGGCGGTCCGGACGCGAACGGGGAGGGGGAGACGGCGGCGAATGGGTCGACACGATTCCCACCACCGCTGCGCGCCCCGCGGCCCGGCGAGGGCCTGCTGCAGTACGCGGCGCTGCGGCTGGTGCCGCGGTGGGACGTGCTGCTGCACATGGTGCTGGTGGATTTCTTCGTGACACTGGTGGCGCTGCTGCGCGTGACGGAGCCGTCGGACTTGAAGCTGGAGACGCTGCGGGCGGTGGTGGGGGAGGCGGTTGCCGAGGACGAGGATCTGCGGAAGGCGCTGCTGGAGCTGCCGGATCGGACGGCGGAGGAGGAGGCGGAGGATTTGAGGCGCTGGGTGGGGGAAGTGTTGCCGGGGGAGGAGGTGCGGGTGGTGGTGCGGTGAGGGAGGGGGTGCTGACGTAGTGCATACGTTGTTAGGAGTGCACAGATGTACGCGTTATTCCCTGGGTTCGATAGCGGTGTGATGTTAAGTGATATCCAGTGAGAGGCATACCCTCTTTCTATTTGATGGCTCTACCTCCATGTTTCTTGTCATGATGGCCTCAGTAACTTAAAGCGGCGTATGGCGGGAGGGATTATGGTGGACGAGAAAGCGCAATTTTGACGTATTCTTATTCTACACGACTGCTTCCATGACTCGAGCCGACCGCTCAAAAGTGACCTGCTGGGAACAGAACAGCACCCGAAGGAAAAAAATATACAATACATAGCCCGCTGATGGCCATGATGTCTGATGTCTAAGCAGTCCAAGTCTATATATCACAGCGCAGCTCCCTTCACCCTCACTAACCCCACCTCTCCTCTCACTACACTACATCCGCCGCAGGCATCATGCCCTACCCATAAACTGCCTCGACGGATCATCACTCAAGCTATCCATGCTCGGCGATGGGCGAACCGACGGAACCGACAAGACGCTATTCCTCCTCCCGTCCGCGCCATTCCCACTCACCGCCGTGGCGCCCCCAACCATGCCCTCAATCCCCAGCCCGACCTCCCCAACCCGCCTCAGCACCAGCAACAACGCCGCCCGGAGTTCCTGCCCAAGATCCTTCCCGAGCAGCTCCACCACCAACGGATAGAAGCTCTTGATATGCGCAACAAACGCCTCGCGAGGGAACGCCGCGTAGCCCTCAAGGACATCCACCACCACCGGCCGCCAGGCAACAATATTCCTGTGCTGGCTCTCCTCGTCCAGCCCGATATACCCGCGAATAATGTCCTGGCACAGCGGGACCAGCGCGCTCTCGACGTCGGCCTTGGAGCCCTGGCGCTCGGGGGCGGTGTCGCCAAACATGCGAAAGAGGATGGAGACGTAGGTGGCGGCGCTGCCCGACTCCTGCTTGAGCAGGTTGGGCGGCTGCTTCATAAACCCCTCGCGCCAGAGGCGCATGCGCAGGTCCTTGTCGGCGTTGAAGCGCTTGGCGAAGAGGAAGGATTTTTTGAGCAGCGCCATCAGCCGGAGGAGTTCGGGCGATGGGATCTGCGCGTACACGGCGTCGTTGCTGAAGAGCTCGTTGACTGTCTCGATCATGAGGAGCTGCAGCACGCAGCGCGAAATGATACGGTTGAAGAAGCGGCGCCGGGCGGCGGTGACCACGACGGGCTGTTGTTGGAGTGAAGTGGTTGGCTTGAACTCTTCGAGTTGCTGGGACGGCGTCTGGGGTTGCGGCGTCGCGGACATGGCGGCCGGGTTAGCTGTCGCAGGGCCTGTGATGCTGTCTGGGTCGACTTCGGTTGACTCGAGTGGGGGTGAGTGCCCGTTCGTTTCGGCGCCGTTGATCTTGAGCGACTTCTCATCGACCGGTCCAGTCTCCGAGGTCGGGCTGAGCGCGACACCAAGCTCAAGTCCACTCGGCGGCGGCGAAAGTGACGCAGTCGAGTTGATGGTCGTCGCTGAAAAGAGCTGGTACGCCGTCGTCCGCTCAAACAGTTCGCAAAAGGCACCGACAATCTTGGCCCAGTGTTCAGGGGTAAACTTGGTCACGTTCTGGAGGATGAGCTGCTGCAGACAGTTACTCCCTATCCGAGCAATAGTGTCGTTTTCTTGGCAGATGCAGAGCGCGAGCAGCTCGAGGAATCTGTCCAACATGTACTCGAGAGCCTCGAAATAGTGGGTAAAGAGGGTTATCATGTTGCGGAGCGCCTGGATCATGGTCGTGGAGAGCCATACAGACAGCTCCTCGTGGTTCAGTGCATTGGTCATCTCAGGTCGCGATCGAAGAACCATGAAGATGGGGTAGAGCTGCTGTCTCCAGAGAATATCCCAAAATTCCGAAGGGAAGTCACCGCCGTATCGCAACAAGGTTTCGAAGAAGTAGTTGAGGGCGTTCGACCGCACCTCAAGATCCTCCCCGGTCATCAGTACGTCGTGGAATGCGAAGAGCACCGGAAACCAGAATCCTTCCTCAACCGACGTGCGAGTCTGTTGGGCGGGCGACTTGGGGTTTGGCTCAGAGTGACCAGCACCCCCGGCCGACTTCTGCGATAGCGGGCACTCGGGCGTCTTGAGCATGGTCGGGATGATCGACTTCAACATCTCCATAGCCTGCAAGCTCTTCTTCTGAAATCTCATGTTCTTGGAAAACTCCGTGAGGCAGACGATGAGATCGGTGAACGCGCCCTGAGAGATGACGACACCGAACCTGGTCTTGTAGACCTGCGTGACGTTTTCGTACGCAAGGTTGACGATGCTCTCGTATTGTTCCCTCGCCGCCACAGTAAAGACGCCGAACATGGTCCTCCAGCCGGAACGGATGTTCTCGCCCCGGGCCTGGATCATTTGGATGAGACAGCGAAGGATCATGTCCTTGACCGTCACGTTGCTCGAGTTCGACATGACATGTTCAAAAGGCTTGAGGAAGTCCTTCTGGAACTTGAATCCAGCTAGCTCTTCGATTTCCATGAAACGCATCGACAGCTGACGGAGGGAATCAAGCGCAAAGAACACGATGGCGGTGTTGGCATGACAACCAACCTTGTTGAAGTGTTCCCCGAGGACGTCCCAGATGTGGCTCCATTCGAACCTGACACGCGTCATGTTGTAGTAACTGATCTCGACAATCTTCTGGAGACTGTACGTGCGCGGCGAGTCGTTCGACCCGGAGACCCTGATCTCGTCCCAACTTACTTCTGTCAAGGCACGAGCAAAGTGGATGATGGCGTCCCTTGACAGGTTGGCGGTGTTTGTAAAGATTCTGTCAACGCTCTTGATCACGTCGTCGGACCTGCTCTCAAGAGCAATCTCAAGCGAGACGCCTTGTGGCCCTGTGTGGGCTCGTGGTCGGTTTTTCCTCGCCGAGGATGTAGACTTCCGGGGATCAGTGGTCTCTGTCCGCTGTGGTGGTGGCACGAAACGGGCCCTTGAAACGTCGGGCACGGCGCTCTCGTCCACGCCTCCCGATATCAACTGCAGTCGATCGAGCTGGCTGATGCACATGAGCACATCCTTCCATGACTCTTTGAGGTGGTTGCCTTCTGTTTGCGCAAGCTCAAGCAGCACTTTGAGGGCTTCGACATTCTTCGCCTGCATTTCGCGGGGGTTGTTGAGATTGGCCGTGTTCTTGAAGACGGAAATGAAGGCTTCTCTTGGGGTGGCAAGCTCAAACAGGCAGGCGATCTTGGTGGCCAGCTTCATGCCTTCCAGACACAGCTTGTTCACGTCAAGGTTGTGAGTCTTTTGGATCAGACTGGAAAGGGCTGAGAAGAAGGACATCCAAGTGGCGTCAAACATCGGACCGACGTGCTTGAACGAGGTAGCCGAGATGAACTTGACACCTGCTTTCTCGGCACTCTTGCGCTGGCTGCGGTACAAGTCACGGAACAGCTGTTCTGACCGTAACGAGATTTCCTCCGACTGTTGGACATATGCCTCCCGCTGCAAATCGCGGCCGACGTTCGAGAAGGCCTGCCCGAGCCCAGCAGCAAGTCCGGTTGTTTGGGCTTGGAGCATGCCAGAAGCCGCGGCGGCCTCTCGTTCGCTTTTCAGGACGATTTCATTCCTCTGGATATCCTCGTAGATGCCAATGAGATATTCATCCGGAAGATCGGCGTTGTCATTGATGCCACGGTTGTTCTTGATGAAGTCGTCTTTGGTCATGCGCTTCACCACCTTGCTGCTGTGGAGATCCGTGTTGAGCAGGATGACGGAATATGCCAACACGTACGGAGTATCAGCATTGGCAAATGCATTCGGGTTACCCGTCACGTAGCGGTGGGCAAACTTGAGCATAAAACGATCGATCTTTTGCGCCTCGCCAGGGAGGCGGAAGGCCTGGAGAAACTCGCGGAGAGCATCAACAAACCGCTTCTTGGTAAAGTCCATCATGTCGACGAAAGCGTGCATGATGTCGACGTTCTTTTGATCCCCTTCACCAAGGTATTCGCCGATCTGAGCCTTGTCTAGTCGGTCATCCCGCAGCAGGAACCGAGCAATATCTTCAGAGCTGTCACTGCTGATAAATCCTTCCTTGAGAAGGAGTTTGATGCCATGTTTTGGTTTGAAGTTGAAGACCTTAATCGCGTTCGTCATGGCCGTCTTCCTCGCCTTCTCCTTCTCCAACTGGTCCGGGTCGTCGTCAATGACCGGAGTTGACGGTGCGATTGGTGTTTCCATGCGAGATGCTGTTTCGCTAGCCGACGGGTCGATCGAGTCCCTGAGATCGTCGCTCGAAGCGCGCCTCTGCACGTCAACAACCGCCCCGTTGGCCTCGGGCCTCCCGGGCTGTGACCAATGAACCAAAGACCTCAAGGTCTCGACGAGGGAGTCGAGGGCCGCACGCTTCATGACATATTCCTTGGGAATCTCGCCGTCTGTTTCATGGTGCGTAGCGATCAAGGCGACTGACAGTGCCGGCGGTAATACACTCTTGATTTGCCACTCGCCGCCGGGCCCTGATTTCGAGTGGTGGTCCTCATACTGCTGCTCCTGGATAGGGTTGATCGGTACCGAAGCCGTCGCAAACCTCGAAAGATCCTCCACTATTCTCTGAAAGATGTTGTCCACGTTGCGGTCACAGTCGTAGTTGAGGTACATCTCCACTAGCGCTCGCGGATCCTCGCATAATCTCTTGAGTATCCCTACAAAGGTGAGTTTCTGCGACGATGGGGCGTTTCTTCGCGCAAGGAGAGCCAGATAGATCTCGTTCAGAAAGACCTCGATCTCGTTCTACGACTCCAGGTCAGCATGGGAGCTTCGCGCAAAAGTGATTCTGACCAACCTTGAACGACGACCTCATGTACTTCAACATCAGGCATGATTATGTCACAGCACACATCGGAAAACCCTATCCACCGATCTCGACTACAGTGGCGGGGTGATACTCGAGCAAGTGATAGTACTTGATACCCTGACGAAGTTCGTGGGGCTCGAAGCTCTTTCGGTGTTCCAAATCCTTCAGTGTGAGCTTTCCTGCGGTTTCGTCGACTGTATTTGAGGGGGGAGTGTCCGAGACCGTCTCCGAAGGACCCTCGCTGTCCGCTTTGTCGGCCTGCGAGTCCTGGTCATCCCCATCATCCTGATCGTCTATGCGGTCGACAGCCAAGTTGCTCCGGCTGGCCTTGAGTTTGTTAAGGTTTGCGCGTGCCTCTTTCATGTGTAGCCTGGTCTTGACCCTCTCGAATACCGTGCCCACCATCTGCGTGAGTGTCCCCTGAGCCACTTGCTGGTTTGCCGTGCTCCGCGACAGGAGAAAGATGTTGTAAACCTGGCGCACCGCCTTCAGCAACCCGGCACCGTGTACAATTATCTTGTCATTGAGCACCGCGGCGAGCAGTGATTTGACGATCTGGAGCTGGACCTCGACCAGCGTCGCCTCGCCTTGGAAACAGTCGCAGATGGTGTCGATGGCCCGCTCGATGAGCGGTGCCCTCTCGGCGCCATCCTGATCTGCGGACGACGAAGGCGAAGAGAAATACGAGTATGAGATCAGCTTCCCGATGCAATCGAGAGCGGTTGTGGCAAGCGGGATAGTGCCGGACTTCGTGGCCAGTTGGAGGGGCGCAAAGACGACTTCGGCATCGGGGAGTTGTTGGTCGTTCTCTTTGATAGCAGCGAGGGCCTTCTCGGCCAGCTCGGCTAGCTGCTTGTTACGGCCGGCATGTGCAGCGATGATGTCCAACGAGGACACCACAAATTTGAGGGAGCTCATGGCGCGCCGGCGTTCTTCTGGGGGCAGAAGGCCATTCGGGGACCGGTCAGCGCATGGGGGGTTGTCGAAGACTTCGAGAGAAGGTGTTGAGTATTATGTCGGTAGAGCACGGTCGGTTGCCCTGTGCCTTTCTTTGTCCTCCTTGTTAGTTAGAGGCTCGTCGACCCAAATTCGCGATTGGGGTATCTTCGAGGGGTCTGTGCAGTAGAACCGGAAATGGGAATTAAGCTGCCGAAAGAGAGATGCGCATACCCAACAATCGATGAGATGCGGAAAATTTAGAAATCCGGCGGGTGAGGAAAGCGAATGTCGTCTCTTGGAAAATGCTGCGCGCAATCCGAGTCTCTCAATGTTTCGCGGAACCCAGAAAGGAGTTCGTGAAGATGACAGCAAACCTTCGCAGTCGCTCACTGTGGGACCCTGTCTCCTAACTGACGCGGCTCCGCCAGCTGGTCAGCACGGTCCCGCGTCGGCCAGCTTCCTGGTCCGTAAAATGGGCTTCCGTCGCATGGCGGGTTCCCAGCCGCACCCCACTGCCCAAAACGAGACCTGGCCCAAAACAGGCCAGCAAAATGTCTCGTCGATCTGCTTGTGCCTGTGGCTGGGAAGTGACCCACCATGGTTGTGCTTATCAAAAAAAGGCAATGTCAGGGAAATCGGGCTTTTTCAACTCGTTGAGTCTACAAAGACAGAGGGCAATGCATCATACATGTTCTCCTTTGAACTATCTTTAGTCCTTGTCCCTTCTGTTAGTTGTAAAAGTGATCTGGACTCGAAACATTCCTCTTCGTTGCGTGCACTTTCCGATTTCTGATGTGGCTCGCGCTTGGCCAGTGCATCGTCGCATTCTCGCGCTGTCAATGCTGATTGGTGTGGAGGTCCCGTCCCATCCCGGCTCGTCCAGATTTTGGTGAACGGAAGCTAGCGAAGCTTCCCAACGAGTTGAGCCCGTCAAAAAAAACTGGTCCCCAACCCGCATCACGACCATCATCGCCCTCCGGTTTCCGGCTTCCGCCTTTTCTTCTTCACCCTCTCCATACTCTCTGCCCCCTTCTTCTCAATTGGCGATACGCCGTTACGAGGGCATTTTCTGGGCACAATCCGGCACATCCGTGGCCGTGTTTGAGAACCTTTCTCGCTTCTTTTCCCTGCGCTCAACGCTTTTCCACATTTCTCTTCCACACCCAAAATGCTCGTCCCTGCAATTCGGAGGCAAGTCCTCCAACACGCTCGGCTTGCCCGTGTTGCAGTCCCCAGCTTAACAAGATGGTACGCCTCATTCCCGCCGCACACCGTTGTCAAGATGCCGGCCCTATCGCCGACAATGACGGCGGGCAATATTGGTGCATGGCAGAAGAAGCCGGGCGACAGCATCTCGCCGGGTGAGGTTCTTGTTGAGATCGAAACCGACAAGGCCCAGATGGATTTTGAGTTTCAAGAAGAGGGTGTCCTCGCCAAGGTGCTGAAGGACAGTGGTGAGAAGGACGTCGCTGTTGGCAATGTAAGTTGCGCGGATTTCCCCACAACATCATGACGGAGCACACCAGGTAGCTAACTTGGCGCCTCTCTCTCAGCCGATCGCCGTTCTGGTCGAGGAAGGAACCGACGTCAGCGCCTTTGAGAACTTCACGCTCAAGGATGCCGGTGGTGAGGCTGCTCCGGCGCCTGCCAAGAAAGAGGAACCCAAGTCCGAATCTGCCCCCGCCCCGGCGCCGACCCCTGCCCCCGAGGCTGAGGAAACCGGATTTGGTGGCCAACTACAGACCGCCCTCGACCGGGAGCCCAACATTTCTACCGCGGCCAAGAGGTTGGCGATCGAGAAGGGCGTGTTGCTGAAGGGTCTGAAGGGGACTGGTGCCGGTGGCAAGATCACTGAGGAGGATGTTAAGAAGGCGTCATCTGCCCCTGCTGCGGGTGCCGGTGCTGTCGCCGGTGCCCTGTACGAGGACATCCCGATCAGTGGTATGCGCAAGACCATCGCCGCACGCCTCAAGGAGTCAGTCTCTGAGAACCCGCACTACTTCGTCACCTCAACCCTCTCAGTCTCGAAGCTCCTGAAGCTTCGCCAGGCGCTGAACAGCACTTCGGAGGGCAAGTACAAGCTCTCGGTCAACGACTTCTTGATCAAGGCTATGGCGGTGGCTTGCAAGAAGGTCCCGGCCGTCAACAGCTCGTGGCGCGACGGCGTGATCCGTCAGTTCAACACGGTTGACGTTTCGGTTGCCGTGTCGACCCCCAACGGCCTCATCACCCCCATCGTGAAGGGTGTTGAGGGCAAGGGCCTCGAGGGTATCTCATCAGCTGTCAAGGAGCTTGCCAAGAAGGCCCGCGACAACAAGCTCAAGCCCGAGGAGTACCAGGGCGGCACCATCAGCATCTCCAACATGGGCATGAACCCGGCTGTTGAGCGCTTCACCGCCGTCATCAACCCCCCGCAGGCGGCTATCCTAGCCATCGGCACCACCAAGAAGGTCGCCGTCCCCGCCGAGAACGAGGATGGCACTACCGGCGTTGAGTGGGACGACCAGATCGTCGTCACTGCCAGCTTCGACCACAAGGTCATCGACGGCGCCGTCGGTGCTGAGTGGGTACGCGAGCTCAAGAAGGCCATTGAGAACCCCCTCGAACTCCTTCTTTAGAGTGTCGTCTCAACGAGAGAGTGTTTGACTAGGGCAAGGATGGGACGCTGTGGCGGATGATATCAAGTAACCTGGAATCGACCCCGCGGCGGGGCGTTATAGAAGGATACGGAAATCCGGTGCGGACGGTGGGAGGGCTACTCGGGAATCTTCACGCAAGGTTGTTTTGGGCGCGCCATCTGTTGGTCGTCATTTTGGCATGACAGCCCATCAGAGCTTGCAAATAACACAGCCTGGATGGCGTGGTCACCCCAGCGCGCTTCTACGTCTCGGCGCTGGGAATACAGGATCCGTTTGTCTTGTTATTTGTACATTGACCTCAGATTATTCGCGCGTTCGGGGTTGTTTAATTGAGCATGGAGTTTCAGGTCACATGGTTGGTCCCCCATGTATGCATGTCTGTGCCAGATAATAACCGCAGACGACCACGCTTCCTCGGAGAAACCTAATACTTGACCGGGTGCGGTACCAACCAATATGGTGAAATATGAGGAGGTTGTTGTTTTTTTTACTAAGCAAGCGTCTCGAGTTGTTGCTTGTGCCAACTAATTGTCACAAGCCCCTCGCGCAAGCAAGCCAGAAGAACCGCACAGTCGGACGAGCGAATCACCTTGCCCTCCTGTGCTGCCCGGGGTGTTTCGGCGGGGAGGCGGTTTCGGCGCAATAACGCACCAAGCAATCTATATGTGGCTGTCCCGACACAGTAAACAGGGCGAACGAGGGTACTACGTTGGGTAGCGTATGTACTTCGAGTCTGCTCTCAGAACGCACTCAACTATCGGGGGAGATCGGGACTTTCCCAAAGCACCCTGCAAAGGTCAGCCCGAGACTCCCGCAGGAACGAACCGGATGCCCTGGAGCGGCCCGGACTTGGGTGGGGGAGTGGTTGTGGAACACCGTGGCGGTGGGAAATCTGTCTTTTTATCTCCGAAAATCCCGGCAGGCTGCAGTGTGGTAGTCTGGACGAGTTGGGGATACGAGCCGACCAAAGAGTGACGTTGGCGAGGGAGTTACTGTGATAGGATATGTTCATCATGTTCCGTTCCAGCACATCTTCGTCGAATCATGGGAGCATGGGTAAGGGCAAGATAACCCTGTCAAGTATCCGATTTGGCAACAATTAGCGGGCACAGCGGACAAGCAGTCATCTTTTTTTTTTTTTGGTCGAGCTCCCTGTGTGGGTCTTTTTCAACTCAAGCAATCAATCCATCGATCAATCGATCCATGGGTTCCATCGTTGCACAGATTGCGTCGTTTCGAGGATCGCAGCAAGACCCAAGTCCGGGCTTTCCCCCGAACCCGATACAGGTTACACAGTCCGCGATGGATAGGGTGCCCACCCCAAAGTCCGTTTGGTACTGTGTCAAATCATCACTTTCTCGACGACGCCGTAGCATCGCATCGGACTGCTGCTGTCCCATCTGCATATCCATGACCTGTACATGCATCTGCCGTACAGAAGGAAGATAAGGGCCAAGTATGCACCCCTGGAGACTGACTCGGGCAAACACTGCAAATTAGTTGGCAAGTTGCATCGAGATGGAAAGCAACATCCCCGTTCAGCCGTAACTTCGAGTATACAGCAAAACAGACACGGTAGTTAGTTGGGGGCACACATCCCTCGGAATTACCTGGTGCGAACAGAGATCAGACAGAGATCAAAGAAACTGCAGTGAGCTGCCCACACACACCTCACCCGCCCGCAGACCCAAAAGTAAGGACCCTGCCTCGGAACCCCTGATCCCGCGTCTCCCAGCCGGCCGGCCGCGGAGATAATGGACCCACTGACGCTAATCAGCCTTGGCACCGAATCCGGGCGCCGTCGCCGTTGGGAATTTGGGGGCTCGAGGTGCGAAGGCGGGTGCTTCCGAGACGGGAGCTTGGACAGAGATGGTGCCGCAGCTCGTTGTCCGATCAAAAAAAGCAACACATGCAAGTCAGCGGCGCCAGCCCCTGTTCTGCGGATTGATTTTGCTCCCGCTGACAGCTGACACGCTCCAAGAACACCCGACGGCCTGGGTCTGCGCTGAAAGTAACCCCGTCAGTGCCTGTCCGCCCTCTTATGTTTCGAAACTACTTCGGTTCTGGGTAAAATCGCCGGACGCTTGTGACTTCCACCTGCAACGTTCCCCGCGAAACACTCAACCAATACCCGGAATTTTGTGCCCGACGTTAGCCCAAAAACGGCAAGTGTCGGTGATTAGCTTTCCCAGCCCCCGCATTCCGCACGAGATGCCGATCTGAAGCCAATAACCTCGTGGGCAGGTGCAGCACACCAGCACGCACTTGGGACGAAAAGCCGCGGAATTGGAAGCGTGGAAAGTGGGTTGCTGCAGCTTGTCCCTCCCGTGCCTGTCTGCTGCTGTTGCTGCTGCTCCCGCCGGGACGGCCAAAGGGGAACTCAGGACCGAGGAGCACTGACGCGATCGCCCTGGAATCGTGCACCTTCCTACCCAGGTTCTTTTCTTCTTTTTCTTGTACATACATACACATACACATACCTTACGGAAAGAACGCAGAGCGCCGCGGGAAACCTTGCTTCGGGCTTTGACCTTGTGGGTTCTCCCATTGCACCGCGTTCTTCCGTCTTCTCCGGTCTGTTCCTCCCCCAACCGACGAATTCAAGATTCTGTTCCTTCAACCCTCGCCATCGCGCTCGACCTTGCCTGCCCTTCCGGGGCCCCACCGGGACATCGAGTCTCGACGAAGCCGGGTGTGCGGATATGGACGTGGATATGGTCACGGACGCTGCGCAACCCGCACCGGTTCCGGCGCCAACCACGCCCGCTTCTGCTGGGAGTCCGGGAACCCTTAAACACGGCGAGCCCCGGCGGCGTAACCGGCCTGCGCTGTCGTGCATCCAGTGCAGGACGCGCAAAATCCGATGCGATCGGAACGAGCCATGCGCCAGCTGCATGAAGTCTAAGATCGTCAATTGCACCTACGAGGAAGCTCGTCGCCCAAAACCGCGGCTATGGCGATTATCCCCGGCCCCGGCCGCCGGCCATCACCATCCCGAGCTGTCCCCGACGTCAGCCGACGAGCGCGCGGGCGCGAATTCGGCTTTCACCTTCCGGGACATGGCATTGCCGGTGCCGCCCCCAACCTCAAATCCCCCATGTGCAGGTCCCGGCACTGGTGCTGTGCCACCGCACGGCAAGACCCCGGAGCCCCGTCCAGCCGCGAGTCCGCGCTCACTGCCGCAAATGCACCATGCCGAACCCGGCGCCGGAACCTCGGGCCCACTCGGCAACACGACGGCCCTTGCGGAGCGGGTCCGGCAACTGGAACAGCAACTCGCCGATGCACTGAAACGCCCAGATTACGGCTCACCTTCGGCCCGCTCGGCCCACCAAACGTTATCCCCGGATCTTGGGCCCTCGTCCCGGCCGTCCAAAGTGAACTCCATGATGAATGGGGAAAAGCTCGTAGGTCACCCTTTTCAAGCTCCTCCGTGCCTCGGCGATTCGACCGTCGTCTCCATCGCGAAACATCCTATTCCCATCTCCGTCAGCGTTGCCATTCGTCACTGGCTTGAGCATGTGCCACCCCTGCGTTTGATGCCATGAGCTGTCGGGCTGACTGTCCGACAGTTTCCCCTCGCTGTCAACATCGCCGCGCGCATTGAATCCGATAAAAGCTCCGAGGCGTATTTTTCTCTTCAAAGATGCCGAGAACTAGGTAGCACCATTCAGTCGACAAAGGCTTGGTCGTCAACCCCCCCTCAGCTCGGAAAATCCATCCCTCCCAAGGACGCCGCGCTTCAGCTAGTAAACGCCTACTTTAGGACCTTCGAGAGCGTCTATCGGATTATTCATCGGCCCACCTTCTGGCAGGGTTGTCAGGAATACTGGGACAGCCCAACCAACGCTGACCCGGCGTTTGTGGTGCAACTCCAGCTGTGCATGGCCATTGGAGCCTGCTTCCAAGACGATGCAGTGGCGCTCCGCCGCTCGGCTATCCAATGGGTACGCGAAGCCCAGGTCTGGCTCGTCTCGCCCACTGAGAAGTCTTTGGTCAGCTTCCCCGGTCTGCAAGTTATGTGCTTGCTTCACATGGCGAGGGAAACATGCGGCATCGAAGGTGACATGGTCTGGATAAGTGCCGGTTCATTGTTGCGGACGGCCATGTTTCTCGGCCTCCACCGTGACCCAGATAACCTACCTCACCAGTCCGTTTTTAGCGCAGAAATGAGGAGACGGCTTTGGGCATCCGTCCTCGAAATCGTGCTGCAATCCAGCTTGGATTCCGGCGCCCCACCTCTCCTAAACTTGTCTGATTTTGACACCCGCCCACCCTCCCAACTATGATGACGACCAACTCGCTGAACACGCCAAATTTCCGTCGATACCTCGGCCTCCCAACGCATTCACCGAGACCACCGTCCAGATCGCCCTTTCTTCGATCATTCCCCGTACGGCTAGCCATCGCGCAATATGTCAATCATTTCAGCTCACCTGCGACTTTCGAGGAAACTTTAAAATGGAACACCGAGTTGACAAACGCTTGTCGGGCGCTCTCGGCCACCTTCCAGCCATTCTACGACCCCGCCGGAATCCTTCCCAAACGTCTCTCATTATTCCAGCTGCGCCTAGCAGAGCATATGGTACACCGCTTCTTCCTGGCTTTGAATCACCCTTGGTTATGGTCCGCTCACAATAACCCGACCTACTACTTCGCCCGCAAGATGTGTGTCGAGACATCACTCAAACTCTACCGCGCTATTGCGACTGGTTCTCCTGCTGGGGACTCTGGAACGGCAAGCCAGTCTGACGACTTTACCCGACTTGCTACCTGCGGATACGGCGCCTTCCGGGCGGTTCCGACACTAGCTGTGTTGACTATCTGTCTCGAACTCCTATGGCAAGTCCAAGAAGACCGCTCCTTTCGGCAAAGTATGAACATCGACCACCCACCAGATCGCCCAGTGCAACCCGGCAGTGAGACGGATGTAGGCAACTCCGTGGGAATGGGCATCGGTAGTGGTGCCGCGCCGCGGTTAGAGCTATTAGAGGCGGTGAAGTATTCGATCGGTTGGACTGAACGGCGGGTACGATGTGGAGAGACGAACGTCAAGGGATACATTCTGTTCTCTGCGCTGCTTTGTCAGGCACAGGCGCTTCAGCGTGGTGCTTCTGACGCCGAGGTAGAGCGGTCCGTGTTGACTGTTGTCGGAGAGGAATTAAACCGCTGCCTGCTGCTTCTGCGGGACGCGGCTGGTCGAGATCCGTCTTTTGCTGTGAAAGGTGGCGAGGCGGCTCATGATAAGAAAGGCTCGGGATGGGGCGCCGCTTGGGGACCTGAAGATGCGGTGAGCGCGGACACCCTGAGATTAGCCTCTTGCGCCATCTGCTAAATGTTGACAGAACCGAACACGTGGATTCAACTCCATATTTAACATCCACGATGCCGACTTCTTTATCGGCACCTGATCTCCGAGCCAAGTGCGCACCAAGCACTCGCACGCCAATATCCGTGGCAACAACTCGATATGTAAGAATCAGGCTGCTGGCTGTTGGCGAATTACAAACAACTCCCGGCTTGCCCGCCCTATGTCACCACGCCAGGAAACCAATCCTTCCATGTGTACTCAGTGTCTCTGAAGCCTCGACAAGGCAAGCAACGCCGTCCATGATTCAGAGACCTGGGAAATTGATTAACACCGTCATTAGACCACCCCGACTCACCCGTAATACACAACCAGCGGAGTGAGGACTTTAAACACCGAAGCCTAAAAATGGGGGAGGAAACAAAGAGAAAAAGACAACAAACTTCACAGCAAGACTGGCGGGCCACCCGCGAACCATAGCAAGGACGAGAAGGGGGCCCATTGATACAGAACGTCTCAGTTGCAACTCATCCGACGATGTTCAACACGCGCGTCGAAATCGCTGCAGTGTATCATATCTTGGGAACTTGGGCAGCGACCGGGGTTGGCTTTGATACACAGTTTTGATGTTGTCATTGCATCCGCGCCGCGGCTTAGGCTCACAAGTTACCATAGTCAGCCAATCAACAAAACATTCGCATCCAAATCTCCTGTGTATGCCGTTTCCCACAGTCTAGCTGGCAATACAGTCCTCGACCTTGGTCAAGGGAAATGATACAGGGTAAATCATCTAGCATCGATCATTGAAGGGATTATTTGAGCTGGTCACCATAGATTTTGCCACGGGGCAATCACTCGTTCCTTGAAGAGACGGCTGCTTCCACACATGCATAGTGCACAAAACGGTTATTTGCGGTTTAAATCAGTACGGGTGTGTGGGAATTGAGATACCGCGCGGGCAGGGTTCGAGGCCCACCAACTTCTACATCGTTGTTATGCGTTTAAATTGAAACGCCATGATGGAGCCGGGGAGGGCATCCACTTCAACGGAGGATCTCCGAAAGCTCCAGGCCGAAGGGGAGTCATCCAACTCGTATCAATAAGGAGGCGAGACGAAAACACGACTAGCACGAGCATGATTGTGGATGACAGAAACGGCTGTATATACGGGCCTATGGTGCTCAACGCTGGCGCACCACACAGACCTAGAATGAATCGCGCATAACTATGTACAGAGAGAGGTCCGGAGCTCAAAGAAGAAACAAGAAACGGAGAAACCTCGCACGATCGGAAAGGCCCGATCGCAAGCTCCGCCAGGCCCACCGGTCCAAAACCCCCCGACACCCCCTGTTCAACCCCCTCGCTTAGGGAAGACGGTTCGCAGGACCTCCCGGGGCTGATTCCTCCTCCTCACCACTTTACTCCGCCTACCAGACAGTGATGGAGGAGGAGCCGGAGCTCTGGTAGCCCTCGGTGGCGACGATCTGGTAGTTGTGCTGGCCGAGCCGGAGGCCGCTCTGGGCCCAGCGGGAGAAGTGGGCGCCGACGTTGACGCTGCCGCTGGAGCGCTTGTTCTGGCGGACGGACCAGAACTGGTCGAAGGTGGAGGTGCCGAGGATGGAGGGCTGGTTGTAGCGCGTCGTCTTGGCGATCTTGTAGTTGCTGCCGTCGATGTAGGTCGTGCCCAGGTTCTGCGCCTGCGACGACGGGTCGTACGTGCCGAACGACTCCACAATGTAGTACTCGATCAGCGGGTTCGTCGTCCACCCGTACACCGCCAGGTACCCGTTGCCGGATGGGTTGAACTGCCCGCTGTAGTTGATCGTCCGCGACGCACCCGGGTTCCTGTATGTGGGTTAGTTTCGTCGGGTTTCCTCACAACGTTCCCTCACTATCCACTCAGCGGTGAAGGAGTGGGCTTTTATGTTACGTACCAGCCCTTGCCACCGACAAAGTTGCCGCAGTTTTGCCAGTTGACACCGTAGTTACCGTTGTCGCCGTTCCAGTAGTTGACGGTGCCGCCGTTGTCGGTCCAGAACGAGAAGTAGTAGCCGCCGTGGTAACCGGTCTGGCTCGGGGTGCCGCCGCGGGCCATGAGCAGCGCCGTCACATTCTCGCCACGAGCATGAGCCTCGGTGAGCTCAGTCGTGTTCAGGGGGAAGGCGAGGGCGCCGACGGCACCGAGAGCGCCAACGAGGAGGGACTTGAAGGAGACCATGGCTGCGGTGGAGTGAGGATGCTCGGGTTCCGAGTGCTGGATGCTGGATGCTGCTGAGGATGGTGATGAGAAACAAACAGAAACCGAGGGGTGATGATGACGGGCTATATATGTCGTTTCCCGACAATCATGGCCCACTCGCGCATTGTTGCCCCCCCTCCGCTGACCGTAGTATCATGCGCTTGGCTGCTCGTTCGGCTTCCCGTTCGGTTTCCTGATGGCTCGTGATGTTGGTGTTCGCGGTTCTCTGTGTCCACTCCATATCACCCCATTACCCGGTAACCAGCCCACTAACCAGGAGTGCCCCGGTTTCTGGGGCCACACCATCCTTTCCGTAGATCCCCTTGTCCATTGTCGATCATATTCCTGTCTCGGTTTGAATGCGCCATCGTCACCCGCTCTGGCATGGTGTTGTTGATACCCTTGACACCTTATGAACGAACTCATTCTCCCTCGGAGCGTGCGGCTTGAGGTTGGTCTGCTACTTTTATTATCAACGGCCGGGCTTCGATGCACCCCCGGATTTTGCGCACCAATAAAATGGTATCATGGTTTAGCCTGAAGCATCTCCCGAGATCTGACAGGCCCCAGAACCCGGAACACAGAAGCCGCTCTTGGCTGGAACCGGGTCGACTGCCGCACTGCTGGGTCCGAGATTCCCACTTTTAGAATAAAAGGGACCCCAAGGTAACATTGTCCATCCCTTAGCTTCGGTGAAGACCCGCTTCGACGGGACTCGGCGTCTCAACTCTCAACCACCAACAGCCCCTTGATGCCCGAACTGCAAAACTCGCCCATGTCGTGCTCACGATTGCTTCGGTCCCCCCGGTTACTGGCGGAGGCGCCGACTACTTTGATGCAACGGTGGCGCCGGCACATTTCAGGCTGTATTATCTGCTGTAACCACATCGAGGAAGGTGGGAGAAGAAGAAGCTTCTCGACGGCGGTTTCCGTCAGTGCCAGCGCGAGCTAAGACGCAACAAGTCTTCCTTGCGACAAGCTTTCGGCACTCGAATAGTGCGGAGGCGGCAATACTACCTGGGAGAGGGGCTTAAAGGGTTGGCTAAACTTCAGCGTCGCCTTAGTTAAACGACGAGCGAGTCAGCTGCTTTCGTGATGTGTACTTGATAGTTGTCAACCTGACTAAGGTCCCACGCCGGCCGCCCCCGAAGAGACAACTTAGGCCGAAGGGGCCAAAGCTCCCGAGCGCGAGCTCCGACCGGGAAAACGACCGGAGTATACAGGGCTATTTTCGTCCATGCGAGTACTATACCTCCTACAAAGTCACCGTTCGAGACCACCAACCAACCCCGCTAGCGGAGTATGACGGGTAATTCAGGCTCTCCTGCTTGTGGGCCGGGTCGAAAATGACGGAACGGAGGGGTCCCTTTTCCATTCTACGCCGGCCTTCACGTCTTCGTTCCCATACAGCCTGTCGAAGACGTGCCAACCCGCGCTCCGCCGGTCCGGATGGTGAAACCCGGCCAGGGTTTGGCGGGGGACGGCTAATAGAGGCTAAGATTCGATATTCGATTGTACTCTCTCCCAAAAGTCGAGCCGGAGAAAAGGATGACGATGTTTTTCTGAGGGAGGCCCGGCGTCAAACTTCTCAAGATGGCACCCCGCGAACTGGGTGAGCTTAATGATTTCGATGACCCAGATATCTCACGATTCTGCCCACAATACCAATAGGAAGAAGCTGACCCCCCACATCCGTTATAGTCGCTTTGAGGGTTTCGATATCAGCTCGACTTTGATCGAGCAAGCAGTCATCGAGCAGCACTTTTGGTAACTTTAAACCTGGGCAGAGAACTTAGGGCGCCAGGCCACGCCCAACCAGTGACCCGTCAAGGTGGCAGCTGCGGAGGGGACAACATGATGCCATATAATATTGCCGCGTCCGGAGATTACAAAAGCCTTTGAGACAAGGATTCAAGGATTCCGCTAACTAAATGCGGGTTGTTGGTCTGGTGTCGCTCCTCGTTGCAAGGGGGGTTTGGGCTGACTCTCTCCCACACTATTGTCTACACGTATGCATAATCCATCGTAGGCATGCTATGGCCTTGGACTTTCCAGTTCAGCGCTATCAGCTACGTGACAATCTAGGCAAATTTGCGCCTCAACTTCTGGCCCCTGAAGAAACCAAGCCCCTGAAATATTAACTCTACATACGGGATTCCGTTGTTCCAATCTTCAGCACCGCCGAAGTTGTGTTAGCTGCCTCCATCCGCCTTGATAGCCGTCATCTCCGAGCCGGACAAGGGTTAAGTTGCTTAGTCTCGTTTTCTCTGATGGCATTTCCGCTTTGTCAAAGCTGGTAGAGTTCCGAATATAGTCACGACTCTAGGTACTAAAGACGAGAATCGAAACTTAACGGTCTGACTCCCGGACAACAACAGCATTTAACCCAACCGCCTAATGCGTTATTTTGTAGTGTTAATCCCTATGTATCGCGGACAGTGTCCCCTTATATCTACAGTTGGTGATTGGAGCGACAATAAATGAACAGCCGCCTTTAAGGACGGAAGGGGTTTCCCCATTGCTTTTGATTTTGTGGGATTTGGCTATGAGGTCCGACATTGGTACTTTAAAGAGCCGAGGAAAATCGATAATACAACAGACAGGATAGAAAAGGAAAACAGAGAAAAGTATCAACGCATCCACCACAGCATTTGCGTGGCAGGTACATGATCCCAATCATGAAGCAATTCAACATGACTCTAAAAAAGGGCCCCCACATTGCGTGAAGATGGCCGGTTTAAGCTTGATAAGACCGTGTTATAGCTGGCTTGTATCGAAGGATACACGTTGCGTGAACCGACGCATTACTAAGATGCAACGGGAGGCTTTGAATACATGATGTTGGTACATACACGGTGGCTTCCAGACTTCATCGGTTCTGCTATAAAATTCCACTCAGGGCCTGTCGATCTGCACCCATACCCACCTCCTGTCAACTTGCACAATATTGGTGCCAAGCGGCATGTAAACTGTCTTCGCCCTTGTCTTGATTATGTCATTTTTCAATCCTCTAATTTTTATACGCTTCCACTTGGTGATGTTGTCATTTTGTGTAGGATGTTGTCATTTCTCACAGCACCCGCCTTCGTCTCCTTCGGTTCTCAACCCGTAAGGGCCGAAGCTGTCGAAGATTTCTTAGGACAAAGTCAATGCAACGAACGAAGAGAGATTTGGGGATTGGGTTCAAAAGTACCTACGCCACCAGCTAGAAATGGCCTTTGAGTTAAGAGATGCGGAAATAAGAACCAGTCCCCGCCACCAAACCTCTACTGGGTTGTATTCGTGATAGAAATCGCACCATACATGCGGAGGGCTCGCTTCCGTGGATGAATTCTCGATGGTGTATTCATTTTGATTGGCTGTGGCGGCTGAGAGGCTCTGATCCGCGGAGAAGAAACCTGAATTGGGAGGACCGGGATGTCATCGGACTCTCGGGACTTCAAAACTCGTACAAAATGTTAGAGTTCGTTGGAGTCTGGACTGCAGGTGAGTGCGGATCCTCGAAATCCTTCGAATCCTTTGAGAATATATCCTCCTATCTTCTCCTCTTGTGGCTCGCTTAGAATATTAACCGCTGTCTGTGCCCCTCGTGCTTCTCCTTGTCTGAACGATTTTGAAAAGAATGACCAATTGTAGACCGCCGCTGTTATATGGAGGATTGCTAGGCCAGGTGATTCCGTTGCATGTTCAAAGTGCTCCACGCTTGGCCTGTGGGAGGAAGCCTTGGTTGTTGTCAGGCATAGAGTGATAGGAGGGCGGGATCGGAATGCCTGGTTAGAGGAAGAGGAGGGCTGGTCAAACAAGTCTATAAACCACCCGTCCACCAACTTTGTGATCAGTTCTAGTTTCTTCCTTAGAGCTCCCTTGACGCCGATACACACACACACACACACCTTTCAGATCACTCAGGTAAATTCAGCCACCAAACCTAGGTACGGTGGCATAATCTAACCACGAGAGCCTCCAGGTCACAATGCAGTTCACCACCATCTTCACCGCTGCCGCTCTGCTGGTCGCCAGCGCCATGGCTCTGCCCCAGCCGGCCGCGAACCCCGAGGCTGCCCCGCAGATCTGCTCCTGCGTCCTGGGATGCTACGACACTTGCGGCGCCAAGCTCTGCTGCTAAGCGATGCGATCAAGAGTAGCGACAGGTTCTAGTGTGCTGTCTTGGGATGGCAGGGATTCATTGCATGTTACAAACCATTCTCTTGTAACCGCTGAAGCTTTGGACACCATTATCTACGCCCCGTACCGCATCTCTAGCTAGCAACGGGAATTGAGAGTCGTTCTGGTCGTAATGATGGCAGTACGCATCTCAGCTGTAAACAACTTCTGCTTCTAGGCCGGATTGTTGTCCCTTCCTTCATGTCTTGCCGGAAACCCTGTGCCAATTCCGCTCAGAATGATGTCCTCAAAGGCTCCAAGTCCCTGCCAGTCTTGCCCGCATTGCTAAAAAGGCTTCAGCCAAATATTGAGAAGCTGGAGCTCAAGATAAGTTAGCTTAACCTCACGGGGCCAAAACGGATGTTGGGTTGATTCACCTTACTTGAAGGGATGGATAAATGATGATAAACGGCCATGATTAGCAATACCCAATTCGCCCGCTCTCGGCCTACAACCCAAGCCACATATCTTTTCCCCTTTTTTATTGATCGGTGTTATAACGGTAAGATTTGTGGAAAACGTTGCTCGACCTCACAGGACATTAGATGAAACGCCTGATGTTGCCGGCCGGGGGCGACTTTTGGTTGTGATGCCATTTTGATAGTTATGGTATTATTGAATCCTGTCTCTCGACGCACCGGCAACATTTCCATCATAACAAAGATACACCCGAGTATTTCCGTGTGTCATTGTTCATGCCTCGAAAATCGTCGGCTGTACCGGCCTCGTTCTCCGGCCCCCGGCGTTGCCGCCTTTTAGATTGAAACGGTTGGATTCAGGTTCTGCTTCCGACCCTTGGGGGATTACGTCTGTGACTCGGGGAGGCTGTTTTGATGGCCTTTGAGAAGCTTCTTTTACAAAGGTGCATCCCGGATAGGCGGTTCGGGCTGCGGATAGGCTGCTGAGACGAATGTCGAATGTGGCCAGAGCGTAGGTTGGAACTGGGGTGATGAGACTATCTTCCGCTGTTTTCGTTTGCGGTAATGCTGTGGTAGAAATCGGCCCCGCGCTAACAGTGCGTGCGTCAGCGGGCGGTGGCAACAACCACGATGCGACTAGGAGCATGCCAAAGAACATGGTGTTTAGGTAGGTTGAGGTCGAGGTCATCCGAGTCTGCGAAATGGCCAATGCTTAAATGCGGGGAACCAAGCATTGTGAGTCTTTGTCGGGACCGGCTGTTCGGATGATCACAGAGTTTCCCGACCTTGTTTGTAAAACGTGGCGATCCACCCAACTACAGCTTCTCTGACATAGAGAAGAGGTGTATGGAGAGGAGTAGACCGAACTCGGTGTCAACGGGATGAGGTTTGACGGGGTTTGCCGGCGGAGGGCGGAATCAGCCAGAACCAACTACGGCTCGCTCCTCTCCCTCCTCTCCTGCATGGCCGCTGCAGCACAACGGTCCCAGTTCGGCGAGGGCCAACTTTACTTCCTTCCGTGGGCCAAACCCGGTTTTGGGGGCCGCAAGCTACCCCGCGACGAGAGAGGAAGGTGTCGCCGATGGCGTTCAGCCCCAATGCAGCTTGCACTGGCAAGACTGGGTTCCAAACCAGGCTTTATCTGTGTCGAGGTGAAAATAGGCCTCAAAATGAGAGGGTCCGGACTTGGAATGCAAGGGCACCTGTGAACACCGGACCTGCAGTGGACGAGTTTTTCAGGTGCGGGTGGCTCTTTCTATTTTTGGCGACCTTGAACTCCCGCGGTGGGGCGATTAATTCCAGGGGTCACACCCACCCAACCCCTTCTTGATTCAGGTCTTTACCGGCTTTCATTTCAACCCGGAACCATCAAGAGAGATTGTCTGTCACATTGTCTGTTAGTTCTCTTCAATCAACGAAGGAGACATGTGTGTGCAGCTAGAGCCTATGTAATTCGGCCAGTCCTGGAACTTTCCACGTCCACGCCGTACGCGTACCTCGGTGAAATCGGATCGACCACTTTCTTTTCTTTTCTCGACTCGACCGGAGTGGCGCACGGGACAGCCACCCCGATTTGGAGCACCGCGGAGGCAATTCCAATGGAAGTACTCCGTAATTCTCGGCATTAGGCACGCCAGAACTGGCCCGACACGGTTTTCGCGCCATTTATCCACCCAATCGTCGAGGCGGTCTCCTTGGCTCACTTGCCGGAGCTTGTTATCTTGTCTCGGCCACCTTGCCAGAATATTACAATGCGACGCCTGCTATTCCTTCCGCCGAGCGGCTTCAGGCAATTGGGTGACTGACAACTTGGTCTTTCTCGACCGCATTGCTGGGATAGCATTTCCTGCATTTCTGATGGGCAAGTCTCGCAGCTTGATGGGGCAATAAATTCGTGGCCCCGGGGCCCGGAATTCGCGCTACCTTGGTTTCCAAAAATTGATTCGCGTCTCGCCGAGCTGAGGAGGTTGCCCAGCTCCAAGAAACCGGTCCAGCGCGACGCTAATCCATCGGTCCAGAAGCTTGTCTCCCTTGACATCCACACAGGGTTTAGCGTACCGCACAACGTGCTGCCTCCAGGCCCGCCACCCAGGATTTCTCACCATGCCCCGAGCCTCGCTGGACGCCGACACCGTTGACGTCGCACTGGCAACGCAATACTGCCCCCATCTGAGGTGCGTTGCATAAACCGCTGCAGCATCCAAGAACTCTCTTTTCGCCGTTACCCGGTTGCCAAGCGGACACTACGACGCATCTTGTTCTTTTAAACTGTCTTCTGACCCGGAACTACATGCCTGTTCGAGAACCGTGAACTTGTCTGGGGCTGATCGGCTCATAAGAACCCCGGGCTGACGTGGACCCTCACCCCACTCCCTCCACGACTCAATCTCGACGCGGCTCAACGGAAACCCAGCATCGGACAAGCTTCCTCGTTTGACGCCGACTCAACCTCCAATATTGGTCCCTCGTTCGCTCGCCATGGAACTGCTGATGCTTTTCCTTCTTTCAACGGCCCTGGTGCCTGTCTCCAGTTCCCCAGCACGCCGTGCAGACAGGAGCGAACCCTTCCACTTGGCAATATCAACCACCGTCGCGGGCGGGTCACCAGCTGGTCATGGACCATCGACGCCGACAGTGGCGCCGGCGATAGAGCTGAGAGCCGACAACGGCGCGGCGGCGGAACCGGTTCTTGGCCGCCGCGAAGCCCTCAACATTGGTGACCCTAATGCGTCGCCAGCGGACACAGTTATTCTCCACCCGTGGCCCGGCCAAGCATGCACGACGACGCTGTCCGAGACGTTCGGATATCCGTGCTCCTGGGACGGAACGACGACCATGTACCCTTCCACAACGATTTTGTTCCAACAAATAAACTGCAACGGGTGCAGCAGCGTATATGTTTCTAAGGACTACTATTATTGCCCCAACCAGAGCATCAACGCGACATTGAGGGCGGGGATCCCGAGCACGTCCTGGAGCACCATATGCCAACAATCGACCGGGGTCGCGAAGCGCACCGAGGTGGACGCGCCCGCCGCCACGACCCCGACCGCCGAATCCGGACCCAAGGCCGTGCGGAGCCCGGAGGACGGCGTCCACCCCGCGGCATGTCCAACCACGCTGGTCGTGCAACCGGTGCGCTCGGCTGGCAAGACGGCAACGACCTACGCGAGCTTCACGACGACGACGTCCACTGTCAACTGCGGTGGCTGCCCCCTGGTGGTCAGCACTGCGCTGGCGGGCTACGGACCGCCGGGGACGTTTGAGACGACGACAACGCTCCCTGTTGGCGCTGTGACGACGTATGTATGTCAATGAGAGAGGGTGGGCCGGGTGGAAGAAAGGGCGGTCGAAATCCTTTTCCTGTAGATTCGAGTTGTTGGGAGGTTGTTAGATGATTGGGACACCCAGGTGAAGTTCTCGCAAGGGCGCTGGGCACTGTTTTTTTTTTGGCTAAGGTCAGCTAATTCCTGAAGGGATGATAAAATATGAAGCATCTAGGACATGTGGTTTGTAGCTGCACTGGCGTGAACTTTTTGGAAGGCTCGTGACCGTGATGGCGATGTGGTGTGGCTGCGGGTTGAAGAAACCTGACTCCATCCGATGATTTAATTATGCGAGGGTATATTTTGACTGTAGATCTGAGCTCTTTCGACTGTGGTACCTGCTCCTCGTCCCACTTTTAAAGGCGGTGAGAAAAGTAAGCCCCACTTTCAAGGCGGTCAGCCCCGGTCGCATTGGTCGGTCGCAACGCAAACCGACGTTCAATCGAATGAGATCGTTTTAATTGCTCGAAGAGGCCAGAATTGATCGATCTAACTGCCCTCAGGTCTGGTTAACTACGTAGCTATCTTAGTTAGAAGCCCCTATCGATAGCGCTTACTATGGGCAATTGATTCCGGCTGTTGGCGATCGTGATCGCTGGCGCGGAGATGACGGCGATAGTTTGGCTTGGTTGGGTGGAAAAGGCAGATGTCGGTTGGGCCGGCAGAATTCATGCTGGGTGGGCCGGTGCAGCGGGTGGCAGAAAGCTGGATGTACCTTTTTAACCCGGGTTTAGGGTTATATCTGGGAGTTACAGTCGAAAGAACCCAGCCCTACAGTCTAAATATACCCTCTCTTAATTATTCACCGCCTCGCTTGTTGACCGTTTCCTTGCATTCACGCTTCCTGGGATTCGACCAACCCCTATGAGAGAACCCCACTCTCGAGTCGCCACTCAAACTAATCCCTTGGGCGTCAATGGTTCAACGCGTCGACCCACACATGCGACAAGCCTTAATTCAACCTCAATTCGACGCTGCACAACGCCTCTGCGCCGCATAAAGTTTGTCGGCCGGGATGGAGAAACACAGCAGGAGCGGCGACTGTCATAGACCACCCCCGACATCACCCAGGGGCCATCTCAAGAAGAAACTACGTCGGGAGGCACCTCCGAGATGGCGGGACGACACCAAGTGGGCGCGACGGCCACCTTCAGTGTCGCCCTCGGACCGGTTCCGGGATGATGATGATGATGCTCGCGAGTCCAAACCGCACCACCTAGGCGGGTATCTGATCGAGTCTGATTTGAATATCCGCGGTAAATCCCAGGTGCCGCCCGAATCGGAGACGGGATCCGACAACGAGCCCGACTCCAATTCGCTGGGAAATCTCGAGAGAACCTTCATATCAACCGCACAGAGCATCTTTGCCCATGTGCAGAACATCAAGTCTATCACGACTGACAGCGGCTATTCACCCACGCACCCCATCCCGCGCGCGGTCCTGAGAATCCAGGAGCAGTTGGACCGCCTGAACGATGTCTACTACGCCATCGGCGACGAGGTGGACCGCATGGTGGGCGAGCTGGACCAATCCGCAGCACGGGAAGAGTCGCTGCGCAAAGAGTTGGATGATTGCAAAACGACCAACTTCAAGCTTACTTGTGGTAAGAAGGATCTAAGCGAGGAGGTCCGCAAATTGAAATCGGCAGCGGCTGAGACGGAGGTGGAGTTGCGCCGACTGAAGAGCGTTAAGGAGAACCGCGAAGCGGAACACGCGCGGCTCGAAGCCAGTCTCTGCGAGCTGCAGGAGGAGCGCAGGAGGACGGGCGCCGAGAACCTCTGGTTAGAAGATACCGTTCGCAAACGGGATTTGAGCTTCGAGAAGGCCTCGGCAGAGAACCGTAAGATGCAGAACCTGGTTAAGGAAAGGGACGAGGAAGTGGAAGGGTTGAAGTCTAACAACCTGGGACTCCAAAGCTTGGTTCAACAGCGAGAGGCAGAGGCTGAAGCGGCCAGAGCCGAGAATTTGCGACTGCAGGGCCTCATCCACACAAAGGAAGCTCAGATGGCGTCGCTAGCTGCAACACCGGTCACACCGCTGTCGCCGCGTGCGCCGTTGGGGCAGTTTTCCTCCTCAGCAGGCCCAGCCCTGCCGACAGCCCCACAGGATCACGACCTTGATCCTCACGCAAGCTCTCCGCTTCCATACATTAAGCAGGAAGCGCCGGACCTCACACCGCCGGGAGTTACCCAAGTTCCGCCCGCCTTGCCCCCCGAGCAGCCACAGGATTTGATACAACCTCTCTCCCATCTCGTGGCCGGCGCCGCAGACGTCCTTGGCAGGCTATTTGATATCGACCAGCCCACACCCTGCGACAATCCGCTCCTAACACGCTTCCTCAACCACCTCGGCGCCGCCCCAGAAGCTTCCTCCATCCCCATCACGCAGCCAACAGCAACCCAATCCTGGACCCTCAGCGACCCGTGGACCACACACTCCCCGCAGCAACCCAACCTCCGCATCTCCCTCGAAGAGCAATTCACCCACCTTTGCCTGCTCTTCCCCGACCCAGACCCCGACCTCGAATCCGACTACGACGACGTTCACGACGACAACGACACCCCCAACCCCTTCACATTCCACCTCCTAACCTCCCTCCTCACCACCCTAACCAAAGCCGATTACTCCACCTCGCCCCGCGCCGGCTGGGCCTTCCTGCAGGCCATGTCCGCTCCTCCTCCCCTCCTTTCCCGCCCACCCCCCGTTTCCGCCTCCGCGTCCCCTTCTGTTGCTGTTCCCGCGACGGCAACACGCACCGCGCTATTACGCATGATGCTCGCCGAGCTGTGCCGCGCGCTGGCGGCCGCCTTCCAGGTGCTTCCCGGCTCGACGGCCGCGCCGCTGTGGTGGCAGCAGCGGCATCAGCTGCAACAGCTTGATGGGGCTGAGGGTCAGGTTGCGCCAGTCCCCCGGCTGGCGGGACTGCTGCGGGACTTGGATCGGTCTGTGGCGGCGGACGGGGGGTTGCGCGCGTTGAGGGAGGGGTTGGCGGCGTGTGGGGATGGGTTTTGTGTATTTCCTTATTATGGTGGGGAGGGAGGGGAGAGGGAGAGGGAGGTGGGGTTGCTTCACTGCGGTGGCGGGAGCAGCAGCTTTTTGATGATTGATTTTGGGGAGAGGAGTTTGAGGGCGGTGGAGTGTCGTCTGGCGGGGATGAGGCCGAATGCGGCGGAGCCGAGGAAATTGGATCTCATTGTTGCGAGGGAGGGCGATGGGGGGGATGGTGGTGCGGTGGAGGAAGAGGAGCTGTTTAGGCTCGCCGCGGCACCGCGGGATGTGGCGGCGTTTTGGGTCAAGTATGCTATGGGCGACGATTGATTTTAGTGGTTAGGGAGCGGGTATTTAATAAATGGCTGACTTGTGTGATGATTCATAGCGGTTCTATACTATATTTCTGTGCCAGTCAACAACAAATTCTGCCGGTCTGTTGTTGTGTTAATAGTCAAGTAAATAGGTAGTTAGTCAATTAGTTGAATTATTAGGCATAAGCACCTAGTCCTTCAATCACCTCGAAAGAAACCAGTTCCCAAATGTTGTTCAGTGTTAGCAGACTCAAAACACGGCTGGAACTCTCCACCGTTCCTTCCATCCCTTCTCGACCCCCTTCCAAGTTCTTCAATGCTTTTGAGCACAGGCCAAAATTTGTTTAACATTTGTGGCAGCAGTTCAATTTCGAGCGAGCGACTTGCGTTTTCACCATACTACAAACCTACAAGACTGGGTTCGCGATCTTTGCCACCAACCTGCTCAGTTAATCGAGGACCGCATAAGAAATCGCCGCGATGACAATCAACACCAGCAATAACATCGGAGATGACTTCGAACCATCGCGACGAGAGTGCATCCACGAAGATGAGAGACTCTGCAAATGGAACCTCAAGCGCCTCGTGTCGAGTTTTCCGCTCGAAATTCGATCGTCTACCATTTGCAAGGGCTCCGGCCTGTTTACCGACGCCGCAATTCCCGTGGGTTGCGAGATTTACCACGTCATCCCCACCATGGATAATATTACTGCCGACAACCTTTCTTTTTGCTCTTATTGCCTGAAGGATACGCAGGAGGTTCTAGGTGGTCCTTCCAAAGCCGACGAAGAAACAAAAGCCTGCTCGAGATGCAAAGTTGCCAGGTATTGCTCAAAGGTACGTTTCGACCCGCCCCTAGACTCTCGGAAACAAAAGCCAACCATGGGGATTACCAGGAATGCCAAAAGTTGGGCCTGGTCTATGTACCACAAAAGACGAATGCAAAATACTTCAAAAGACGCCAACTATGACCGCCCAAACGCTATTCACCCACCGCCTGGTGTTTTACCAACCACGCAGCTTCCTCCCGCCTGTATTGATGCGCAGTGTTTCGTGCCTCGAGAACCACTTCCACGAATACAGCAAGGATCCCGAGCGTTCTCAAGTCATGTACGATATTGCGTCGGCAGTTTGTGAGGCGGCTGGAAAAAAAGTACAGATGGTGGTGCCGTGGCGGCTCCTCCCAACGGTACGTTTGATCTTGAATCACATGCGGTGATTAAGTCTGACTGGGAAGCAGATGCGTATCAACTGCGTACCGATCGTTACTGCATCGTCGAAGAAGCTCCGTCGGATACGCGTTTGATGTGGCCACAGCCATGATCAACCACTCCTGCGACCCAAACGCGTTTGTCTATTTCGAAAAAAACCAGCTTCGTGTTCGTTCGATTAAGCCGATTGCCTGCCGGGGAAGAAATCACCATCTGCTATGTGGATCCGGCTCTCACCTTAACCGCCCGCAAGGCTTTCCTCCAGCGCGAGTACTTCTTCGACTGCTCCTGTAAGTCGTCGCGTCACGCCTATTTTCCCCTCATAAGTCGCTAACCGGAGTTGAACAGGCAACCGCTGCAAAGTCGAGCGCAGAGAGTGTTTATCCTTACTCCAAGGGACCGAAAAGCTGTCGACCCTCCCACAATACCAGCAGGACATCGTCCAGCTCATCAGTGCCGCCGTCAAAGCCGCCAAATACACCGGCGTTTTCCCCGATTATGAAGACCCTGCGGCTGTCGAAACGAGGCTACGCACGATTACCGTAAACGCATTCCCCCCCGGCAAGAACTGGCCCGAACATATGGAACCACTACCCTCTGCTCGCCTTTCGCTGGCCATGTTGTATCTCGAAAAAGGCCAGCCCGTTCCCGCCCTGCGCAACGCTCTCAAGGCACAACTCCTTAATAGCCGGAGAGGAGGACGTGAGTGGGTCAACGACATGATGGACGTTATCACGATCCTTATTGTCGCAGCGAGCCTGCCGCCGGAGTCGTCCGCGTTCATGGACAAGAAATTCCCCCCGTCCACTGACATCCACAACGTGACGCTCGGGTATTTTATTGCGGCTGCCGATCAGGCGAGTGGTGTGTTCGGCGCGGAGGCGGAGTATGCCAAGGGGATTTCGCACATGACGAGTGTCATGGCTGCGCAAAAGGGCCCGCCTGTGCCGGGAAGCAAAGAGTTTATCGAGGCGTTTGTCTCGGCACAGCGCAAGCTGCTGGAATGGGCAGGGATTCCGGAAGAGAATGCCGTCGTTATTCGTGGAATGTGACTACACCAGTAATGAGACAGCCAACCACAAGCGGAGATCTATGCAATCATTGATTTAATGAAATCCAGAAGACACAATGGCATGGACAGGATAATAATAATGGACTTGTTACATCCGCATGACTTGTTTGTAGTATGTCTGGCTATAATCACAAGTATTGATCGTCATCAACAGCAACCAGCTGATCTCATTCATGAAAACTCAACCGTGTTCGACGGTATTGATGTTCTACCAAACATAGGTTGCTACAACCTGTCATTGATCCCTGGGAAGGCATCAGCAGTGGTAACTTGGTAATAAATGGAGTATTTCAATTAGCTTGAATCTAGTTCCGTGTAGTTAAGCTTAAAAAGGCCTGAGCACCGAGATCACGGGGTGTTGTGGCTGGGGTTGTTGTTGTCGTCGTTGTGGTGCAGGTAGATGAGATATTGGACTTGGCGCTTGTCGATGGCGACTTGGCGCGCGGTTTTGAACAGCCGTGAGCGGTCGTTCGAAGAGGTCGTGGGCGGTCTCGTCCATCAGGCGACGGCCGTTTGGGGAGGTCATGGCTTGTTCGCGGGGCTCAAACTCGCCTAGGTCGAGAGCCTCCTGGAGAAGGTTGGGGCGGTCGACCATGATGGCTTGATGGATTGGGTTGTCTGGGTCTTTGAAGGGAATGTTCTTAATCTTGTTGCGCATGGATTCCTGCAAGACCAGTTTGGAGATGGCCTTGTTCGTCCTGGCAAGCTCGAGCAAATCCTCTTCAGAAATGCATTGCGAGTCAACAAGCCAGCGGATGACTTCGGGGCATGCGAGCGGATGCTCCTTAGGAGAAGACATGACGACAATTATTTGATCAAGACCGGATTTGAAATAGGCTGTGGGAAGTTTGAGATGTGGGAAGGGGGTTCAAGCGCGGCGGGGGACGGAGCCAGTTTTATGAGACAAGACATCTTGGACTTCTTAAACAAACACGAGTATTCTACCATTGTATTACTATTATTATTACGATTTTCGCAACCTTACAGTAAGTGCGCCAGTTGCTGTACGCTGAGAAACAATCGCTTTGTCGACCCGGGATCCCGCCGGGTTGTTTTCCAAACCCCCCCCCAAGCAAACAACGTGCCTCCTCGCCACCGACACGACAATGTCCTTCACAATTACACCACAACGATCCCAAAGACCCAGCCAGTGCTCAAAACCAAAAGCGAAACACAGTCGTATATGCCGAAAACCACGCTAGCTCGGGCAGCGGTCTCCCAAATCACCTCAGTTTGCCGCTCCCCGCACCAGGGCAGGCCCCAACTCCACCGGCTGTTCCAAGATGACCGCAGGTCCGGCCACGACAGACTCCATGACGGGTGCGCCAAGTTGATCTGCAATTAGAGCAACAATGACGCCGTTGGTTTCAAAGGCGGCCGGGATGGTGACCGTGATCGGGCGCTCTGGAAAGCCCTCGGTATCGATGGGGACGCTGATGTTGTTGACGCTGTGGGTAAAGACGGCATAGTACTGAGTGTCGGGGTCAAACACGGGCTGGTTGTCCTCGTCGGTGAAGGCCAGGGTGATGGTTGCGCCGGGCGCAAGGCTCTTTGTGTCGGGGGTCGCGAACAGGGCGGGCAGACGCTGGAGGGGATAAGGATACTCGGGGTTTTCTGGCGGGCAACTGCCCGGGACCACGAGACCATGGGTGCTGTAGAGGATCTGGTTGGCGTACGGAAATACGGTTTCCGCTGGCCCAGCAAAAGGGTTCGTCTTCCAGATATCGATCAGAATCCAAGCCTCATGCCGAGCTTCGGTCTGTGAGATGCCCGCAATCAAGCCCTGATTCCACTCGTTGTCGGCCATTTGAACGAGTCCAGTCAGGAATGCCATGCTTGATATCTCGATCACGGTCATGAAAGTGAGATAGGACAAGGGGTCCGTGAGCGGAAAGATGTACTCGCAGGGCCCTGGCTTAATCGATGTCGGCGATATTTGGTTTTGGAAGATGCGGAGATGGCCAGCCTCGTTGTTGCGAATCTCCAGCAGACGACGGCGCGTGTTGTTGGGCATGCCTATTCTCTTGAAGTCGTCGTCAGTGAAGCGCTCGATGCCTTGCTGATAAAAGTCGAAGATAATCCATTCGGCTGCCAGGAGGTTTTGCCACACGAAGTCGTCTTCACCGGGTGGGCCATCCTCCGTTGGGAAGATAGGATCCCTGATGTTGCCAGGGAAAGGTCTCTCGGTACCCCAGTAGCTGCTGTAGAGGTCCGACTGGCCTGGAATGGGGCCGTATTCCGGGTCTGCCAACTTCTGGGCTTCACCAGAGTAGTTCGAGGGAACCCTGAGGGGTAAGAACGCTGGGTCGACGAGTGAAAAGAGCGCTATGAGCCAAATGAGAAGGGCGTAATGGCTATTCGCTGGTGACATTTTGAAAGAGGGATAAATATGGAACAAGTAGAATAGGTAAATATCAAGGACAAATGAAGAATTTGGACGTTCGGTTGATGCTTGTCGAAGGGAGAGAAGAGGGGGATTAACGAACACGCATGTGGCTAAGGGTAGGCCTTTCCTCATGGAAGCTCTTACTTAGTGTTACGGTAGGTACGGTGATGGTAAGGCAAGTACGATTCCCCTTCTGAATCCAGAACTCAATGGGTGTTTTTTTTTTCCCTTTTAACAACTCCTTCCCCGAACGCCTGACAGCGCAGGAAGCACTCATTCCCTCCAACCTACCAACCTACCAATAGCCAACAGAAGGCAAGCGACGCCCAGCTAGAACTAATTCCAGGCACCTCCTTCACCCACGAAAACGGAGGTCTTGCCCGGGGTTGACCGTTGAGGTTGTTTCCCAGCTTACTTCAGTCGATCAAGCCGCCATCAGGGACCTGCGATGCGCCGCCGCTCAATACATTCTCCGACGAAATAATTACCCCCGGCGCGGTTATTCCCTCCAAGTTACCTCAAGTAGGTTTTGTTTCTATTCTGTCTGTTCAGTGAGGGCCAAGTTGAAGCCAGGCGAAGACGTGCATACATGCGCTAACTACCGACCAAAGAACTGTCAGGTTCCCTTCCTTTGTGTGCCTCTCTACGCACCAATAGCACTTGTGGCACCGCCGTCGGAACGATGTTCTTGGCCATCTTCGCAGTAACCTGGCTGTCCATTTGGATATTTCTCCGCTTCTACCGCTATCCAACCTCGCCGAGGCGCCTCAAGGAAGAAGCGTTAGGCCATCTAGGATGTCGCCCGGCTCCGAGGATGCGCAAGAAAGGCTTCCTAGGGTTTGGCCGGTTGCTTGAGGGTCTCAGAGCAAACCGCAACGATAGAGGGCCTCAGCATGTGATCGAGTCCATCGACGGTGAGATGGGGAAGGACGTGCACACCGTCCTTGTGCCCATGTGTGGATACAACCTTGTTGTATCTCGGGACCCTGAGAATATCCAAACCGTCCTTGCTGAAAGGGCCGCTGACTGGGACGTCAGCGAACACCGCACTGCCAGCTGGAAACCAATGCTTGGCCAAGGGATTTTCACATCGCGCGGCGACGACTAGAAGCACTCTCGTGCCCTTGTTCGGCCGCAGTTTGCCCTGGACCAGATCAACGACTTGGATTTGTACGAGCGCCATGTCCAGGCGCTCTTTGCCGCCATCGACCGGCACCACGACGATTCCAGCGCTGATGGGTGGACACATGCTTTCGATTTGCAGCCGCTGTTCTACCACCTAACTCTCGACGTCATGTCGGAGATGCTCTACGGTTACTCGGCCCACTCCCAGAACCCCTCGGAACGCATGGAGCTTCCAGAACTTCCCGGGTATGCGCCTCCAGACCGCGAGACTATCGGGAGGCACATGGACGACGGGAAAGCCTGGATCGAGACGCGCGGCGCGTTGTGGAAGTACCGTTGGTTGTTGCCAGTCAAACAGTTCAATAAACACTGCGCAGCCATCCACAAGTACGCCGAGTGGTTTGTACAACTTCGTCTCGCGCAGGGAGACAAGTACCTGGCAGGGTTACAGCACCAGGGCGCCACCGATCGCTACGTCCTCCTCCACGAGCTCGCCAAGCTGACGTCGGATCCGGTAGAGTTGCGCAGCCAAACTCTGAATGTCCTCAGCGCTGGCCGGGATACCACTGCTGCACTTCTCGGCTGGATCATTTATTTCCTAGCACGCCATCCCGACGTCTGGACAGCGCTCCGCCATGAGGTGCATTCCAATTTCGGCCCATACTGGCCGGGGCAGCCGAGCGGTATCGAGTTCAGGGACGTTCGTGATTCCTTACCGTACATGACCGCGGTGATAAACGAGACCCTCCGTATGGCGCCCGTTGTGCCTCTGAACGACCGTATCTCGCTCCGCGACACAGTCCTCCCACGTGGGGGCGGCGACACTGGGGATCATCCCATATTTGTCCCCAAAGGGACTCAGATCTTAATCCCGACCTACGCCCTAGGTCAGCGGCCGGATCTATGGGATTTTGATGCGGACCAGTTTAGACCGGATAGATGGAGAGAGAACGGAAAACGCAAGTTTGGCTTCGAGTTTGTGCCTTTTGGGGGAGGAGTTCGGCAGTGCCTGGGACGTAAGCAAAGCCACTTCTAGCAAAAGGGAATGTTTTAATCGCTGACCAAATCACAGAGCAACTGGCACGGATCAAGGCGGCCTATATCATCATCCGAATAATGCAGCGATACGACTGCGTTGAGAATGCCGAGTCGCCACCGGACGCGCCCATACGATTTCACCACACCATCGAGAACAGGAGTGGCAGTGGCGTTCAAGTCAGGCTTCACAAGTCGAACCTAGTCCCAAACTCTGGGAACGGCGAGCTGAAACCAAGTAGTGGGACATCACATCAAACATGAAGAAGGACAGGACAATATGAGAGATATTGAGAGATAGCGTTTGAGGAAATATTCCCTTGTTGACACCGAATAGGCAGCGCAGCAGTTAGCGTCCCTTGACCGACATAAATGCGATCAGAATCCTTCCCTTTCCTTGTTCGTTTGCAGCTTACGCTCTCGTGTCAAGACCCCGCAGCATCGCGTCGCCTCCTCTCCACCTCACCCCCTGAAATTGTTACTCCGCAATGCTACGACGGAGTGGAATCCGTGGTACAAAAGCCCGAGGCTCCCGCCTCGGTGTCACTCACCGTGTCAGCGCCCTGCATTGCACACAAACAAAGACAAAATCAGCCACGAGAGACAACCATGTTGGTCAAGACGGAGAGCAACAGAACCCTCCAAGGGCACAAGCTCCTCGTCATCTCCCCCTGGCCTGCCCCGGCTGGGTTCGTCGAGAAGTTGGCCGCCGCATTCCCCGATTTGCAGGTCGTGTACCATCTGCAGCGTTGGACCTCGACGCCGCTCCCACTGGTCACCCTCCCGCCCGGAACATGGGATGATGTGACCATTTTGATGACTTTCAGTACCCTGCCGACTCCAGAAGAGGCTCCAAAGCTGCAATACGTGCAGCTGTTGAGCGCGGGGGTGAACCATGTGCTTGAGAAGCCCATGTTCAAGGACACCAAGGCGGCGTTTTGCACCGCTAATGGCGTGCATGGGTGAGTTGGTTAGGGGAGGGGGGGGAGCAACGTGAATGATGGATTGACTACTGATATTATCCACAGACCGCAGATATCGGAATGGATTATCAGCACTTACCTCGCGTTTGAGCGCCACCGTACAGTTGCTCCCTGGTTACCACATATCCTGTGTGTGCTAACTTCCCATCCAGTCCCGCAATACCTCGAACGCCAGAAACAAGGCCGCTGGGACACCAGCTGGCATGGAAACCATCGAAGACTCGGCCAACAAAACCATGTAAGCCCCCCCCCCCCCCCCTCTCCCGCGGGCGAGATCAGGTTCGATATCACCGAGGGCCACCAGTAGGGCGTAGCTCCTGTTTTGACTATCATACCAAGATCAATACCGTAGTCGTGCCGCTGCGGGAGGGATCGAAACTAATACGCCCCCAGCTCTTCTCCCATTCCCCAATCGCGTGTGGGCCGCTGCTCCACCAGAACACCGCCCGCGTGAGGAAAAAAAAAATGAAGGGGCTTCCTCCTCTCGCCTTCAGAGAACAAGGAGCTACGATAGAACCCTACAC